>NC_143583.1:7399053-7713905 GCF_048544385.1 Mastigoproctus giganteus
CCTGGTTAGGCTAGAAGGGTGCACATCATGCAAATTCCATTTGAATGCATTCATTGGAATTGCAAGAGATCAAAACAGATTGCAAATACATAACAAGGTAAAAATCAATACGTAAAATAATAAACAATAAAATAAATATCAAACAATAAAAAACACAGTGGTGAATCCAGGAAAGCCTTTGCAGGGAATTCTTTTCACGTAGTGTTTATTGTTCGTTTTCATGGAGTTCTTTCACTATATCCTGTCTATAGCGCTTCGAGCTGCAGAAAGATGAGGCATCGATTCCCAGGGAGTTATACATTCTAAACGTATTTGCCGTGAACACTGACCTAAAGTATTGCATATTTTGCAGACAAGATTGTAGACAAAGTGTTGAACTGCACCGGGTTCTTTGTGAGGTCCGAGGGTTTGCAGAAACATCCCACATATCAGGCGAATCCATTTGGCCTTATAGAAGTTGTGCCAAGGTGTGTAGATTCCTCTCTTTGACTATGGTTTCCCAGGGTTTCATGCCAAGGTTTGTATAGAGTACTCCTAGAGATGATGAAAGGGTAGCCCATCTCCCTGTTTAGCCATCTTAGGAGCCAATATTCAACTCCCAGGAATCTTTTCAGTTGAGTAGAAGCTCCTGACCAGAGTACCGAAGAGTAATACCATCCATCTCAAGAGCCAGCAGGCAGCCTGTTAAGCTCACCTAGAGTGTTCCAAGAATAAATTTGGAAAACGGTAGTATTTTTTCCAATGTTGATGTATTTCGGATTGTACACTCTCCTGACGGTGTTTGTAGCTTGTACTGGGGAATGTTCCTCCTTCGGTGCCTGCAGTGATATTATGGCAGTAATCGGATCGTAATCGGACGGGAGGAAGTTATCAGTTATGGTCAGGGTTTCTTTTACGGAACAGTTTGAGGAGATGCGCAGTGGGATGGCTTCGCCATGTGAGGGAGGAACATGAGTAAGACCAATGCCCTTTTCCGCCGTGTTCAATGACAGTGTATCTAGGAGCTTCTTTGTGGCTCGCAGTAGAAGGTTGAAGCCTCCGAGGATGTTGAGCTTTTGACGATGATTAATTGTGAATGACAGCCATGCTGTCGAATTGAGGACAAAATCTTCAGAAACCGGTGTAGGGAAATAAACGGCACATACAGAGATGGACAAACCCGCAAGTCGGTTGATTCCCAGAACTGCTTCTGCATCTCCTCCTGGATAAGTGCATGCCTTGATTAGAGGGAGTGAGTGCGCTCCTTTGACAGCTTGCTACACCGCCATCTCGTCTTCCTAATCACCTGTGCTTTATAATTATAAAATTATGTAGTTTCACTAAATAAATAATTTATAACAGAATAGTTTTCTACTGATGCAGCTTTCAAACGCTTGTTTAAATGAAAATAAATTCACCTCTTCGCATTCTTACAGTTTGTAACTATGCTAACTGGCGATAGTAGATATTATTTGTAGAGGACCTCTCCAGGGATATTTAGACTCTGTAGCGCATAAAACACTTTTACCAAATTAGATAACATTAAGAGTTCTTAATATTCTACTACAACTTGTTTAATTTTTTGAGTAAGTAAGCGCACACTCTTGAGCCAAAACATTATGACCGCCCCTGTCTTTACGCGTGAACGCATTCCACACCACCAACGAGGACCTCAGCTGCCGGAGAAGCATATACAGTATAGTGACAGCACAGCAGTGCCTGACAGTTTGTTAGTGCGAAGTCCGTGCAATAGGAAAAGGGAAGAACCTGATAGATTTTGTACGGAAAATGATTTGCGGCTCTAGAAACGGGGAGGTGAAGGTGTTCAGGGAATGGTCCGAATGGTGGGGGTACATAACCATCACTGGTTGACAGTCAAGGTTGACCTCGGTGGCACGTGCTGTCCCGGATAACAGATGACTCACGATCCCTCAATTAACGGCAGAATCACCACCACCAGGCTACAGAGGAAACGTTTCCAAGCACACCATCTAACACATGTTCTTGTGGATAGACCTATAGGGTAGGCGACTTGTTCATGTGTCCATGTTGACAGATTGTCATCGACACCTCCACCTGCAATAGGCACGAGAGCACTCTTCCTGGGCATTGAACAACTCGAAAAGAGTCACCTGGACTGAAGAATCATTCCAGCACCATCATGCCGATATACACGTGCCTATTTTACGGTGAGCAGATGAACAGGTGCAACCAGACTGCGATTGGGCGGAAACAGGCTGGCAGGAGTGATATTATGGTTTGCGAGAGGTTTTCATGGACATCACTGGGACCTGTCGTCAGTATTTAACACACCTCATCTCAGCATTACTGACCCTATCTCAGATCCTGCCAGAGTAAAAATCTAAAACTAGTGTACCTGGTCAACCTCCACGAGGTTTAGTGTGGGTAACTTTGGGCCCCATCAGGGACCCACTGTTAATAAGCCAGAAGAACAACGGTACATAACATTACAAATCATAAGATCCACACACTTTTAAATCTCTGGCCTTTACAGCGTACCAGCGTAACAGCGTAACAGTGAAAACTATGCGGAGACGGAGACGTTTTGATCCTTAACACATTTTACACTTTACTTTACCTCAGCATTACTTATAGTAGAGCTGTTTATAGAGGATGTAAGCAGGGATCAGTTCTTCGTCCTATCCTTTGAAATGCCGTACTGGATCAGTGGCTCGTCAAAGATTTTGAATCTATTTATGCCGTGGCATATTCAGAGGATCTTGTTGTATGCATACCAGGCAGATCTAAAAATAAGTTGGAGGAACGAGCTAAAGTTGTAAGGGAAGATCTACAAAAATGGGCTTCAATAAATAAGCTTAAATTATCAACACCAAAAACAAAGTTAATGGTTTTTAAGAAAATATTTGGTATTCTGCGACCACCTAGGATTTTTGTTTCAAATAAGTTGATTCTGCATGTGCAAAATCTGAAATATTTGGGAATTAGTGAGAATAAACAATTAAACGCGCAACGTTCACGTTCCTTTGCAGATGAACTAAGAGCTTCATGTTTGCAGGATAAAGTAGATATTTTAGGTATTCAGGAACCCTACTCGATGTACAGAAAAACGAATGTTATATCACGTTGTTGGATATCTCTTAGTAGCTAGAGTCGTTGCATGTGAATCCAAGCAGCCAAAACTGTCCTTGTTTTATTTAATGGAGCTCTAACTATAACAGTCATATTAAAGGAGGCAGAAAAGGAAGTAAGCAAACCCTTAGCCATAATTATGAGACCTTCCTTGGACTGAGGGGAGGTCCTCATGGAACGACAGGGCATACACATCACACCTCAGCATTATTTCCGAACAAATTTTGTTCTACTTGGTGACTGTGTATCCTGCTGACACTGGACTCTGTAAACAAGACATCGCACCGTGTCACAAGGCTCGAATTGTGCACAAATTATTCGAGGATCATGTCCAAGCGTGCTCCCCTGGCAGCCACATTTCCCGAACATCAATCCCATCGAATATTTTTGAAATGTGGTCTAACGTAGCATTAGCCAGTTCACTCCAGCGCCTCGCTCCGAACTCTGGAGTTCGGAGCGAAGTGAACTCCAGAGTCTTCTTTTATCCAGCTGGTCCAGAATACGTGAGGACGCTTTCTGTCATCTCGTGGAGTCGATATCACGCTGGATGCAAGTGCTTATCAAGGCGAAAGGCGGCCCAACATGCTATCAGGTAAGCGGGCATAATGTTTTGTTCACGAATGTATGTTAATTGCCAAAGCCACTGGAGCTATGAGGGGTCAGTATATCGTGTCACTAAACTGCTTGTATTCTGGGGCTTGAGGTCGATTTGATTGTTTATCGACGAAAACCCGGAAGAAAAACGATCTAGCCCTAGCTTGACATTAGCCCCATCATGTTGTGAAAAAAAAAGGCCATAGTTCCCCTCGTCATTGACGGGAGTCAATGGGCGTTTTACAATTGGTGTGGGGAGGAATGTTATTATATTAGTAGAGGCAAATGATGCAGGAAAAGCAAGCTTATACAGTATCAGCAAAAATAAAATTTAAAAAACCCTCCCCATTTCACAAATCCATTCGCTCCAAATGTTCGAAAATCATTTAGCTCCCTGCCAGAGTTTGATAAACTTCCAGCATATCCTTCCCTTAGTAACTGCTCATGTATGCGCTGTAATACATCAATATATGCCGGAATACCAGCGAGAATAAATTCATTTTTTAACAAATGATTGATAGTTTTTACTGTTTTCAGGTAGAAATTGAAGAACGTTGTAATTTTCTAGAATGATATCAAAAATGAACATTCTTCAATATTTAAAAAACACTCTCATAGATTTTTCACATTACTGATGCGTTAATTGGGCAAGTGTTAATATTATTTGGTTTATACCTCAGGGAACGAGTTTTCATCCTACAAAACCGACCATATGAGTCACACCATTTACAGCACAGTATAGCAAACAGCGTCTAGCCTAATCTACCAATCAATCGCTGATATTTAACTATAAATAAAATGTCTAAAAACGAAAGCTAATAATAACCGACAATAGAAAGAGTAGCAGTTTTTTTGTTTTGTAACCTCCGTTTTCTAATTCACATTGAGAGACATTAGAAAGAAAAGCGAGGCTGAGGCTCTGCATCAGATGAGGAATTAATAACTCTATATAAATCTTCAGCAACAACTTTCACTCGAGGTTATTAGACTGGAACACTGAGGAGCAGTGATTTGGATACAGAATAAACAACTAAGGGGGCCTAAGGAAGACTCTTGTGACTGACCCGCACATGGTGGTGGTAATCAGATGAACAGAGCTGGAGAGAAACTTTTATATGCTCTGGTTTTGCAACTTTACCTGAAGCAAGGTACGTCTGGAGAAGGAAGAAGAAAATTGGGGATAATCCATCACATCGGAGATGATACGGTTACAAATAGCCTAACAGTAAAAGGGAACAAGCTAAGAAGGAGAATGCAAATTGCATAGTTTTAAGTAAGAGCGTTTCATGAGTGAATCTCTTTGTGATATACACACAAAGTGACTGCTTATTGTGCACTAAACAAATATAAATACCGATAAGGACTTAAAATTAGACTAATGTTAAAATATTATAAAAATCGCCGATAATAAAAGTTATTATTTACTGAGGTATTGCAATAAACATAAGGTGAATGTAATTCAAAGCTTATCCCACTATTTATGACTTCCTCCAGAAAAAAGTTCACCCAAGCTGGCTTTAAAAGGCAGAGGGGACGGGACGTTATCGGAGTAGAATATGTAAATTATGACTTAAATTGGATGTCTTGTGACATTTTATTAGCAAGTAAATGTCGCCAGAAGTTGCTCCCGGATTCCAATTAGCTGTCCTATTAAAACAAACGTCATTGGGATAACGAGATGCTGGGAGAACGGCAAAATGAGAAATATTACGTTTCTACCTCCTCCTCCTAATGAGCGTTCCCTAGAGTGCATAATTGCTGCTGTGCGCATGCTCAGACCTAGGTGCACGTGCAAGGTACCCTTGTTACGCCACCGGATCCGCGCTCATTAGTAGTACAAAAGAGGAAAATTAAATCTCGGGGATTGAAAAATTTGATAACCACTCAAGTTTCGTTCAGTTTTTAGCGTTGATTTATGGCGGGGAATGCGGCTGCCGACTTGTCCTATCAGATCGCACAAAAATGCCTCGCATTCCGTTACGTGAGGTGATTTTTTTTTTTTTTTCTTAAGTTTCGCGAGAAGCCAGTCGACTTCAGCTGCTTTTGCTCTTAGAGTATGACAGAAAGTATAGATTTAACAGTACTGGCCATCTGAGCAAGCACAATTTGAAAAGAAGAAAACGATAGAGGAGAATAATTAAAAATGAAATTAGTGCAAACTAATAAGAACTGGAAATAATTTGACGAGTTACGAGGCTCGAACTTATTTCTCCAGGTGTAATCCACAGCTGGTTATCCGGCTGTTCAATAAAAAGGAAACCCGATGGAATCGGTTCCGGGATTACACAAACTACATGTAGCGCAGAAGCATTTCTTAGTTCCTTCGAAGTGAAGCTGTTCCTCTTAGAGTAGTTCGCAGTGCGGGATTAAAGAGGAGAAGAAAATTTACTTCGAAACTTGAAGAGATAATGGATGAGTTCGTGGCGTAGAAACTTCGACTTTATACTGGCAACAACAAACTGAACGAGTCGTATTGCTTCTGATGAAGTTTACTCTGGTCTCGAGGTTTAAAAGTTGCCAAAAAGTTTGACGTGTATACACTCGATTTTGCCCCTGATAACGAGAATTTTGTTTACTCGAAAGACGAAAACTGGGAGAAAATAAATTCCTTATTTTTCTCCCGATTGTAGCGCGCTGAAGGCCTTACCTTCTGCTCCTTTGCTCGTTCTTAAGGCAAAGAGGATTAAAGGATGGTTAATAGTTTCCGTTGTTTTCTTTTTAGTCAAACTACTGACTTTCCTTCACCTAAGTTTGTCGTTTGTCGAAATAGAATTCTTTGTCCCAGTTAGCCTCAATGCAGGGTAAATTGATAGTATTCCGAAGTAAAATCAGAATTCTATTTCCAGAAAGCTTGATTAATTATTAACTTAAATATAATTAGTTGACTGTTAAAATATAACTATTATAACTAAACGGAATTCTCGTATTTTCACATTGAGTTATACTTTTGTTGGATTAGTACCGTAGGTACTGATACCATAAAAAAATAAAAATAATAATAATTTTAAAATGTTAATTAAGAGAGAGAATTTGTAAACAGGCCGACTAAGCCCACGTGATGCTAAATATTGTTAATGATTGCATTCATTGTCAAAATTACTTATGACTTACTTATATATATATATTATTACTTTATATATATTATTATTTTTTTCTTTAATTATTTGTAATATTTAGTATTTAACAGTTAAATTCCTTCGAGCAACGCCTGATATTATTCTTCATTGCTATTTTATTATTCTCTTTTTTTTGGCGGCGATATTTATCATTGTTATATGTTAAACGATTTAATTTATTTCATTGCATTGGTTTAAATTAATATTGTTTTTGAAAATAAAATTATACTGACATGCGATTTTTGTCACTAGAGGGCGCATCCTGTGCGTGTTCACATTTTGAAATTTTTTTTAGGGCTTCTGTGGCCAATATGTAAAGCGCATACTGTATTAGATATGCATCTTTTTTATGGATATTTAATACAGTATTTAATGGATAATTAATAGACTAAATAGTAGACTAATTTTCACGAATTTGAATTTTCATAGTACGTTCATTTCGAAAGTTTGTTGAACCAAATTTCATTAAAATCGAATAAACGGAATTATTATTTTTTATTCATACATATACGTGTTTTATACACGTATTCAATATCACGGAAGTGCTCGCTGATTGGAGGAAATTAATTTACAAAATGGCGGATGCGCAGAAAAGAAAAATTATCACTTTAAGAACTGCGCACATGCAAATATGGTTGTTTTTCGAAGAATTCGTATTTTGAGTAAATTGACTGCGATTATATTAATGATCGCAGTCAATTAATTATATCAAATATTTAATTAATTATTGAAATATTTCAATTCATTTATTCTATTAATTACAGAAAATCTTGAAATACGGGTTGAATTTCAATTTTTATAAAAAAATAAAAACCTCAACTTCCATAAATTATTATATTCCCTAAATTAACTTCCGCGAATATATTTCAAGGTACACGCAGTGAAGTGAAAATAATTGCTTTTATATGTTATTGCTTAATTAATTAGCGGTTAATTAGTAACGTCGTAATTATTCATTTAATTCTCGCTTGTATTATTTATGGAAATCGAAAAGATTAACTCAATTCTACTGTTGGTATTCGTGGCGAGTAGACGTGCCTATTACAGCTCTTCATTGCAAATTTAAAGATAAGAGGGGATTAAAGCAGGATTAGTGAAGTAGAGCAGGATTTCAAAGGTTATTTAGTATATTGTAAAGTTTATTTTAATAAGTTTTTTTATCTTTTTATATTATAAATAAATTTTTTTGAAAGTTTCTTTTATTAATACTTAGTAAATTTCATAATGGTTATTACAAGTTCCGCCTTGAACTATTCGTCAGAAGGTACCATGACTCATACGGAAATAGCCGATGGCTATTTCCGGGTGAGTCATGATTTTATCCTTTGCAGAACCTGTGGCATGTATTCCAAGGTCGACCTAGTGGATAATCCTAGCTCGCTTGGAGGTTCTTTTCTTTGTCACCGTTCTAAGGACTGCACCGACCTTCAGTTACAATTTGGTGCATTGCTAAGGACAATTTGAGTCACTAAAAAAACGGGTGCTTGCCCTCAAGAATAATGGAACTGGGAGCTCGTCAGGGACTCAAGACTCTAGCAACCTACCAAGTGATACATTCCCGATTCGGGCCCCAGAACAGAATAACCAAGAGCAAACTACTCTGGTTGCAAAGGACTTAGTTCTATTAAGAGATTCCATTGTCAAGGAAACAGGAAATATTTTTTGTAATAAGGATAGGTGGACCAGGGTATGTCTGCTGGGAGCAACTATTAATGATGTCACCAACAGACTGTCAGAGTGTAAGGGGTGAAAGAGAATTTTTTATTCATGGGATATTCATGTGTTGTTGTGGCGGATCCCAGGGTTTCCCCCATAAGCCGCTATTGTACTTCTTGTGTTGAAGCTTATGCCAAGACCGGCAAATTGTATGTAGTGTGTTGGACGTGTAAGTGTTATGATGTGTTCTGTTGTTATGTTATCGGCCGGTACCTGGCTCTTAGCAGGCAAGAAGCAGTAACACCTGGTCACTACGTCTCACCCCCATCCCCGCCACGTGGAGGCGGCCAGGATCAATTATCTCCTGCTGGGCAAGCCCAGGGCATAACACCTGAGAGTGCCCGAAAAAGAGAATGAAGTGGAAAAAGAGGAATACAGAGGGAGAAGTTTGGGATCTGGGGAGGTAAATGGATAGAATAGAGGAGAATCAACAGAGGGACTCTCCAATAGTTAGAAGTGAGAAGAAGTTAAGCAAGAATAAAGTAGGGAGAAGTGGACTAACTTCTCTAACCATGGAGACCTATCTCATGGAAAATCCCATCCTAGGAACTAGGATCAGCAAAACATCTTAATTTACAGTTTGCCTAACCCCTTGTAGGCAGAATGTCTTCAGTTGTTGAAGAAATAATTGATCTTCTAACAAAAAACACAGTGAAAGCAAATCCACGAATTCTGAAAAGCTCCACAGAAAGACACTATGTGCAATATGTACAATATCCTCTTCTTCAGGAACACAGCAGAACTATGTACAGATTCGTCCAATGTAATGCCAGGGTAATGCCGTAACCTGGCCCAATAAATAAAATGTTTCAGGGTTAACGCAAAAGTAATATACATGTCCAAATCCTAGATGAGATCACATTAGGCAGGGTTCAAAATTATGTTTTAAAAAGTTCTTGCCTAAATACAAGCTCTAAGAGAGCCCAAAAAGTCTAAGATAATCATCCAAGATAGTTGATAACAGAGTTACTAGGAAAAGTCTGTAATATGAAAAGTCACAGTGGTCACATGTCACTCACAAAGAAATATTAATTCCAAAAACTATGAAACGCTAAAGGCCAAATAATATCTCGATGAGTAGAGCAAAATTCCTTATACAATAAATACCTATTCTGCTGAAAACAGTTCCACATCAAGAACAAGTCTATTATAAAATCCAGGAAAGTATAGTGTAGCACTTAATGATACTAATCAGTTGCAGATATAGAATCCAATCAAAAATGAGAGATATTTCTTTCCTAATCCAATAAAGGATCCAAGAAATCGCAGGAACAGTAAAACTAGGACCTAATTTCGGTTCTTCATTTAAATGCACGAGAAGCAAACACATTCATAGCATTAAAAGCTGTCTGGGACTCAACCAGAATTTTATTGTTGCTGGAGTCCAAGTTAGGAACTACACTAAGTAGGTCACGTCGAAGATCGTTATAATAATGACATTGATGAAGAATATGGTTAACAGTTTCTTCCTGGCCACACAAACAAGATGTTGTTGGTGAAAGCCCCAGTTTGTGAAGTTTAGTATTTATACTTCCGTGGCCAGTTAATATAAACATACCATATAAGCCCGGCGAAAACCACTTTAACTCCTCCTTTTTAATTTCCCTTGCTACAGGCAGAAAGTCCCTTGTGACTGCACCAATATCAGATGAAGACCACTCCTGCTGCCATTTTGCAATAAAAATTTGCCTTAATCTTGTCTTCTCAGTCTTAATGGGAGCACTTAGATCTAATTGGATGTTATCATAGGTCAATGGTATTTTCTTCAAAAGGTGATACTTAAGGTAGCGGTACTGAACTTCAAAATGGACAGGTAGTTTCCCAAGCAAAACCTGAAGAGCCATCGTGGAGGTAGTTCGACAAGCTCTTGACATGGTTAGGAGGGCAGCCCTCTGTGCTTGTAACAGTTGCTTTACTATAGCAACTTTATTAGCTCTAAAGCCCCATGCACCAGCTCCATAAGAAATTATCGACAAAAACACACAATTATAGTGAAGTCGTAAGGTTTGACCTCTAAGACCCCAGTCTTGTCTTGTTATCTGTTTAATTCGGCTCAGGAACAATTTAGCCTTTTCTTTCACATACTGAACATGTGGTAGGAAACTGAGAGCATCATCAATAAAAATGCCTAGGTATTTGGTCTTCGATAGGTACTTAATGGTTTGTTCCCTATATTTAATAACTGGAGGTCTTCCATGGTCAAGCTTTCCCTTAAGCAACATCTGAGACGTTTTTGCAATTGAAACCTGCAATTTATGTGTTGAAGACCAGTTGGAGAGTTCTAACAGCACAGCATTTGCTGATTCTTCAAGGCTTTTCCTAGAATTACCCTGGATTAATATTGTAAGATCGTCAGCGTATGCGATCATATGAATAGCTGGAAAACTCTTAACCAACCAGGAATCAAAAACCAGATTCCAACACAAGGGACCAAGTATTGACCCCTGTGGACATCCTCTTGTAACTCTGCGAGAGACCTCCTCCAGTCCAGATTTGACAGAAATGGTACGATCAGAAAAATAGCTCTTTAAAAGCTTATATATATTTATGGACACTTCGGCCTCCCGGAACCTCGCCAGGGCACTTTGCCACCAAAGGGTGTCAAAGGCCCCTTTGAAGTCCACAAAGAGGCCGAGCAAATACTTGGAATCTGTATCAGCCTGAATATCTGTGGGTGAAAGAGAATATTATTATTCGTGTCGGAACTAATGATAATAAGCATACACGACCCGATGATTTGTTAGACAAATACAGGACCATGCTGAAGAAACACCGCGAGTTAGGTCACAATGTCTATGTCTGCAATTCTGCCCAGGCACGATAGGAGGGATTATATGCTGAAAGCCTTGTAGATTAACTCAAGACTTGAAGGACTCTGCAAGGCTTTTGAGGGGAAATTTCTATCAGCTTGGCCCGCACTTGTAGGTAGAAGGAATCTGTTTTGTTGAAACGGGATACATTTAAACAAATGTGGTGCAAGAGTTTTTGTCGGAATTATTGAGGATACATTAAAGGTTCAGGGAAACTGCTAGTTTGTGGGGGGGGGGGGTAATATGCCGACCGGGCTAGCCGGGTAGGTAAAGTGCCTGCCTGGCAACCCAAAGGTCGCGGGTTCGAATTCCCCCTTGGACTTGGATCAGGGTAAATGCAAAAACCTTTGCGAGGTGCATTATGGCCACAGAAGCCGATGCGCCAACAACTAACAAAAAAAAAAAAAAAAAAAGGGTAATATAGATAAGGAATTCTTCACATATATGAATGCAAAGAAGAGAAGGATAAACCAGATGGGGCCCTTATGTAATGGACGTGGGATGGTATTAGATACCCCAGCTGATGTTGCAGACGAACTCAACAGTTACTGTGCATCGATATTTACAGAAGAATGAGAAATTCTGCACGTCAATGAGAAATTCTGGGAGAAGTTGAAAAAAAAAATCTTATTAATGATGTTGAAATTTCACATGTTTATTTAATGAAAAAACGTTCGAGCCTATAGGCCAGTAAGGCTCCTGGGGTTGATGGCATTTACCCTTTAATCTTAAGGTAGGCGGCAAGTGAGTGCATTGAGGCTAATTACGAGAGCATCATTGGACTCGGAAGTGATTCCTTTGGATTGGAAAAGTGCCAATGTATCTCCAATACATAAGGGCGGTTATAAGAGTGAAGTGGGAAATTACCGGCCGGTTAGTCTAACTTCAGCAGTAGGGAAAATCATGGAGACTATGATCAAGAGTGGAATTCAGGATCACTTAGGTAGAAATGGAATTCCGAGGGATACTCAGCATGGTTTTGTAAAGGCAAAATTATGTTTAATTTATCTGGTTAGCTATTTTGACAGGACCACTCAAGAGCTGGACGATGGGAATAATTTCGACATTGTTTATTTGGATTTCAGCAAAGGATTTGACTCAGTTCCTCACGAGTGATTACTTTATAAGCTGGAACAGGTTGGAATCACAGGGAAAATCCTTAGATGGATAGCTAGATGGCTTCAGGGCAGGAGGATAAATGGTTATTCCTCAGATTGGGTTGGTATAAGAAGTGGGGTTCCCCAAGACTCAGTATTAGCACCACTGTTGTGTTTGATTTTGATTAATGACATCGATGAAAGGTTAGAGAACGTGATGTCTAAATTTGCAGTTGACGTAAAGATTGGTAGAGTAGTTAATGATTGCCACCAAGCACAGCTTCTTCAGAATGACCTAGATAGACTTCAGGGATGGTCAGAAAAAATGGCAGCTATGCTTTACTCCAGCAAAGTGTAAGGTATTGCTCCCAGTAACACCAAAATAACTTATACACTTGGCGGAGTTGAACTAAAGCCGGTAGTGGAAAAAGGGACTTGGGTATTACGATACGGTCAGACATGAAGTTCTCCGAGCATTGTAGACTGGTTGCAAGGAGGTCACTATGTGGCTCAGTAAGTCGGTCTCGGAAGTAGATAGCAAGCCCCCCCCCCCCAGAAACGGGGTTTTTCGTCCAGCAAACAGGCAAATCGACCAGCGTAATTTACAGACAAAATAAATATATGGGTAGATGTAATCATTTACAGGGGACCCTAATATCATAATTTGTTTGCAAGAAGGGCCCATCGATGATTTATTGAACAATTTATAGTAGAGAGATAAGGACGTCATAATCCCATTGTATAAGACTATTGTTAGACCACACCTGGAATACTGTGTTCAAGTATGGGGACCGCACCTAAAGAAAGATATTGTGCTTCTTGAAAAGGTCCAAAGACGGGTAACTCGCCTGGTGAGATCGTCTAAAAGGGGATCTATATGAGGAAAGACTTCGAATAGGCGGGTTGCACAGCTTGGAAACTAGATACCATAGAGGAGACTTGATTGAGGTGTTTAAGGCTCTGAGAGGCATAATTTTCACGGTTATAAATGATTCTAGAACAAGGGGCTATAATTTCAAGTTACTGGGGGCGGGGTTGTTTAGACTGGATTGCAGGAAGTTTTATTTTAGCCAGCGAGTTATAAATTGGTGGAATAAGCTGACAGTTTGGGTGAATTCAAATGTCAGCTGGATAATTACCTACGGGAGGAGGGAAATCATAGGTTGTCCATTTCTCTTATTAATTATTATTCTTTTTTTAAATTTTCTTATTTTTTATTTTTATTTTCTTCTTATTATTAATTTGTTTTTATTCTTCTTATTATTTTTTTTTATTATTTTATTTGTTTGGCTGGTGAAGCATAAGCATTTCACCATGTGGCCATTACTAATAATACTAAATACTAAAAGTTAAAGTAATTTAAATAAGGAAATGAAATGCGCCTGAAATGCAATGCAATGAGCACATTACCTATTTTTTTATTTCTAGAGGAGATGCACTAAGGAAGGATAGACAGAGGTAGAGTGCGTATAGAAAATTCTCTTTGAGCCAATGCTTATTTATTCACACAGGACTGCTCGGAATTCCTGGAAATGTTTCTCATCAATTGTTAGTACAATTTAAATTTCATGTTTACATCTTGGACTCAATGGAGATCAACACTTTAATAAAAAAAATATATGTATAAAACTTACAAACATTATTTACCAACTCCTTACAAGACCTTCGACTGAAGAAAACGAAGAGGGCGCGACCACAGCCACTCATATTTCTTTTATCCAGAACTGTTGTGAACAGGTTCGTTCTTGACGTAGATGGTATCGTGCATAATAAGTTCGTTCCACAGAGCCAAACCAGCATTCCTCCAAAAGAGTTCTACAGCTGATAGTTGAAGATGTGCTAGGAAAATGTCTGAAAAATAGTAGGGTAGCGCTGGGAAAAATATTCTCAAAGTGATTAATATTTCTTTTGGAAGTGTCACTTCGTGCAGATTCTACACCCACTTGATCAGCCTCGAACTACCCTTTAATGATGAACTTTGGAACAATTTTTATTCATTTTCGATGCGTGTCCTCGTGTTCCTTGAAACCGCGTTTGATGTACATAAAGATCTGATGACAGCAATAAAATCGACTGCAAATTAATTTGGATTCCGCGCTGTCCCTTTGAAAAATGTTCATTAAATATTGAAAAACGTTAGCTGACATGTGTGATCAAAGGAGCGAACTTAAGTTAATTAGACTGGACACAAGGGTTCTCCAACTTTTAACAGACAGCAGAATACTTTCTTCAGAACGCGGCCGCTTCTCAAGGTGTTTAATTTACTGCCACACAGAAACCATTTTGAAAGTTAATAAGCGCATCGGCGAGCCTTACATAAACAGAAACTGAACATTGCCTGAAGAGAACTCGGGCAAGAAAAATGGGGCGTTTGACAGCAGAAATAAATGGCAGAAGTGTATTTATAGAACAGGTTTCCGACAACTCCATAACCTGAAAAGAATTTACATTAGGGGATTATCCAAGATGAGACTACGCCAGCAGTCGAAGTGAACTTTAGGGACCAACTTCGGCAATCACAAGAAAAATAAAACAGCACGAAATATGATGTCCTTACAATTCAAATGTAAACTGAATACACAAGTAGACACGCCATTTCTTTTTAAATTACGAAATTCCAGATCGTATCGATGTCTTTAGGGTATTAAATTACTGATACAAGTAAGGCGTTCCACACAATCCTTTTCTGTCGAAGAAAAAACTTTATTTTTTTAAGTGTAAAACGCATTCATTACTATATAACTTCATTAATCACGTAAATTAGAAGTGCAGTTGTTTCTAACTCGAGTGCTATTTTGATTAATTGTTTTTCGTATAGTAATTTGCTGTTGTTGCAATCCTGAGGTTTAATTTACAACACCAGAAAGTAAAACCCATTTACTTCCTTCTCTCTCTCTTTTTTTCTTAAATCTCATCGCGGGTGTTTCATTTAAGAAAATCGATTTTTTTGTACCTAATGCATATTGCAGAGTAGGAAACTGGGGAACTTCATTGCATATTCGCACATATTTTAAATTTCTAATGAGAATATATTTTCCTATACTTCCCTACCAAAATATTAGAGAATGCAATTGGATTGGTCCTTTCTGAGTAATTGATGATTCTGCCAAATTGCAACAGTTCCACTCCTATAAGAATACACCTTAAGAAAAAAAATATTGGGCAATTTTATGGGAAACCGGGCACATAAAAATTATCAAGGTTTGCTGTAATTAGACCATAACTATTGATCAGTAATGAAGTGAAGAGTGGGTGTCTCCTACAAATCTCATTTTTGAGCTGGTTTCGAAGCCTGACCTTGTCCCACATAGCTGATGTCCTGGAAGAGACGTGAATCAATAGATTAGACAATTTTTCTTGGCACTCTTGAGATTCTGCTCGTATATTGCCATAGAAACAGCATCATCAGCCTCTGCTTGGAAACAAGAAGTGTTAAAGACCTGTCACAAAGTAACACGGTCGTGTGTCGAAGGGCCTTTAATACCTGTCTCCAATGACAGCTGCAGTTGTTATCAGCCGTTAACGTAGGTGAGCCGATACGGGGTGAAATTGGGTGTCGACTCATTACTGATACGTTAGGAACGACTTAAATAATGATGCACTGAAACTATACCGTCGAAAACTTTGTCTCAGATTTCAGGAAACCAAAGTTGGCGAACTAGTTTTCATCTCCAAATTGCTGAAGTGGTTTTTCAGCGTCATCCCTAAACCGGCACCGGAAACCCTCGCTGATGATGTTTCCTTTCATTGTGAATTGTTCAGAAATCGATTTGTGACAAAATATCAGAAATATTCCGCGTGCCAATCGTTTCCCCCCTCACGACGTCCGTGCCACCCTGCTGGGAATAAATCTCGCGGATGCTTCGAAGAATGTGAAACCAATAACCGTGTGCTTGAACAAGGTCAATATTTAGAAGAGGCCCTCGGTGTAAAATTTCTTTTGCAATAAATCCTGTCATTAATTAGGGACCGCGTGTACATTTAGGAGGTGGTCAGGCGCCCCACTCGGAGATCTCATAAAGTTAAAATATTACATCCAGAAGATTCTATTATGAGGGTATAAACCCGCCACTTAATATCTGCTAATAAATTACAAGCCTTAACGCCATTCGCCTTTCCTCCTTCTAATATATTGCATGATCTAAATCCGCTTATCATTCAAGCCTAAGGATCTTAAGTACGCGGCTGGATCCCCTTACCCTTTAAGAAAATAGCATGACGGGACATTAATTATACGCTAACGAATTCCTGGTGTGCCACGCTGTACACGTGACTAGTTAGAACCCAAACAGCCCTCGTTCGTGAGTGTGTGTGTGTGTTTTTAATGCAGTGCACTTTCTTCGAACAATAATCCTCATAAAAATAAAAAAGCTATCGTTATGGTTTGAAGTATTTATTTCTGTGAAATTGAATTCCACACATCTCGTATCTATTAAATGATCAAATTTGTTGGATAGGCGAGATTATAACGTACGAGTATATTGATTGTCAAAGAAGTTTTTAAAATATGTTCCTTTATCATTCAGACATATGTTCCCCTTGTTTAACTAATTTATATACTGCATTTCTTGTTTAGAAAAAAAATTGTGTTTGTTGAAAGAACTTCCACAGTTGGAAGGATTGTAACGATTTCTGAACGAACCAAAAACATGAGTCTCGTGCTGACAAATCCGACTGTACGCTGGGTATTTTCAGTACCTTCTAACTCATTAAAAAATGGAGTGTTTCTTTATTGGTATTTTTTTTTTTTTTCATTATGCCTTAAGTACTTTTTACAAAGGAAAGTTTTCTGAATGGGCCACTTGAAATGGTGAAATTTGGATGAGTGTAACCGTACATATGCTGAATGGAATCGTTTGGATCTTGGATGTGGAGTAAGTGCCCTTTTGTTTACCATTTTTGATTGTAAAATTTTAAGAGCCATGTTTGCATTTAAAGACTTGAACATATCAACCAAATCTCCCTCATGATGCATAGTTTAATTTACAGATGGAGAAATTTACAAAACTCCAGTTTTTCTTGGAAAGCGTGCCCTTTTGTGCTCCTGACTAATCACGTCACGAAGTCATAGAACAGCTGGATACAAGGAACAATTTTGTCATTGTTTTTATAGAACTGGATAAAAAAAAAAAAAAAAAAACATCAATAGCTATATAATCAGAAGAAAATTTAGGTTACTGGCTAGGTTAGGATTCCTTAATACAAGGATTCCTACGTTGGATAAAAGATTGCTGAAATAGGGCAAAGAACGTACTCATAAATAAGCATTCCTTAGGGTAGACAAATGCAGCAAGTACTGTCCCGCAAACATCGGTATTGGAGCCACTTCAGTTTCTCTTATTCCTTACGTACTCTGGTTCCATCTGTATTGTGTTTTGGTTGGTGCATGCACGAAACATTATGAATAATTACTGATGAAGGAGCGCTGGGGAAGTTATCAAAAATTCTGATGATTTAAAAGTAGAAGGGCTAGTTAACGATTAGAACTAAACAATTTTTCTCTGAAATGAATTAGATCCATTACGAAAATAGTCCAAACAACGCAACTGAAGTTTAATGCTTCTAAACGTAAGATTTTTGTACTTAGGGAACAGAAATTCAGGATTTAATACAACATAGGGAGAGTGCAGTTAAAAATCGTTTAGAAATAAAGGGACGGGATTACGATTCAGTCATTAATTTTCCATACACTATAAACAAGCGGCTAGGAATGCATATGGTGTCCTGTCTGTGATATATAGGACCTTCCAGGAAGAGAAAAAAACGTTGTTGTACTTTTATATAAGACCATTGTGTCTGGGGTGGGAGGCTGCACTTGAAGAAAGATAGTTTCTAGAGAGGTTTCAAAGAAGGCAACGAAACCGCTTAGAGTAGTAAATGACGATGCGCCTCACACTCAGCCGTATTGGGATTCCACAGCAGACGACCCAAGAGACATCCTCTCCTCACCAATGATCACGGTCTACGGCGAATGCTGTGGTGTCAAAAACACGCTGGTTGAAGACTGGAGGAATGCAAACAAGTGTGCTGGTCAGATGAGTCCAAAGTCCTGGTGCAACACGCCGACGGTTGCCTTTGTATGTGGCGCCAGCAACACGAGTTCATGGACCCGTCGTGCATGGTGCCCACTATCCAGTCAGCTGGCGGTGGTTGCTTAATATAGGGCATGTTTTGCTGACAAGAAGTAGAATCAATGATGCGTATGGATCAACTTTTCAGTGGTGAGGTCTACCGGCAGCTTTTCGTCTGCGCGGGTAGCAGTGATATCATCACCGTCCTCCCCACACCGGGTGGAAAAGGCCTGGGTTCGAATCCCGTCGATAATGCAAGTAACTTTTATGGGCTTTTTTCACTCTGTGTTTGAGTTAGTTAGGTTATAAGCTGTCGTTATATTAACAAACATATATTGTTTGTTATATGCAACCATGCAAATTTTGAAAGAAATCCTTTTCTCGATTTTTTGTTAGTTGTTCTGATGTTACCCGTAGGCGAATCAGTAATCCCGTTGTTATTCTCAATCTAGGTGTTTTTATTTTTTTTAACCTTGCGATGAATAACTATTACTCTAATACTACTACGGTAGACATTTATTCATTTATGGACTTCACTGCAGAACAGAAGCGAAGCCCAGTCCCTACCGAGAAACGTTTCAGTATTAATGTCTAAATTTGGTCTTCATCCATTGAGTCAGTGGTGCAATCGAGGCAATTCAAACTGGTCCAATCCAATCAACTCATCGCCATTTCATATTATTAAAAGTATAGAAATTATATCGCCATTATTTGAGAAAATAATAATGGTAACTCCAAGCAAAAACAGTTACTGAGCTATGTGAGTTAAATCTTATTTCTCTAATGTTGTTAAAAGCTCTAAATATATCATATATAAATAATACATTAGACACCTCTGTTCAAATCTCACTTTTGAAATTAGCAAAGTTTCCTCTTCTTTTTCTTCTTCGATTAAAAAGGGAACCTTTAACGATCAAAAGAAACTTACACTTCTTGTCGCACGATTACTGAAATTTGAAGTTATAAAAACATTCTGGATGGTCTTTCAAAGAGATCGGTTCACTTTAAGGAACCTTCCAATAATAAATGTTTAAAATCGGAACATCATTTGTAATTAATCTGTGTATACATTTAACATAAAGCAGATTTTAAGCAAAGTTTTAAAAAGCTGGTATCGGAAATAGCAATGTCGTGTTGTTTATATAAACAAGAAAACTGCCTTTTCTACACTCAATAACAAGTGTTGTTTTCTACGAAGTTTCCACAAAATAAACTTTCAGTATCTACTAGCCTCCTATAAAATCTCTAGTTATTTCACATAAATTATTAATTTCCATTCAGAAGGACGGGAAATACAGCTGGCTTGCAGAAATAATTTTGAACGAAAATCGCATGAACATTGGCGAAGTCTTCAGGATAATCATTTAAAACGAAATCATAGAACCGTTCCCTTTACTAGCCCCCTCACAAAAAGCTTCATTCGGGAAATGTTTGATTTTCTGGATTGAATCTTTTTTTCATTTATTTATCTTTTCATCCCCGTACTCGAGCGAGTTCTGAACTGAAATGTATAACACCTGCTTCTTTTTCGTCTTCCGCGACACTGGTCCTTTTTAAGGTTACGGTTGCTTATTCTGTTTGTTTAACGTAAAAAGTGGGTCACTGCACTTCATTACAGCGGGGAAAACGATTTCCCTCAAATATCCGCATTACCGTAATGGCCACGATAGTTTCCATTGAGACGGGCCTTAGAATCGATACTTCATTTATTTAGAAGAATCATTTCTTATTTCAGAAGTCTCGTTATGTTTTTTTCTCGGAGTGTAAAAGAAAACAGAATTTCGGAATATGGTGATTTTTATGCGATAATGATTTTCTTTCAGACAGACGGTTGAAATAATCCATTAACATCTCAAAGTTGACTTTAACATTTGTGGTACGCTAATATTGAAGACAAAACGAAAAAAAAAACAAAAAAAACAGATGGGATGTGTGAATATTGGAATCAAATTAGTTGTGTGTATGCTTGGAAATAACAAAAAGGATGGAATTTTGCCTATGGAACGAAGATAAAAGTAGCTTCAGGGTGTATGGTAAGCGTTCTGCCTGGAATTCCCTACTGATAAAATAGCCACAGTATATTTTAGAAAGTTTGGCAGTGAAAACTTTGAGTTTCTACCACATTATTTCAGTATTTGTTTAGTAATTTCTTTATTCTGGTGGATAAATAATTTAGATTTCAGGTACAGAATTACAGACTAGCTTACTACAGCATTTACAGAGTACTTTTTCATAAGATCACAGTTCTGTAAACTTGATCACGAGATCACTAATGGTCATCTACTTGATCTAATGATCAACTAAATTACTGGCTGAGTGGTTGTTTCCGCACGAATAACACTGAAACGTAGCATCCCGAGCTGATTATTGTCCTTTCCATCTCGTTACTTCCGATTCCATCATCTTAAGATAATTCTTTTTTACAATTTGACCATATTCCTAATGTATTTGATTGAATAGTTCCTTTGCTGTTCCCTTCCATAAAGCTAACCGGTACTTGATTGATCATATCCTGGTCACCATTGAATCTAACTCCTCAATAGTCCTGGAAGATGTAATCATTTCACTGATACTCCGTTTAAGACCATTTTATCATTTTATTTATGAGTTCATCTCACTATCCAAACTACATTAATCCAACTATCCATAATAGTGCACCGGAGGGATGCTGCTGAGCCAACCTCGTCCAATATTGGAAGTTTGTGTCTGAAGCTTTGGACAGTGATAAACAAGTAAACGTCACCTTACCGATATCTCGATCTCCTCTGATAAGGTCCCTTAAATATTCTAATCAATAAACTCAAGGTTAATGGGATTCAGGAACTTCCAGTACAGTGACCTCTCAGTCAGCAGATGCACACCGTTGTTCACAACAAAATGCATTCAAAATCATTTTTCCCGGCGAATGGGGTATCTCATGATCTGCTCTCGTGCTCTTCCATTTAACTCTCTCATGGTGATGATTTTAATCAATACAATCATCACCATTACCACAGTGATGACTGTACCGATTATAATCATCACCTTGAGGTCACAGTTTCAGCTTGCAATGGAGCACTGATTAATTAAAAGTACGACATACTATAAATAAACTGAGATTATGATCAGCTTCCAGTAACTAATTCATCCATTATTCATTAATATCCATTAATTTCTCAGTTGCATTTCATTTCCAACCCTTCAAATCAGGTACCAAAACAGAACATCAGTCTGCGCATGCACTGTTAATGGATATAGCGTTGTATATGTTTGTCATGATGAACTATAAACAACAAATAAAAAACTACCAAAAAAAATTCCTATCAGAGTAAACAACCGTTATGGGGCTGTTTTTATAGGAAATTTTCGCACGTGAGCCATCGGGTATATGTATTATCTTTAGCGATATTTATGTACTCTGATCATCGGATATTGGTCATTGTTCCACAAACTACGCGAACCGAAGATGTCACTGTTCTGCCATATCCAGAAGTCAAGCGGTAGAGCTACTAATTTCCATAGTCCTGGTTAGGCCGGTTTACCGATATGTTCTTTGCGAAGTATACTATACTGCCCACATTTTCCCTCCCCTCCTAGAAGTGCTATGGTTATTTAAACGTAAACTTCTCAGTATTACAAGATGTTCCAATGCCATGAATTCTTTACTTCCATTCATACTAGATCATTTTGCCAGCCAAGTTTCTGAATTCCCAGAGTTGTTGTGGAGTAGATCTTTTATGTGTCACGATGACGCGTGTGTATCTTCGGCAACGTCAAACACTGTGTCAGTGCGGATGTTCTGCTTTGATGATATCCCTTCAATGATGGTTGGAGTAATGAGTTTTTGTCCATTCTTTTGATATCCAGGCTTCTGTATTTGAGAAACTGGCAATAAACTTTGTATCAATCGTGTCCTCTCCCACCACTTGTGTTGCAAAATTACCATCCTTGTAGCTCAATTTCACAAGCCGCTTATGGTGCCTCATCTGAAGAGGGCCAGTGTCATCAGGGATAACATATTTTTAAATGAGTAAGCAACAGTATAAACCAAGGATGGTGAAGTGTGCAAATCGTGGCTCGCACAGATCTTGTTGGTAACACGCAACTCCCCCCGATGTGAGATAAAATAACAAAGATTATAAAACTGGTTTGAAAAATCCGAAATGAAATTGAATTGTCTTTATGAAATTAATATACTTCCTGGATGTACCAGAAGTAAAGAGCACGGATGTGTGAATTTTACTTTACCCAAATCAAATTTCGTATCCGTGAATACGAAAATGATACAAAAAAGTGGCTACGCCAGTGGTTGTTATAAAAGCTACCCTATGCCAAGAAAAAGAATTGCAGACTTGGTGAATCCTTATAATAAAGTTTAGTTTAAATATAATTTCAAAGTTCTGATTTCTACGCAGACATATTGATTTTTGTGGTTAAACCTGCTTTAAGATGAAAAGCCTTTTTTTAGATGGACTAAAACAGAAGGTTTACTGCGGAAGAAAAAAAAATAATAAGACGGGTTCTGAGAGTGACGGAATCATTGCAGGAGCCACTTTATTAGCAAGGAAGCGGAAGATGAAAAATTGAGGAATGTGCCATGATTCCACCATCTTTTACATGTCAATTACCCCGCGCAATGGCAAAGGAGTAATTGATGACTATTTATTTTCCTTTCTGCATGCATCAGATGTTTTCTAAGGCAAAGCGAACATTCAGACAGTGAAAAAGACTTTGTTGTTTAAAGCAGGATGATGCGTGGAATCAGGATCGATGCTATCGCGCGCTGGTAGGCACCAATACATTCACTGCCTCGTGACATCTCTATCTCAGACAAAGCAACTTGGTCTCCGCAATCTCACTGAGGTTTTCTGGAGCGTGAAGTCACGACTTTTATCACCCCCACTGACGACTGTAACAGCCCGGAGAACTGGATTCGGCTTTAAGAAAAGGCTCATTCCTCACGTCACGTTCAAACATCTTCATCTCGCGCTCTTTCCAAAACAAATAACTCCGGCACTGATATTGTGCCGTCCCCAGTGAAGAAGGAAGACACAGAAATACGCGAAGGAAGCAAAAGCACAAAACGAGGGGTAAGAAATTATAAGAAAAAAATGCTGGAACTCATCTTTAAGCCAAATTATAATAGGTTTGAAACCAGTTTCTTCATGACAAACTTATAATATAGTATTATAATTAATCATTATTAATGCATAACGTTCCTTCCTTTCTTTGCGCTCTTACATCATATTTTTGCCAGTTCATCTACCAAAGGGGGATGCTGGGAACTTACATATACTTTCTGTTGGGGAATAATTCGACGAATGGAGAGAAATATTGTTTTGAGGGTTTCTGATTTGCCTGAAGTAGCTCAAACATAACAAATACACTGCCCTACCGTTAATATCAGGACACGCTCCGTTGATAGTTGGTCAGGTCCTACCCAAGCAACACGTTGTCATACACAGCTATAAATATGCTCGTAGGCATTTCAGGAGACAGTAATACGATTATAAATGCAAGATACCCCGTCGACGGGGTTAACAGACTTCCAGATGGAATGATAAGCAATCGCTTGTCATTCCACATGAGCAATCAGTCTGTACGTGATATTTCAACGGCACTGAAGATCCGTAGGTCGACGATTAATGCGATCTGCAAATGGAAACGGACTGATGCTAAAACCGTCACGAAATGCCTGGAAAAACGACCCCACCAAAGCTGACGAAAGCCTTGACAGCCTTGCAAAGAATCATCCATTAGGAACACAGGTAGGCGATATTTCAGTATACATGCACACAGGCCCCCAGGGAGACCACTAGGACACATGTCAGCACCAGTGCACTGCGACCTTGGTAATCCATATCATACAGCATCCTGGATAGGATGCTGCATGATATGGATTACCAAGACATCCTAGACAACAATGTGTTACGTTGCGGCAGCATGTCAAGGAAGGTCCATACTTGCATCACAAGGAGAACGCTCCCTGTCATACTACTCGCATTGTGACGGATTGGTTTGAAGACTTTAGAACAAAAAATTTGGATTGGCCAGCCTAGAGCAATCACCAAAATCCCAAAGAGAACCTTTGGGATGAACTCGATCGTTGTGGGCCTGTAAGGAGAGACTCACCAAAAAACAGAGCTTAACTAGTCGCCATTTTGAAGACCGAATGGCGGAAAATATCGGAGGACATCTACAAAATAGGGTGGAGTGAGTGTTCAATGGCGATTACAGTCTGCCATCAAGGCTAACGGTTTCAACATACTGTTTTAGTTTTCTTGTAAATAAAGATTATTTGTAAATATGCCGGTGTCCGGATATTAATGGTAGAGCAGCGTACGTTCTTGAGGTAGTTGCTACGTGCTGATGTCGCCTCCATTTCCCAAAGCGCGATTTTAATGACCCTGCTAAGGCAATGCAGCTCTTTTTATAAGTCTGTTGTACCACCTGGCTCGAACGTCATTTGCTCAGGATGGGAGGCGTGCGGATATATTCGGAAATTGCATTCTCTAATGAACTGGTAGATTTTAATATACATTTCAAATTCATTAACGACCACCAGTCTACAGATTGATCATCGTCAATGAGTACAAATAAATCAAGTGTAAGTGAATTCTCTTTTTGTAGTAAGCTTAGAATTGTCGCATACTTTGCCATTCAGTCTTTCGACCAATCATTTTTTTTTTTTTTTATTTCAGCGCGCGCACGTACAGGTCTGCATTCTTTTAATGTCTTTCACTGTTTCCTGTATCCTATACTGGTGTTGGGGAGGGGGAGAGTAGTAGATCGAAGCCTTTTTGTTGAACGGGATCGTTTCCCATCTTCCTTGAAGAACCAAGATGCGAGGATGTCTTTTCGATATTTGACAGGTTAAAAGTTTTCTCTATCCCCATGCAAGTAACGGACAGGTTGGCTCCACGCTTTTCCTATACACACTAAGGCAGAAAAGATGCATTTGCACACCTGCCAGAGCTTCAGAAAAATGGGCGAAGTTCAGTCAAATAATGGGGAAGGGTAAAAATTAAATTTATTCATGAAAAAGTACAATCCAGTTCTTCTACTCTGAAGAACACATCGTCAACAAGACTACATTAAATGAGGTAAACGTAAGTTTAAGAAAGATCGCTGTTCAACGTATTCCACAAATTAGTGCTACCTAAAAAGATGAAATTTTACTGATCGAAAAATTATGCGAAAAATGAGAGTAATAAATATAATCCAGTAAAATTATTAATTACAGAAATATTACTTGGGAAATCCGTATAAATGACTTTTCATTTTGATATGAGACATTTTCTTAAATCAATAAATAATCCGTTTTTTGTTTTTTTTATCAGAGGATTTCACGTTATGTTGGAAGATGGATTTCATCAAGGTTCAATTGCGCAATTTAAAATCAAAATTTCGAGATTTTGGCAGATATTAAATATCGAAAGGTTAGAAAACATCGGGAGAAAGCCTCTGGGGTAAAAGCCCAAAGCTCCAAGATTTGAGATTAAATTGCCCCACTGACTGTTCAGGATTTGATAAATTTCATCTTTTTTAATTTTAATTGTATAATTTAAATTATAAAATAAAGACGTGTTGTATCTTTAAAACATTTAATAATTTTAAAATATATTTAAGATAAACAACACGTCTGATATTTATTGATTAATTTTACGTTTCGTTTTTTTTTACACTCTACTTATAGTATCATAAACCGAACAGACACTTGTTTTTCGTTCTGTGCATGGTGAAAAAGTGATCTTGTCCTCCGATCCAGAACTTGTTTAAATGGCTTCTTTGTTTCTATAGAAAATATTATTTCCATTTTGAATCTTATATCGGAAAACTATCCTATTTAATCAGCTTCGTTTATTTATTAATAAACATTTTAAGACCAAATGATATAAGAAAGCGTACATTTTTTCTCTGCATGAACCAAAAAAATAAATAAAATAAATATTTTTAATTAAAAAAAAATAGTTTATAAATGAACAACATTTTCTATTTTAAAGAAGGTTATTTTAGAAAGTGTTTCTTATCTGATTTCATTCGAGTCAATTGATTACTAGTTTTCCGTATTGAGACTGTTGAAAGTCTATTTTGTATCTACTGGCACATTTCACATTAACATTTTCCTCAGGAGGATTGCTCTTTAATCTGATTACATTCACACCGAGTTTCTGTTTGTCCAGAAGTTGAACAAGTTACAAATCGTGCAGATAAAGACACAAATTCTGTGAATCCAATGAATCATCACAAGTCTTCTCACAAGCGGCATCAATTTTGGATTTCTAACGATATAAATCTATTAGCACTTAGTCGTATTCACTTCAGCCAGGCTGCTAACTCTCACGCAGATCTTTTAAATTGCTCGATACAACCTTCAAGATAAGGAAATTGCCTTGCAGGATGTTTATGGAAATGGGATGATTTTATCAGTTGAAAGAGAGCATTCGGTTAACCATAGCAGAAACAGTTGCCATAGTCTGGAAATCGAATTTAGCAAACAAAAATTGTAACTGCAATTTTTAAACAGTGTTATGTCATTGGTAAATAAACAGTAAGCAGTAAATATTATTATTTCAAAGTAAATAATGCATGTTGTTGACATTGCGTAAACACTTCATATCATTAGTTATGTGCAAACAACTGCTTTCACAAAATTATGTTATTTAATAATTAAATTATTATCAATTCAGGTAACCTTCGCAATCGTTAAATTTCATGCGTGTTCGATTATCTTAACTGAATAATAGAACACATTTTAACTGAATCATTTTATCTGAAAATATGAAAGGTAAATAACTAATTAACTCAATATACGTTATCCCTCCTTCTCGATTTGATTAATAATTGAAATATATCACGTATTTCACACTTCTGCTGGGATTAATATAACAAGCAATTATTTTATAAATAATTAATTATTTATATATTTAGTAAACTGATAACAAATCTCTTTAAAGAGTAATGACTTTTATGTGCCAACTGAGAACTTTTCATTTCACGCATGCACCACATTGTCCATTCATTTCTCCAATAATTGCACGGACAATTGCTGTCGCCTACAAGTGGTAAGAGAAATCAGTTAACTAGTTATTTGCTTTTCACTGCGGTTAATCACCGAAAATGAAAATTTTCGGTGATTAACAGCAGTGAAAAGCAAATTCAGTTCATTATCATCAGCAAAGCAACGTCCATGTATGTTTTTCTTGAGGTGTCGAAACAAGAAATAATCACTGGGGGCCAGGCCCGAACTGTACGGTGGATGGGTAAGTTCGGTAGAGTCATAGTCTCTCAAAGCAGCAGCAACAGCAACAGCATATGACCTGTGCATTGTCCTGAAGAAGCAGCACACCTCTGGAAAGTTTTCCACGGCGCCTTTCCTTTATGGTATCCCATAGGTTGTACAGTAGGGATGCACATGACTCTCCAGTGAGTGTCTGCTTGTTTTCCAAGTAGTTAATGTAGAAAATTCCCTCAGCATCTCAAAAATGGTGGCCATAATCTTGCCAGCTGAAGGTTGTATTCGAAATTTTATGGGTGGGTAGAACCCTTATGCTTCTATTGCATTGAATCTTGCTTGGTCTCAGGATTGCAGCGATGAATGCTTGTTTAATCACCCGTAACGATTCTGGAGATTAAAGTTTCAGGATTGCTTTTTAATGGCCTTTGGTCCATTTCCTTCTTTGGTGAGAAACTTTGGTGATTGAACGATGCTCCAATTTAAGAAAATCCATAATTTGATACAGGTGTCTTCCTTCTTTCTGGTACAGCAGCACAACCTAAAAACTCGGTGGAATCAAAATTAGTACAGTTCAAGTTGAAATATGTAGGAATCATGAATCATTGAAATATAACTATGGACAGTACCCTAGGTAGATAATTTATTGAACACCCTTCGTAATTTAAGAAAATAAATGTAATGCGCTTTAAATGTAACGCACGCTGCGTACATTATTAATTTGTTTTTTTTTTTTTACCACCCAGTTATCCTTCTTTCAGTTGTGTTAATAAAATAGCAAATTATAGAGGGATGGGACTGCATGTTTGAGGTAAATAACCTTTTGGAATAATTTTCGTATATAAAGTAGGATTGCGAATATCAGGTGGATAAAATGGTAGTGTGTTAAATCCATTTTAATAAAATAAATCGTCTAGCGTATAGGTTAGTGCAATTTTATCAGTTTAATTCGTAGCCATCTACCAAAGTAGTTAAGTTGGCATTGTTTTAATTATATCCCATATTGTGAATACCTTGACAACAAGTTGTCATGGTATTGCACTACCTCGAATAAATAACGCTTCACCAGTGATGTTACTTATTCTTTGCGGATACCACCACCCAGACACCGTTTGAAAAATGGTATAAGATAAAACGCTGTGCTATCCATACTGTCCTTATTAGACTTAAAAAAGCAAAAAAGGTGTAGGAAAGTGATGAACCCAAAATATGACTGAGATGGTGTGCAGTAGTACAGACTATAGAGTATTTTAGGGCAAGATCCTCATGCTATGTGGTAGAATTATATCTATTATATCTGTCCAGGATACCTGCCCACCAACCGATGAAAAGCCAATAAGCTTCGGAATGGTGCCATCTGGGTGGTGATATCTGCCGAGAACTGTAACATTAGTTTTCTCCATTGGTGAAGTGTTACTTATTCGAGGTAGTGCAATACCATAAGAACTCGTTCTGAAGGTATTCACAATATGGGATATAATTAAAACGATACGAACTTAACTGCTTTGATAGATGGCTACGAATTCAACTGATGCAATTGCACTAACCTATACTGTAGTCATTCTACCACGTAGAGTGAGGCACTTGCCCTAAATACCCTAAAAATAGATCATATATTGATATTTTATAAAATAAGCTGTGGTTTTTTAAGTTAATTTTAATTTGGGAAATACAATCTTATTTTTAATTTTCTTAATAATGAAACAAACTTTTTATTACAACACCGTTTCTATTTTCTAAAATGCCATTTATAAATTAATTGTAATCTAGAAATGAAAACAGAAATCTACTACATCAACACAATTCCTTTTCTGGGTCCTCATTCTTCTGTTAAGTTTTCCTCCACTCCCATGGTTCACGACATACGGATTCCATCTACTTGAAGCGTGAATGTTCCAGCGCGACAACTGTTTTCAACCCGTTACGCATGCCCCGGTGAGAAATTACGCACAACACATCGGAAAGTTTCGTTGCAGGCATCCGTACATCGCCAATATTAGCCCGCGAAGACAATAAATCACCGTTGGATATCCACCCTGTGCAACAACAGGGACGGCCATTTCCTTATCTGGAAATACATCGAGCAGTTTCGGAGGTCTGAATTAGCCGAACACTGAATACGAATGGCTCGTAATGTGTGTCGTTCGTTACACATTCAAATTGCCCTCTGCGCGCGTCAAGGGCAGCGGAGACCGAATACGCAATTGATTTCCTTCGATTCATTTTCATACAAATGGCTGCCATTAACATTTAATTTCTCACGACTTAAGAGTTATTGCTGATACGCGGTCGGACATGCGCACTTTCGGTCCGCTTTTCGGAGATGGACGGAACTTCTGACACAAACTGACTATAACGCAGTGCATATTTGGTGTCCTTGCAGACTTGAAGAGGCTAAAATTAACTTGTGTTATTTGAGGATTGTATACACGAATAGATTGCACATGGAGGAGAACACTGACATTTGATGTCCCCCCCCCCCCCCATATTTCATCTGTAGAATAAATTTTAAATTAAAAGGTTTTACAGTCTATTCTGATATAACTAAACTTCTAATGCTGGATTGTTAACCAGGCCATAACTATTGTACACTTGGGGGGGGGGGTTAGCTTTCAGCTTTATTAACCCAAATAAAGGTCACGTGTAATATCATTTAACCTTGGAACACATTCCATTAATTGTCACTTTAATGTTTCGAGTTCTTTAACTCTAATGTCGTCCTTCATCCTCCCTGGAGTGCCCCAAGGCTCTTCCTTAGGCTCCAATTATTATATTTTGATTCACGTTGCCAGTCCACACTGAGACAGGTCATGTAATGTGTAAACAAATTTCTTTCTCCGTTAAGTGATCGAGTGACTTTCTTATTGCAATATCAAGCAACTCAATCATAAACAGGAACATTTTTAAAACAAAACAAAAAAAAAAATTATGGAGTTCAGTACCAAAGCTTGTAAGGTATCTCAGCTGTAAACAATCTATTCAACGTTACCTGTAAATGACTGAATCGTAAGAACCCTGCTTGCCCACACACACACACATACAAACAACACGCATTTTGACTTTTTCTTATTGCGGGATTCGCGGTACAAACTGCGTCCTAAGACTTGGGTGTCATACGTTGAGTCAACCTATCGGTTAGTTCACATCAAGCGAGAAAACTCTTAAGTCGTCAAATATGGGAATGGGCCATTCACCTCTTCTTTCTTCCTTTCTGTGAAGGGCGAGTCCAACACTTGCATCCCTGTCGGAGGCGACCAGAAGAGCGGCAATCTATCGAAGAGTGGTTAGCAAAAGAACTTCGCCGGTTCGTTTGAATTTCTCTCCGTCCAAGAAATATCAAAGAAAATATCTAAGGTCTGATGTTCGTGGGTGACACCGAGCAGACACTGAATCAAGTACAAGGAAAATGGCAATGCGCACGTGTCTAGCAGCGAAACTTTATTTTAGTTGAACACATCGAAAGGTTACTCGCGTTGAAACAGCGGCGTTAAAAGCTTCGTCCAGAAAGAACGTTCTATTTCTGTCAGCTGAAGAGCGGCAACCTTGTACAAAAAATATCCGTGAAAGATGAACGAAGTTACGGTTCTTTCGGCGTGTTTAAGATCAACAGGGTGACGCTTTTCTCAGTGTGTTCCGTTACCTCGTTTGACGTAGCTCAAACTGTATATTACTAGAATCGGTGATCCTGCCATTTCCCTACCTCTAACAAAAACAACGAGCCGCATATAATTCACGTACTGACACGAATTTACACGCCCTGGCCAAAAAAATACGATTCAGTCTCGAATCATACCACCTTTGTTTCGAATAACAGCGTCAAATCCACTTGATCAGAGTTTGTGGCGCGGCATGAATTCTCTAAGGTGTTTCGGTCTAATTGTAAACATTATTCTAGCAAAATATCGTGTACGTTCGACAGAGTTTAAGCAAGAGGACTTCGCTGCCGAATAACTCTCTGGTATATCCCACACATTCACAATAAGATTGAGATCAGGTTGATAAGATTGATATCTGTCTTGTCTATGATTAGTAATCCTTTATGGTGTTTAAACCTGAGCATCTGCTGCCCCAACCAATGTAAAGCGACTCTATACAGCAGAATATTGGCTAGTGAGATGGGCAATCATATAAGTTCAGAATTCTCACTGGAAATAGCGCTTAAAATAAGAAGACCACCATCTTTGGTCGAAAAAAGCGACTTCATCGAAAAAATGAATCTTCCAACCTAACCTCTGGGAAAGCACCACTTGGCGGATTTCCCACTTCCAGCTAGAAGAAACGCTTGTGCTGATTGCTAGCTCCAACAGGCTTCAGTTTGGAAGAGCTGGTTTATGCATGGTTACTGCACGTACATCATTTCTACTACCCAGGTAGTATGAATGCATCGTTTAATGATATGTCATATTGTGAATCAACCTTCACAACGAGTTGCCCAGCCATTGCACTGCTTTGAAAAAATAACGCTTTACCAGTGGAGAAGACAACTGTTACTTATACTTAGATGGGCACCACCACCCAGACGGTACCGTTTCGAAGCTTGTTGGCTTACTCATTGGTGGGTGGGCGGGTACCCTATTGTTACAATAGTGTTATTGCAGTACCTTCCCACCCACTGATGAGTAAGCTGACAAGCTTCGAAACGGTGCCGTCTGGGTGATGGTGCCCATCTGAGTATAAGTAACAGTAGTCTTCTCCATTGGTAAAGCGTTACTTATTCAAAGAAATGCAATAGCTCGACAGCTTGTTGTGAAGATTGATTCACAATATGAGATATAATTAAACGATGCATTTATACTACCTATGTAGTAGAAATTATGTACGTGCAGCAACCATGCATAAACCAACTCTTTCATACTCTTAGACGTTTAATCAAGAAATATTTTTAGGCTTGAGTTATCTGACTGATTTCTGTCCAATGAAATGTTAAATAGGCAACAGAGCGTTGAGGATGACCTAAAAATTGCCATCAACAAGAAGTATACCGTAGAAGGAACCTGATCAACCCTTCACTCGAGAGAATGCCTAAAGAACATCGAATGTCATCTGAGAGTGAATCAACGAGATGCAGCTACCCTGACTGATGTAACCTTGCAGCATAAAGAATAATGATAGTGACCGATTCCGTGTTAATAAATACAGGGATGCGAGGGGCTGTAGTGTCTAGGTTATCGAAAGCAGCCTTCAGCAATAGCGTATGCTATTACTGAAGGGGACCAGATTTATCTTCAAAGGCTTAAAGAATGGATTTGTGTCGTCAAGAGGTTAATTGGGTCGATTTCTTTGTGACTGCGAAGTGGAAATTTCCGCTTTCTGAAGCATCTTGGCTTAATCCAAGATTGGAGAAGCTGTTTTGTTCTCCCGTGTAAAGCGTTGAATCGCTTTCGGAGTGATTTAACAGTTGCCGGGTGGGTAAAGTGCCAGCCTGGCAACCCAAAGGTCGCGGGTTCGAATCCCGCCTCGCGCTTGGATCAGAGTAGAAAATGCAAAACTTTGGGAGGTGCATTATGACCACAGAAGCCGATGCGCCAACAACTAACAAAAAATTCAACGGTTTACAGCGGAGAACACAGGTTGGCAGTTGAATTTTTGGCAATGGATCACTGAGTACTACTCAGTGATCCATTGCGAAACGAGACTGGGCCACATTTAGTCTCAATGGCTGATTGAGTATTTTGTGGAAAATTTCCTACAACACATTCTTATGAAGCTGCATGACGCTTGAGCCACGGCTACGAAATAGCAGCAAGTTTCGGCAATGCAGAGAATCTCTTTGGCACGCCTACTGGTTCAATGAATTCAACAGGCACTACCAGGACAAATCGAAGCTATGCAATGGCTTCAGCATTATCTCGATGCTGTTTTCCACGAACCATGAGACCACAAGACGCATTTCGTTTCGTACTTTTATCTCTTTGTTTGATTTTTATTATTGAGGTATTTTAGTATTCGAGGCAGCAGAATTGCAACTTCCAAATATAACTCTAATTGCAGAAATTAATTTGCAGCATTTGTTTCGTGATATGTTAGCGTTCCTTTGTGTACGATAGCCTTGGAGACATAATCACGTTTGTCTTTTACTAAAGTCAGTAATTTGGGTTGTTATGTGTGGTCAGCAGAGCCCGAAGAGCGGAACATTTGTCAGATGTCAACTTCTGTATCTTCCACTCCCTTTCCCTCCACGGAACTGCCGGCAGGGGGTGAATGCTGTGCACTCATTTCAGTAAATAGGAAAGGAAATGTCGGCAATCTCCGGCAAGCTGTTCTCAAGAATTTATCTGAGGTCATTACACGTAGAACTGTCTTTCTTTATTTCTTCTTTAAGTAGTAAGAAACACTCTGAGTGAAAGGGATTTGGTGTTAATGGCAGCTGTTCTGAGCAATATTTGTTGCGCTCTAACGGGGTTTTACAAGACCGTATGGCATCACGTGACCTTTGACAGTTACTGGCTTCTTTACTGAGCGAGTTGTCCATCACTGACTGCTTCTTCCAAAATTCCCCATCACACAAAGTTAAATTTTGCCCCACTAGAATTCTGTGGTGGCATTTAAACAAAAATGCCACGCTAATTGGATCCCTTATTATACCGATGCCGACCATCCGAACGATTCGAAATAAAAATTGATATTAAAATGCGCGTTGGTTTCGTTCTTTTATACCAAAACAGATGCTGCTCTCGTTTTCTTCGTTTTGCTCTGAGAAAAAGCTTGGGAGAGCGAATTTTGAAATATCGGTTTATTCTCTAGCCGTGTGTCAGAATAGAGTTTTTTCCTTAGTTAAAAATGGTGCTCGGCGAGGATTTTTCGATTACCAGTAACCAGCAGTGCCATTTTCATTCACTCTTTACGAACAAGAGTGAGAGATTAATGTTTCCTCTTATTTTATGTTTTAAACTGTTTCGTTTTGTTTTATTTTCGTGTGTGAGGCAGAGTCGGTAAACTAATATTTCAATATTTGATGTCTGCGAGTGCTCTGTTCCGTGTGTCGCATTACTCTTCTCGCTGCCTTTTTACTACCGTAAACCAAATGACCTTGTTGACCTCGAGGGATGAAAAAGCGCTTAAGGGTCTAACATTTGTATTAAATGGACTCGCTCCTTCTCTAAAAGACATTTGTTTTCTAGGCTGGAATCAACAAAGAGACCATTATACTATCATCTGAGACCTATTTAGCAACGGTGTGGCGGCAACACGGGCAACTGACAGCGCACCCCGAGACAAATGCACGAACTATGATGGCGCACATGCACGATTTAAACATGCGCATTCATTTTACATTTACTACGTAACATCGGTAAACAAAAACTTCTAAAGTTTTGGTTAAACTTCATATATACATTTTTGGTATAATAGAAAATGGTGTTATTAGTGGATTAGATATTTTAAATAAAAAGTTATAATCTTTATTTAAAATATCTGATTCACTGATAATACCATTTTCTATTATATCAAATAGAATATATGAAGTTTTTAAATTGCCCTTCATTTTTAAAATAGGTTTTAAACATTTATTTTGTATCAAGGCATTTTCTGATAGAAAATATAATTTAAAGGAAATTTATTTTAATTTTTGATTATTTTCACTTTATTAAAAGAAAAAAGGAAAATTTCAAAAATGTAATTGAATGATTACCCTTTTGACATAATCACTTCACGAAAATATAGTAACACAAGAAGGTAATATTTTTAAGAATTCAAAATTATCAATTAACTTATATAAATAAATAAATAAACTAATGCAGTTTCATTATTTAAGCACGCCAAAATCAAATAAATAAATAAATAAATAAATAAAATAACTGTCAATGATTATTGCAAAGCTGAGAACTTGATCACTAATATAAAAGTACAGAAACTTACTGAAATAATTTATTAAAAAGTTTTTTTTTTTTTTATCAGGAAAAATACAAATTAATATAATACTTTATATTATATGTATAAATATGTTATTAATTTATATTTACTATTTATAAATACGTTACAACTTATCAAAACCGTTCTTGATTATGTTTGATAACCATACTAGGTCCTGATTTTCCCATTTACAAAAGTAAATCCTATATCATTCGAAAAAGAAAGGAATCGAATTTGATTTAATCGGTAGATTGTTAATCTGTACATTTTTATCTCACTTTTATATCAATTCGTTTAATTGTCAAAATATCAAAGAAATAACTAGAAAAATAATAAAATAATAATAAATAAATCCAATAAAGCACTTTACATCTCACCAGGCAGGACTCCATGTTAGGTGAATTTGCTAATAGTATTCTTATATCAAATATCCGAACTTATATCAAATATCCTTTGTCGCATATGCTCCTAAAACTTTACAATAACAACTTCCCCCATTAGGAAGAAATAATAATAACACGGAGAATAAAAGTTTCAGATTTATTGTCTGTAAATTGGTGCGTTTTGTGGTCGATTTTATGTTTTTGCTGGACGATAAACCCGAGTTTCCTATAGAAAAAAATCATGCTACCCACTCCTGAGACCGACTACCACAGCCACGTTTAAAAGGGCCAAAAAAATTCCTCATGTCATCGACGGAACTGGACCTAAGTTCTTTTATACCCAGTGTGGGTAGCACGGTGAGTCTACTAACTGTGTTACTCACGAGAGCGATGGGGGAAGGGATTCCACCCCGTGATGGGTACGCATACCTAGTGCACAGGGCAGTTATGTCCGGTGTTACTGTTAGTAGAGGAACTCACTGACTATCCTACAGGTGTTCAGAATTGCGATTTCCTGGAGGTCCTTGTAGGCATTATAGAAGACCTATTGCTGCTAGGCTCTTGTGTAGATCTTTGGCACCATAACGGTGGTTGACACGATGATCAGGATGGTCGTTACTTATTGCATATGCCACATCTCTTTGAACTCTTGTCTTACATCCGTGTACGCCCTATTCTTTTCCTTGTGGGTTTTCCAGAGGTCGCCATTGTTGATTCCTATGTCAATGAAATAGTTAGCCTTTTCCTTCTTGTCGACAAGTATTTTGTCCAGTCTATTGAGCGCATTGTCTTGTTCATTATCGCGGCCCGATCCCAGTACAGCTTGTGAGTTGGGGGTCTCTAGTACGGCCTGGGATTCGTACTTGTAATACGGTACACCTTATTTGATCAACTGGCATATCCTTGCTAGCTTTTGATGTATTATCCTGGTTACTTGGTCGTGTCTAGGAGTGTAGGTGATCACCTTGCATTCTGCGGTGATGTGTTTGATCATTTCTGAGGCCAGACCGCATTGTCGACATGTGTCATCTGACATATGTCGACGATCGCCGATGTCGACAATTCTATAGTTCCTTGTGTTGATTACCTGGTCTCGGATGACGAGCATGAATATTTCAGTCTGGGGGAAGAGCGTCCCGCTCATGAGCCATGCATTGGAAGCCATTTTATCTATGTGGTCTCGATGGAGGTCATTTTAGTGTCGACCATGAGTATCTTATTTGCCCATCTTTATAGTTTCGTTTGTTTCGTCTGGGCAGGAGGGTTCTACTCGCTAAGATTGAGCGTGGTATGCCGCTTGTCTGTCTTCCTTATGGCCTGGTAGAGTGACGCTATTGTTTTGCTGTAAGTAACCTTCAGGTTCGCTATTTCTGTCTTCTGTTGCTCGATGAGGTCTATCAAGTCTCTTCCGCCTTCTTTCCCCAACAGTCTCAGTCTCTCCACGGCCCATGTCGGGTGGTTTGGGCGGTTCTTGGTCATCATTGTCCTTGTCTTTCTCATGATAACCTAAAGCTCAGTGTTAGTCCAATCAAGTATATCAAAGAAATATGTTAGCAGTGGGACCGCAGAGTGTGTATGGCTTGGACTGTGTTCCTTCCTTTCAGCTTTGCTTGGGGAGAGTTCTGAGTCTCTGATGACATTGACCTATTCAATCAGGCGCAGGCATTGATCTCCTTGTGCTCTAACTGCTGAGCCTCCGTCATTAGCAGGTATTTTTAGTCTCTCCCCCTGTCACGGCTTCGATCTCTTTTTTAGTCTGCAGCTAGTTGTTTCGGCCGACTAATTTCCCCTGATGAAATCCGTGGGTCTTACATTTGTCTAGACATTTCATCCTGATATCATTGCTGAATTCTTCAGTGATTCGGAGTAGTTGCTTCTCGGTTTCCGCTAGAGCTTGATGACATCCATATACATCAGGTGGGAGAGGGTGTACAGGTTTTCCTTCCTTCTTTGAGGTTATATCCATACTTGCTGTTGTTGAGCATGGCGATTATTATGATTATTATTATTACGAGTATTACTACGATTTAGTCAACTAATGCAGTGTGTTTGCAAGAATTTTTAACTAAAACCTTTAATAAAAGTTTTTATAAAGTTTAAAAAAAATTTCAAATTTTTAAGGAATAATTTTTCAAATGTTTTTTGTTTTGGAAAACAAAGCAAAATGCACTAAGTTGTCAAGTCTCACGCGGCTTTATAAAAGCAGTACTGGTTAGTAAAATATTAGAAAGAAAGAAAACTTTAATAAATTCGTTGCATCTGAAAAACTCGTCCAGATTAATCAAGATAACGTTTGGATAGGCCATTCGAGCTAAGTTTCCCTAACACTATCAGATGTTACCATATAGTGTTTGTAAATTTTGTAAATAGTGCATGTTCTGTATGTCGATTCATCTGTTATTATGCGGGATGAAAAATTAGACGGGACTGGATCTCGCTTAGACTGGAAAAATTCGAATATTTCTGGGTTAAAACAAGTTCACGGATATTCCGCATTTCCGACTGTATTTCAAATCCGATCTGTACGAGGAATATTTTTAATAATAATTTTTTGTTGTTTTTCTTTTTGTGTATTTTTATTTATTTATTGTTTGTTTTGAAGATAAATGTAGGGCAAAATAGAATCACTGCTACACCACTAACGACTTTTTGATTAAAATTAATAATGCATTTGTTTGTTTGTTAAACAATCGCAAATTAGAAAGAAATAATAAATTAAAATGCATTATATATTAAGATAATAAATTTATCAAAAAAAACATAAATATTTTAAAAATAGTAACAGCATTGGAACACCAATCCTCAATATAAATCCAATACATATAAATAAACTGTAGCTCCTCGCTTAAATATGTTTTGTCCAGTGTAGCTGATGGAATCATCGGCATGGATATCTGTTTTTAAAAAATGACACTTTTGTGGTTGGCATTTGCTCAATGATGCAGATCTTGGCATCTGATCTCATTTTCTCCTCCAACTACCCATTGTTTCTGGCAAAGATCAACTGAAGGCATTCACCAAAGGAAAAGAAACTCAAGAAGAAGTAAGTTTTCCATTTCTACAGGGGCCCTGTTTAATATACTTCTTTGGGAATGTTTTAGTTGAAAATTCCGAAAGATGATCAAAGTGTGAGCAGTGCACCATTTGGAATGTCTCCAGCAGTTGAAGATGCTAGCCTGCATATTTCCGTCAAAAATGTAAAGGGCAATTAACGGCTATCTTTCGATGGCATCGTAACCAATTAATTATTTCGTACATGAGTCGCCACTAACCAGTGCTGTTGTCACTGACAATTATGCCTATCGAATTGGCTGCTGAGGTAAAATATGGCACTGTCACTGAACACGATGCATCAAACAAAGTTCGGTTGCTCTAACAACCATTGACAGAGCGCCATCTGACGATCATCGAAATAACTAGCTAATCTTCCAATTATGGTATGGTCAATTGGAGATTTTTCTCATTTTTAAGTATCAAATAACCTAGCAGTAGCAGATAACCCAGAAGAAGAAATACAATAAAATAATGAGTGAAAAAGGTCATAGAATTAAATGCAGAAGGAATTAGAGGTATAACTGGAGAATTAAGAAATAGAAAAGTGCAGGTATATATAAAATAAATAAAGATGAATTATTAGAATATGTAGGCGAAAAGCTAATTACAGAATTAACACAATTATTGAAACGGGTTTTAAAATAAAAGAGAGCCCCAAGTGATTTTCGAAAAAAATATAACAGTATATAAAAAAGGAGATAAGCAATTGCCAGAAAATGCAGGGTTAAAAACTTATTAAACACTTTATTAAAAAAAACAACAACTGCATACAAATATCAGAAAATTTAAATGAAAGTTTATATTTAATACTAAATTTTAGTATTAAGGATTTATGAAAAATAGATTATTCGTAGATACAATATTTATGATAAAGCAGATGATCATTAGAGTATAATAGACAGTTTATATGTATTTCGTATATTTAACAAAAGCTTTGCATAGAGTTAAAATAAAAGATGTAATAGAAATCATAAAGATGCACAAAGTTCCTGAACAATCAATAGAATTAAATGCAAGTATTGTAAATACCAGGCAGTCTCGTTGAGTCCAATTCTCTTAGATTGATAATAGATGAATTAATTAATTAAAAAGTAATTAAAATAAAATTAAAATTTTAATAAAAGAGCAAGATTTTTTTTTTTTTTTTTTTTTTGATTTGGTAGTTGTTGGCGCATCGGCTTCTATGGCCATATTGCACCTCCCAAGGTTTTTTGCAGTACTTTGATCCAAGCCCGAGGCGGGAATCGAACCCGCGACCTTGGGTTGCCGGGCAGGTACTTTACCCACTCGGCTAGCCCGGTCGGCTAAAAGAGCAAGAGTAATATGGAAATATCCATAGAGAAAAAAAACTAACAGTATCAAAAGAACCACTCAAATGTAAATTAGAATTAGGAGGGAAAATGGCAGAACAAATAATGTAATTTAACTACAGAGAAATCGTTTAGGAATAACTGATGAAGAAGTACAAGAATAAGCATTGAACGCGAGTAGATTGCCACGGGGGTTAAATAATGTAATTTGGAAGAATACAAACGTCAATCGGAATGCTAAAGTTAAAATAGAACGATAGTAAGACCTATAACAACATAGGCAGCTGAAACAAGAGGTAAACAGCAAAAATAAAACCAAAAAAATTAACGACAGAAATGAAAACACTAAGTGATAAAGTTAAAAGTGATCAAATTAGGAAACAACTTAAAATACACCCTACTAATTACTGGATATACGATTATAACAGGAAAAAAATAATAGGAAAACATAAATAGGATGGATAATGACAGGTGGGCAAAAATGGTAAAGAACTGGACGCCCATCGGAAAATGAAGTAGAGGAAGGACAAGAAGAGAATGATCTATTAATATTATTATTGTATTTCAGCGTCCTTTTCTAGTAACTATATAAGATTATCTATCCTAAACCAACGCGAAGTACGTTTAACCGAAGAAGAAGAAGAAGAAACTTGCTCCTAGACATACAACATCCTAGCAAACCAAAAAAAGACCTTCCTTGAGGTCGCATGTGAAATAATTGCAAACCATTCAAACTGACGCAGATCTGGAAGGGGGATGACACCGGAAAGCTAACCCTGACCACAAGTCTCCATATTCTGACAGAGTTTGACAACTAAATGGCAGTTCAAGGAAACAAATTAATCTACCTACTTGTAAGCCAAGTTTGCTTTGCCTTGAATGGGTTGAGCACGCTGAATTCTGATGGGATCCTTCCCCTTGTTCAAATTACGAACTTAAGGGGGCATAAATTCAAATTAAGAAAAGACAGATGTAGAATAGATGTGCGGAAATTTGCCTTTAGCCAGCGGGTGGTTAATTGCTGGAACAAACTTCCATCGGTCGTGGAAGTGGTTGAATAAATTTAAGGAGAAACTGGACAGGCATTTGGAGGGAATGGTGTGATTTTTTTTTTTTTTTTGGCTGATGCTGCATAAGCTCATACACTTTCTTTCTTGCACTACTACTACTAAATCTCGTAAAACAAACTCTTCCACCGCTCAACTTTATTATGAGTATGCATTGTAACCTGGATGAAACCGTTATTTGGACATTCGCTACACCGAGGTACGTTTATATGAGGTTATGATGTTTAGAATACAGTAGATAACGTGGTTTATCACATCAACGCCCGGTCCTACAACTGCTGTGGTGTCGAGTTGCCAGGGTGCCCGATGAGAAGCGCAGATTTGATTCCAGTTAAACCTTTTTTTAAAGATTTTATGGAAGAGCAACTGAGATTCAGAGCACGGGACATAATTTCAAGAAGACAATTAGCCGCTGCCTTAAGGGATAAGTGGAGAAAGATTGTCTTTTACATATACCAATTTCAATACAAGGTACTCTCCCACAAAATTATTGATGACGTCATAAAAGACAATGGGAATCTTTCTCGAAATTAAAAATTTCTCTCCTTTTTCTAAGTAGAGGTTTGTCAGTGTCCCAATACATGTTGAGAAAGAGGGTAGACCTTAGTGACCATAGTCACTACTGTCTTTTGTCCCTCCACCATGCCAATTTAGTTGACTTTAGCATTAGCATTAGCATTAGCATTAGTAGAGGCATATGATGCAAGAAAGCAAGCTTATGCAGCATCAGCCAAAAAAAAAAAAAAAAAAAAAAAACCCTCTCCCATTTCACCCCTCCGTTCGTTCGAAATACCTGTCCAGTTGAGCTTTAAATTTGTTTAGGCTATCAACTTCAACAACAAGTGATGGAAGTCGGTTCCACCAACCAACCATCCGCTGGCCAAAGGCAAATTTCCGCACATCTATCCGACATCCGTCCTTCCTCAATTTGAATTTATGCCCTCTGAGGTGATTATTCTGAGAAAGATGAAGAATCCCATTGGCATTGAGCATGCTCAAACCATTCAAAGCCTTATACACCTCTATCAGATCACCTCGCCGGTGCCTAGTCTCCAGACTCTGTAATTTGCAAAACTTAAGCCTTTCTTCGTAAGAGCAACACTTTGTTCCATTTACTAATCTTGCTGCCCTTCTCTGTACCCGTTCCAGCAGCTCTACATCCTTCTTGAAATGAGGCCTCCAGACCTGTATACAGTACTCAAGATGTGGCCTAACCATTGCCTTATACAAGGGAATAATCACCTCCTTATCCCTGCTAGAAAAATTCCTGTATATCATTGACAAGACACCATGAGCTACTCTTGCAGCTCGTCTGCACTGCTCAGAGAACTTCATATCTGCCTGCACAATTACCCCCAGGTCCTTTTCATTCTCCACCACTGTCAGTGTAGTACCGCAGAGTTGATACATTGCTCTGGGGTTACTGTTACCCATATGTAGTACTTTACATTTGTCAATGTTAAACTTCATTTGCCACCTCTCAGCCCATCTGTTCAACCTTTCCAGATCCTGTTGCAGCAGCATAGCGTCAGTAGTGTCCTTAACGACCCTGCCAACCTTTGTATCATCTGCAAACTTAGACATTAAACTTGATATCCCATCATCAATATCATTCATAAACACCGAAAACAACAATGGACCCAACACTGAACCTTGAGGAACTCCACTAATAACATTAGTCCACGTTGAGCAGTGTCCATTGATTACCACTCTCTGTCTTCTGCCACTCAACCATCCCCTTATCCATAGCAGCAATTTGCCTCCAATGCCACACTGCTCCAATTTGTGCAGCAGTCTTCCATGTGCAACAGTATCAAAAGCCTTTCTAAGATCCAAATATATAATATCAAAGTTATTCCCTGCATCCAGTTCTTTTGTGACTACATCATAGTATCCAATCAAATTGGTCAGGCAAGACCTGCCCTTAACAAAACCATGCTGCGTCTGAGCTATAACTGAATTCTTGTCTAGATGATCCTGCAGTGCTTCTTTAACCAGTGCCTCCATTAATTTACCTGGAACAGAAGTTAAACTAACAGATCTATAATTACTTGTGTCAGCCTTTGATCCTCCTTTGTGAATTGGGGTTACATTTGCACATTTCCAGTCTATGGGTACCTCCCCTGAGTCCAAAGAAGCTCTCATAATTATGGCTAGGGGTTTGCATACTTCCTTTGCTGCCTCCTTTAATATAACTGGATAGATCCCATCCACCCCAGGTGCCTTTGTTATGTTTATCCTCAACAATCTCTCCTCCACTTTCCTCTCAGTTATTACAAAATCATCCAGCTCACTGCCAATGTTTACTTTACCTACATCATTCTCCTTCCTGAATAACTCCTCATGCGTGAATGTAGATGCAAAATACTCGTTTAGATTGTTAGCCACCTGAGCAGGATCCTCAACTGTTGAACCATCAATATCCAGTGGACCAATCTGATTCATCCCTTTCCTTCTCGAGTTCAAGTATGTAAAGAACTCCTTTCTGTTTTTCTTTGCATCCTTTGCCAAGGATTTTTCGTAGTCTGCCTTTGCCTGCCTAATCTCCTTTGTGACTTGGTTACAGACCAACTTATATCTATCATAGGCTTCCATGTCACCCATTAATTTGTATGTATCCCATGCATTTTTCTTCTCTGCCACATGTCTCATTAGTCCATCTGACAACCATTTAGGCCTAAACCTTGAACAATATTTCTTAGTTGGTATGTAAAGCCTGGTAGCCACCAAGATTAGTTCCTTGAATGCTTCCCATTTTGAGTTTGCTGTTGGTAACATCATCAGTTGGTCCCACTGTATAGAATTTAAATACTGTCTCAGACCATCATAGTCGCCTTTACGAAAACAAAAACCCTTCCCTTTACCTCTGATGGTAGTTACCTCCTTGAGTAAATCCCACTTCAACACACTGTGATCACTGCCACCTAGTGGTTCATTTATCTGCAGGTTCTTAATGCATGAAGAATCACTACTGATAATCAGATCAAGAGTATTGCTCCCTCTTGTTGCCTCACGAACATGCTGATGTAGAAAACAATCATCCAATAAATCCACAAAAGTCTTGCTAGTGTGCGAGTGACCAACCCACAAATTCCAGTCAATATCTGGGAAATTAAAATCCCCCATTATAAGACTCTCTGATTTACTGGCCCACTCTATTTCCCTGTACAATATATTATTATACTCATCAGAGTCATTAGGCCTATAGCACACTCCTACTCTCAATTTTGATTTCCCTATGCTTATGTCACACCAAACTGACTCGACACTGCCCTGTCCATCGATGTCAACTGGCTTCACTTCCTTTGACTTTATGTGTTTCTTAATTAATAGCATAACCCCTCCTCCCCTCCTGTCCTGTCTATCCTTTCTATATACATTGTATTCCCCAAATTCCAGTTCCGCATTACTTATATCTGTGTGACACCACGTCTCTGATATCCCAACAATATCTGCCTTTGATGTTTTGAGCAATACCTCAAATTCATCAAATTTATTTACCAAACTCCTAGCATTGGTGTACACGCAGGTATACATGTACCTGTTTCTATTCTTAGCTACCCTAACACAATCCATGTGTTTACTTGTAACGCAATGACTACCAGCAGTCTCTGAAATATCCTGCATCTTGTTTTTCAGACTTCTGCTCATTTGAATAGAAGCAGTGCAAGAATCACTTCCACCTCTGCCAGTGGCTACTGTTAATCTATTAGTCCTTGTATCCCCCCCAACTAGCAGTTTTCCGACCCACCTAACACTGCCTCGACAGCATCAGCAAAAATTCTTGCACCCTTTCTATTTAAGTGTATCCCATCCCTGTAGAAGCAATCTCTCCTGTTAACAAGTACAGTCCAGGCTGAAAAAAATTCTACCCCTTGAGCCTTGCACAATCCCTCCAGGGCCGAATTGATCGACAAGGCTCTCATCATATACTCCCTCCTATCGTGTCTGGGCAGAATTGCAGACACTTTCAAGTTCAACCCTAATTCACTGCCTTTACCAGTGCAAAATCTACCAAATGTTCAGATCGGAAATGCTTCGTCTTAGCCATTGTCTTAAATTATTCCAGGCTACATGTGAATTAAAATGAGGGTGCGCTACGTGGACACCTTATTAGAAACACCTACCCTTTTCATGAATTAATAGAGCATTCCTTAAACAGCATTATTACATGTTAGTGCAGTGCCATACTACATAAAGCAAGTGGGCAGATACATTGAGGTACTGGAAGTATGCCATTCAGTGATGATCTAATTGACTTTGAAAGTGGCATTGTAGTCATCCCCACCAGAGCGCCAATATGATATCTGAGACACGGCAATCCTTCTGCAGTTTTCGTGTGCGGTTGTCGCGAGTGCAAGCAGATTGGTCCCATACCCCAATAACAAGCCAGTGGAGATCTTCCGGTCGAAAACAACGGATCCTGTAGTCGCAAATCTTATAAATTGTGCTTATTTCGCTGACACGACTTGTTCAGGAGTTTCTGTTCATATGATAACTCAGTACAACAGAGATAAGTACGAAAGAGGCATTTCAGGAAGGAAAACTCGTACGTTGTCACGAATTGGGTCTCGTAGCCAATGACCGAATTGATTCCATTCCTGTCAGCAAACAACAAGTCGGTAGGTAGGCTCAGAAACACAAACATTAGGCAGTGGAGAATCGTAAAAGCTTTGCTTAGTCTGACGAATCACGGTTATTGCTGTTTCCTAATGAGAGATCCAGAACCTGCGAAAACAACATGAGTCCATGAATCCGATCCAACCTGTCAGGAGTCAACGATGTAGCCGTTTTAATAATAATGTGGGGATTTTTTTCGATCACAAACAGTTTGAATTATCCTGTTGGAAGAACTCGTTATGTGGCAGGGCCAGACTGAATGAACTGGTTTCAGGAACATGAGAGTGAATTCAGCCTACTGCAGTAGTCCCTCCACTCGCCACATCTGAATTTATGTAAGTCTGTGTGGGAGAAAGTGGATAGAGCAGAGATGAGCAATTTCCACTAACTGTTGGAAGCAATTGCACCAACATGGACCACGATTCTGTGGCACGCATTCAGCACGTTATTGAGCCATGCCGCAACGAATATTAGCTGTTCAGAGGTGAAAGGGGGAGGGAAGGACCTACTCTATTTAGGCAAGTGTACCTATTAAATTGGCCACTCAGTATACATATATAAATTGCAAAGTCTTTAAAGTTTTCATAAAGTCTGGACTTTCATCAGAAAAAATGGACGAAATCCTGTATTAATTGGGAACGTAGTCACACTTTTTAAACATGAGATCGCCGAAATACATATTCAGTTCCTTCCCCCCTCCCCACCTCTCTCTCTCTGAAATTATTCGTGGTGCTTTCATCAGTATAACGGTTTTTAAGAAATCCGAAAGTAGTGCAGTTGAAAATATTTAAAGAATCAAAGTGTAATCCATCTTCAGTTTGTTGCGAATTCAGCAAAACGTGCATTCATTCATCGGAATTTAAAAAGACTTACGTGGATTCAAATGCAAAATAAATGGTGCAAATGATTCTAATGGAATTCAGCGCGCCTATTTATTGAGAAACTCTGTTCCATATGTATTTACAGACATCTCTTGAGAAATCTCCCCGTTTATTAGCGATGTAATTACAACTCTGAGGGGAGTTGCGGGTTTTAAAGTTTGTCACTGAACAGAGGGATTAAATCCCTCCAGTTCGCGAGTTGCGAAATTATTTAAAATTCACTTCATTTAACTCGCATCAAAGTTGGCGAAGTTTCGAAGACGTCACTTAGCTGCGCGTGCCAGGCTGAGTCGAGTGATGGAATTTTGACATGAACCGGGCACAAATGAATTGCCGTTCAGAAATACGAATAAAGCCTTTGATATTCCGCGAGCAATTATCCTGTCCGCCTGTTCCATAAATTTAATCAAATTGCGCATGCGTATAATACTGGGTCGACGTGAGCAAAGAGAATCTTTTATTGCAGAAGGGATCCAAACGCAGATGCAGTTGAAAGGACACGCACGGCCCTTTATTTTTGAAAGGAAAACAGCACGCCGTTCCCCCCCCTTACCCTTCCGCCCTGTTGAAGTGTCAGATGCTATTTGTGTGGGTGTACTTCGGCGGCAAATGTGTCGAACTGAAATAGCCGCTAAGGTCTCTCCGATCAACAGACATCGTCGCCCGCTCTAGCTGGCGGTTTGGGCGAAATGTCAATTTATTTCATTGCAGTGTTTGCACGAGGACCGTCAGCGAACAACGGCGCTACTATTTCTGACAACACTTTAACTGGCTGCCAAACAGCGCGATTTTCGCCTCCACAAGACCCTTCTGCCGGCAATAACCGAAATAGTTGGCTGTGAAAGAAGCGCGAGTTTCTCTCATTGTGGTGCCAATTTAACAGCGATTCGAATCTTTTAGCGTGTCCGCGATTTTTATGTGTAGAAGGTGGCAGAGTCATCATAACCTACTTCTCGCATCCTCGATCATAATGTGTGTGTGTTCGTGATGCGAACAGACCGCGTCCGAAGTGTGCTATTTATGATTGCAGCCAGCGTCGAGATATTAGAAGTTCTTTTCTGCAGAGGCATTTTGGAGGAAAATTTCTTGGCTTTTTGCCACCCTCAATCATCTTGTATCTCGCCCGTCTTAAACAGTTGCCGAATTCTGCATTCCTACTGACGATCAACCAATAAACGAACCCCTCCCACCAAACTTACCTTAAGTTCATCACAATCACGCAACTTTCGAACATCCCTACACCTGTGTACAACACGGGTGTAGGGATCAAGGCAACAATTGTTGGATCAAAGCAACAACAGCCTTGATCCAACCCCATTATTACATGACGAAATATATCAATTGAAATCACATTATTTATTTACTTTTAAGAAATAAAGTTATCGCCATTAAAAATAACAGCAAGTCTTCTTCTGATTCACTTTTATCGAGGAGTTCCTCAGGTATCAGCTTTCGAAGTTTCAACAAATCCAAACGAACCCTGGGGAGTTGTATACAAGATAGTCACAAATAAACATCCCGGGGGGGGGAAGTCATCTGAACCATCCAGACACCATAAGGTGATTATACCACCAGGTGGCAACAATCTATAAGCAATATATTGGATGCCATCTTCCCGGAACCAATAGAGCCAACACTGCCAGAGCAACTTAGCATCTGAAACGATAATGAAGCTTACTCAACGGACACTCAGGAGCCACCCTTCACACAGGATGAACTACAACAAATGGCAACCCAGATAAGAAACAATAAATGTCCAGGCCTGGACTACTTAGAACCCGAAATTATTAAGAAGACTGTGGAGATCGCACCAGACCTCCTCTTACACCTCTATAACAGCTACCTGGCTAAGGACACCTTCCTCAAAAAATGGAAGACAGCAAAGATAAAATTAATCCCCAAAAATTCGAACAAACTACCCCACCTGCCAAATACCTATCGGCCAATAGCCCTGCTGCCGGTTGCAAGCAAACTGCTAGACAGACTACTCTACACAAGGATAAACCAGCATTACCAGGAAACGAAACTCACAGAGACATCGCAGTACGGATTCAAGCAGGGTTCGACTACTGTGGAGGCCTTGTATAGCCTATTGGATTCATCAGCAAACTGTATTCATCAGAAAAGTCCTGTTTGGATTTGGATTTGTCATCTCCGTTGACTTCGCAGGGGCGTTCGACACCATTTGGTGGCCGAGCATCCTGGCAAGACTAAGGCAGGCACACGTGTCGATTAACCTATACTCCATAATTACTATTATTGTTAACAGCTACAAAACAGCAATCAAACGTACCTGAGAGTGCAGCTACAAAGCATTATTACATAGCTTCAAAGCAGAAGCTTGGAGTATACATACTTGGAGAATAATTAGGTCATACCTCTCCGAGAAACGCATCATCGTGGAAGCACCTTATGGTGGAGTGAATCGTGGTGTCCGCAGAGGCTGCCCCTAGGGTTCTGTTCTGGCGCCGCTCCTGTGGAACATGGTTCTGGACGGGTTCTTGGCTTTGGACCTCGGCGATGTGCGCTCCCTGGCCTTTGCGGATGGTTTGGTCCTCACCATTGCTGAGGATATCAGGCAATGCTGATATTGCAAAACTGGACCAGAACCCACTGCCTGACAATATCGACAACAGGGACGTCCTCCATCCTGTTAAAAGGCAAGCTTGATATACGTAGGCCGCCATATTTAAAGGTTGGACCTACCACAATAAAACTACTACCCAGTTAAAATATTTAGGGGTTATACTCGACGGTAATCTTTCCTTTAAACACCATATAACTTATATCAGAGGCAAAATTAAAAGATACTCTGGATTGGTGGCTAGGATTGCCAGGCGGGACTGGGGGTTAAACCAACTCACCCTGTCATTGTTTTATAAAACAACCTTTCTATCGATCATCATTTACGTCTCAGCGATATGGTTTCCCAAAACAACAACTGTAGTAAACCGACGCATCCTTGATGCAACAACAAAAGGCGCCTCCGTAGCCAGGTGGGAAGGAGCAGCAGTGCGTAGCACACGCTTCTTGATTAGACCGGGGTTCGAGCCCGTCACCACCAAATACGGAGGATGCGGAAAAGTAAGAGAATGACCACCGCATATTCCCGGAGCATTATGGCCTTAGTTGCTAATGCTCCTAAAAAACAAATAACAACAACAACAACAACAACCGTGATGCAACACAAAGAACCATCCTACTGACAGTTACACGTGCTTGTACAACAACGAGTATCCACGCACTGCACGGCTTGGCAGAGAATAGAGAAAGGAATATCCTATCCATACCATGGCTATACTGTGGATGTTAATGCACCACGCAAAAATGAAAAGATAAGACTTCAAAAACATCTGATGCAAGTTTGGCAGGAGCGCTGGGCATACTCAAACAAGGGAAATATCACCAGGAAATTCTCTCCGAACATCGACAGGATGTACCCCAGTCCCCCAACTTGGTTTCAACCTGGCTTATACACCACCTATTTACTGACTGGACACGGGGCCTTTAAAGCCAATCTGACAGCGCTGGTAATTGAGAAGGATTCGAGCTGCGCCTGTGGGGAGCTTGAGTGCTGGGAGCACAATATGTACGATTGCACACATTATGAGGACCTCAGGTGCAGACTGATCACCGCGATACACTACCTCCCCAAGAACCTCGAATCACATCTACTGGACTCACTAGAGAAATATAGGGCGCTAAAGGTATACGCACAAAAACTATTTGCTAGGCGTAAAACCCTGATAGCGATCAACAGAAGAAACAGATAAAAAAAAAAAAAAAAAAAGGAAAAGACAAATGAGACACTGAACACGCGTGGAGAGGACTCAGGAAGAACCTCCCAGGAACCTCCTCACTACTAATAATATCTAATACCTAACGAACGCAAGGATACCCCAATGGAAACAGATGCGGATCTTGCCATGATGAAGAGAACCACAGCCATTGAGAACGGGCTGTCAACGGACCTAACCAGTGTTCATAGTTGAGGAGAACAAACCTGGATACTAAAGACTACTATTGACAGAGAAGACTGACGAAGATCTCACACTGTATAGAAACTCCAAGTTGCCGCCTTGACGGAGCCATATTGGCTCAAGGCTCTGCACTCTCTTGTGCAGTGCAACCCTTTTTCTCCCACACTCGGCAGGGGGAGAGGTGACGGCTGACTGTCCCCTCTCTCAACCCTGCCACACCATTCCTTCTCTCTGATGGGGCATGGGCTTGCTTCACTGAATAATGGGGGTCACCAACCTTATCGACCCTCTTCTTTCTATTTCACTCTCCTACCTTCACTCTCCCCTCCCAGCACTTTCTCTTGCACAGAGTATAGCCGTGCAAGAGAAAGTGCTGGGAGGGGAGAGCCCTACACGTCCACATTCAAAATACACCCAAAAAAATAAAATAAATAAAATAATTTCGCCCAACCTTTTAGGCACTTCAGAAACAGGCCTTCAGCGTCAATCCCCATATTAGCGCTTTAATGTAACTGATCTAAATTCAACCGCGTACCAATTTTATTTTAGGTCCTAGCCACTAAAATCCCAGGAACGTAAGTGGCAGGACCTGCCAGAATACAATTGACTCACTAGTAACACCCGGCTAGCTTCCACGTGGCGAGGTATGGGCAACGTCGGGTCCCATTACGGGCCTGGAGGCCAATAAGCCGGATAAACAATGGGCACAACATATAACAAACACTACACATGACCCACACACTTCTAAATCTCTGGCTCTGACAGGGTACTTTCCGATACATAGAACATTCGCGGAGATGGGGGAAATCCCAGGAGCCGTTAGACCCTCAACATACCCCAAACCTCATACCTCCTGTAATTTTGTCATTGCCTGGCTTGCAATGGTCACCAAAATGGAATGGCCGCCGTAGTCGAGTGGTCAAGCGCGCGGGCATGATGCCGTGAAGGGTATTGTAGATTCGTGGTATCTGCGTGTACCGGTGAACCTTACAATAAAGATCTTATTTATTTATTTACAAGTACACGTGCCTTGAGTGACCGGGATTCAAATACGTGACTGCTATTTCTTGTAAATACGGTGCTGTTTCTTGTATTCTGTCTATCTTGTGAACTCCTCTGACCGTTTGGTCGTCCCGGAGTATAAACAGAAAATTTATTTATTTATTAATTGGGCTCTTAAGTCTGCCGATATCATAAGGACGAGATCGTCCGCAAAGGCCTGGGAGCGGGCATCACCAAAGTTCAGAGCGAGGAACTCGTCGAGAGAGAACCATATTCCACAGGAGCGGCCCCAGGACCGAACCCTGAGGGCAGCTCCTGCGGACTGGTCTAGTTAGGCTTCTATATGACTTGTTTACGGCTATTTGAAAGTAAAGTGTAAAGTGTAAAGTGTGTTTGGGGTCAAACGGCACCAGGGGTTTCCCCCATCTCCGCGTAGTTTACATTGTCGTGTGATACAGTACACTGTAAAGGCCAGAGATTTAAAAGTGTATGGATATTGTACATGAGTAATGTTGTGTACCGTTGTTCTTCTGGCCATTTAGCCGCCAGGCCTCTGCTGAGGCCAGACGTTGCCCACACTTTGCCCCGTGGAGGCAGACCAGGTACACCAATATTTTAAATAAGTACTCTGGCAGGTCCTGCCACCTAGTTTCCTGAGATTTCAGTGGCTAGGACCTAAAAAAAAAAAATAAAAATAAAAAATAAATAAAATAAATAAATAAAAAAAATAAATAAAAAATAAAAATAAAATAAATAAATAAAATAAAAATTAAAAATAAAAATAACTAAGTAAAAAAAAAAAAAATTGAGAGGTTATCGCGTGGTAGTTGTGCTAGAATTGTGAGGCCGAAAATTGTGGGCGAATCTAATTTGGCTGTAATTAAGTTTGGATGTGTGGGGCATTCGCTTGCGTGCAGTTAGAGTGGGAGGGAGACTGAAGGCTGGGGGGGGCGACAGACAGAAGAATGGAGTCGATAGAGAAGGTAACTCCAAGATTTGGTGGGGCATGCATACCCCACCAGAAGGGAAAGTGTGGGTGGCAGGGAGGGAAGGAGACAGAGGGACCATCACCTCCCCCCCCGGCCAGGGAAAGGGAAGAAAAGTGGACCAGGCAAGGGCGCCAGGTCAGATCGCCAATAAGGCTAGTGTGCAGAGAGGCTCTGCAGTTTCTTCAGTCGGTGGAATGTCATTTTTGGGACATTGTCCCATCCGAGGTTTACAAAGTCCAGTTTATTTTGTAGCCATTCATTGGTTAAGATCCCATCTGAGGTTATTTAGTCCAGTCAGCTTGGATGTGCATTTGCGATTTCATTTTGTTCCTTCTGTTATGAAGCCGGATCCCTGCGGGTTTGATTTGTTTTGGTGGTCCTTTGTGGTGTCGAATTGTTTTCAAATTATGGGCAGCTTTGATAGGTACTTGCATTCTCTTCATTGCAGTGGTTGCGGCTGGGGGAAGGTCCGTCTTCTGCTGAAGAGGCCCTGAGCGAATTTTGTTAGCGCTTTGTAGGTGTCTTCTTCTTCTAGGATGAGGTGTTCCTGGTTTTGCAGTGTGAATCGAATTTCAGTGATGAGCCGGCAGCGTAGATCTTGATACAGGTGACAGTGATACATGAGGTGTTCCCATGTTTCTGTTTGGCCACAGTGGCAGAGAGGAGTGTCACTGAGTCGGAAGCCTGACAATTTGTGTCTGAATGCACCGTGTCCGGTGAGTAGGTATGTGACCAGGAGTCCTGGAGACAGCCAGTGGGGATATTTTGGATATACCGTCTGAATTGTCGGCACGAATTTCCGGGTGATTTCACCTTTGATTGAATTTTCCCAGCGGGTTTGCCAGGTCTGTTGGAGATGCAGTGTGAGTCGCTTCTTTTACATTTTAGGGTCATTGGTTAAGTTAATCGTGTAGTTCAGGCAGGTGGACGTTTTTCCTTTGCTGAGGTGGTGTAGGATTCCGCGACGAACGATCTCCAGGTCCAGGGGGAGGGCACCCATAAGGACCTGCAGCGCGTGAGTACTCACCGTCCTGCAGGCTCTGGAGATCGTTAGCAGGGCATATCTTTGTATCGTCTCGAGTTTTCTCCTGTTAACCGCGGTGGTCGCTTTGTGGTACCAGACTCCGGAGGCATATGAAATGGCTGGCAGGAATACTGTCGTATAGAAGAGGGCGAGGGTCTTTTTCCTCAAGCCCCAGTCCTTACGGGTGACTCTTGCAAAGAGTGCAGAATAGTTTCTGATTTTATTCCTGATGTATGTCAGATGTGGTGTGAAGGATAGATTCCTATCGAGCATGACTCCCAAATGTTTTAATTCCGTTGCGAGTTTGACGGTTTTCCCCTGGACTTTGATTTGGGGAGGCCTCCTAATATCTAGGTTCCCCCTGAGTAGGACTGAACATGTCTTGGTTGGAGAAATTGTGAGTTTGTTGTTGTCTGCCCAGTCTTGCAGGATAGTGACTGCTCTATTTACGGAGTTCTCTAATTGTGCTCTGGAGTCCTCAGCAAGCATCAGAATAAGATCGTCTGCATAAGCCTGGGATGTGACGTTTCCAAGGTTGAGATTTAGGAAGCCGTCTAGGACGACATTCCAAAGAAGAGGGCCCAGAACGGAACCCTGTGGGCATCCTCTGTGTATCAACCGTGATATGGAGCAATACGGAGTAGTGACTGTGACTGATCTGTCTGAGAGGTATGTACTGATGCATTTGTATAGATTTGCTGGCAGGTTAGCCTCCCGGAGCCTGCCGAGGACACTTGGCCACCAGAGAGTGTCAAACGCCCCAGCAAAATCTATTGCGATGACGAGGAAGTACTTTCGGTTGGTTGTGGTTGCGGCGTTAACAATATTTTCCAATGCATCTACGGTGGAGTGTCCTTTTCTGAACCCGAACTGATTTCGGGATTGAAGGCCTGCGTTTGAGTAGTGAGTTTCTATCCGATTTCGTAGAAGGTGTTCCATCAGTTTGCTCAGTACAGACAGTAAGGCTATGGGTCTGTAGGACCCTGGGAGATCCTGCTGCTTTGTTGGATTTTTGAGGATGAGCCGAAGCGTTGCCGTTTTCCAGGTGTGTGGGAAATAGCCTTCTTTTAGACACTGGTTAAATAAATTTAGTATTTTTTCTGGGACAGTCTCAACTGCCTTTTTTACGATTTCTGGCTCTAATAAGTCTGCACCTGGTGATTTCCTGTTTCTTAGTTTGGCGGCTGCAATGTCCAGTTCGATCCTAGTAAAGGGCTCCTCCTCTTCGATTGTTGTGTAGGTACTATTTCTTAGGCAGAGCGATGTTTGTTCTGGGGTGGTTGGATCCAGGTGTTTCTGGAACATGGCATCTAGGATATTATTAATGGATTCCTGCCACGTTTTTGTGTACTCCCCTTGTGGCTTCTTGGTTGTGGGGATGACTTCGCCTCTGGGGAGTTTATTTGTGGTAACTCTGTAGACCACTCCCCAGGGGTTGTCGTTTCCAACTGTAGATACTAGGTGCTCCCAGGAGCGTTGTTTTCGTTCACGGATCTTTGCTGTATATTGATTCCTGGCCGTTCGGTATTGTTGTCGTAGTGCTTCCACCTCTACTGCAGGCCAGCTACGCCTGGCACGTTGAAAATTTTTTCGGCAGGTGTTTACCACACGTCTGAGTTGTTGTAATTCTGGGGACCACCAGGGAACAGCTCCCGGAGTAGGTTTTTTCCGCTTTATGGAATTGTTTGCTGCATCTGTGATAAGCTTGACAATTTTAGCTTGGTGTCTATCTGGGTCTAGTCCTTCTGTGTCAAGTGCTTGAGCAGCTGTACGTAATGACTCCTGGAAGAGAGGCCAGTCTGCCTTCTCAACAGCATATCTGTGTTGCATTTGTCTATGTACCATTTGTCTATTTAGTTTCCGGTTTAGTTGAAAGGTAATTGTTCGGTGATCAGATGAGGTCCAGTCTTCTCTGACAGTCCAGAATGCAATGTGGTCCGCTAGAGATCTGGTAGCCAAAGTAACATCAATCGTGGCCTCCCACATCGTGTTTGAAAATGTTGGTAGGTTGTTTGGTTTGTTAAGGATCATATAGCAACTGTTTGCCAGATACTCCTCCAGGTGTTGTCCATTTACCGCGCCACGTCGCTCCGGGGTTTCACTAAACCACGCCGGCGAACGGCAATTTGCATCAGCGCCCACTACGATTTTAGCGTTCGGGAATTCCTCCAGAACGTTTTGCAGGTAAGTTATAGCTGGGAGGATATCTTCTCCTGGCCGACAGTAAAGCGATACTGCATAAAATTCGCCCAGTGCAGTGATGACGTGGGCACATACAGCCCATGAGAGACAGTAATTTGTGATTTTGGTGACTGTGTAGTCTGGATTTCTGATTAGAATGGCGGCCCATGGCGTTTCATCATCAGTTTGCACGATTCTATACTTCAGGGGATATCCCTTGACCTTCTTACTGTGCGTATATGGTTCCTGGATGAGCAAGATATCCAGGTTTTCCTCGTTTGCTGTCCTTGTCAGCTGCGCGGCAACTGCCTTGGACCTCTGGGCGTTTAATTGTGCAAATAGTACCCTGTTGTTATTATATGGTCTAAGATGTGTACCCATAATCGAGTCTCAATTGGTATGTACTCCTTGCTTTTTGGTATATAGGGCACTTATTGTCCCTGATAGAGTGATCCGCCTGCAGCTTTTGTGACTTGCAGTTTGCACACATAGGTGGTTTGTCCTTTTTTTGGGCATGATTTAAATTCGTGGCCTCGTTCAGCGCAATGGCCACATGTAGGCTGGGTTTGGGCACAGGTATGTGTTGTGTGCCCAAAGCGGCCACATCTAAAGCATTTGGGTACAGACACATGCTCCCTGTAGCGGTGGCTGCCCCAGTTTATAAATACTCTGTTTTGCTGGCTGATGGTTTTCCACGCAGCTGGCGATAGTTCCACGACCCAATTTGTGACCATGCCTGATCTGGATCTCGTTTGATGTTTTGGTGTTATTAGGCTTGTGGGTTCCATGTCTGGGTGATCTCGCTGGAGGTTTCTTGTATAGAGTTCATCCTGCAACATTTCTGGGGTCATATCCTTGTCGGTGTCGTAGATTACAATACTCGGTCCTCTTCTTTTTGGTGGCGCTGCTTCCAGGCCAAGGATTTGAATCTTTGGATTTGTAATTATCTTTTTAGCATCCTCTGCTGTCTGTGTCTCAATTATCACACCTATGTTACGCGTTTTGCGGACTGACTTTATTTTAGTCGTTTTTAGATCGCCTGCGAGGTTTGTTATGACAGTGTTTTTTACCTCTTCGCTTGTGGGATGTTCCTCTGTGGAGGTTGGTCGGAGGATGACCAAATGTGGTGTTGGCAGGAGAGTCTTTCGTTTGGGTATGTTTTCTGCGGTTAACACTTGCGGTTCTTGTGTTTTGATCCTCAGCACGTCGGAGTAGGACGGGGCGCGCTGTGGCATTTCTTTCGCCCTTCCTTCCTGATAGACTTCCAGTTTGGCGTTTGCGATTTCATACTTTGATTGAGTGTCAAGAAGTATGGTCTCTAGTTTGTTCCATATGGTGACTATGTCGGCCCGAAGCACTGTTGTTATTCTATTTGTTTGCCCTTTAAAGAGTGTTTCGAGTGCCGTTCGGAGCACAAGTATTTGTTGGAGAACAGGGCCCTCAGGGATGTTAGGGTCCAGGACATGTTTGTCCTGTTTTTTACTATCACCTGCCAGGTCTATCTGTGGTATTGCAGGATCTTGTTGCTCTGTCTGGCTACGCGTCTCCCTCTTGTTCTTGCGTTTTGGTGCTGGAGTGGCCCTCACCTTGTCTGGGCTTTCCTGCAAGTCCACGCTGGCTGGGTCGATTCCCGGTCCCGTTTGGGCATCTGCAGGTGTTTTTTCCATTTTTCCTTCTATAGTTCTCGGATTTTACGGATAATCGGAAAAACTTCGGATTAGCGGGTACTGGGTCAGCAGTTATAAAGGACTGCCAAGTTGATGATGAATGGAAGTTGCCACAAGTCCGTAGCTATAATAGTAGCTGAGTTACAGCTGGCAGCAGATGTGGGGGGGGGGACAGTCAAATTAAGAGATGTTCCTAGAACGGAGCAGATTTCTGTGGGGGTATTTCAGGGAGCTGGAGGCGTTAGCGACACTTATATTTGCATAACTTAAATACTTTACAATTTGAAAACAAAAACCATGTAGAGTCTATGGTGGGGGGGAGTCACTAAATACATGTTTTTAAGTTCATTTTACACAATTGAGGGCACAGTTTGTTGGAACAGTCTTCCAGCTCGGATTTACACTGGTGGGGCACCCTTCCCAGTCAATTACAGCGTACTAGCGTGGCCACCGCGTTATATCGGCGCCTTTCTATAGCCTTGCTGCCAGCCACATGGTGACCAGTGCAGTCTGGCAAACAAAGGATATAGATACTAACGCTAGTAATCTGCTAAATTCCCAATAGAATGTTCAAAATTTCTTACCAGGGGGATCCTCTAATCAGCATCTTTGAAGGAGACCACAATTTAAAACTTAAACTATGGTTTAACCACATATTTAAACAGAACTTTTACGGAGCGTTGCGACAGACGTCCACGCTGGTTCGGCGGCCATATTTCTTTAACGTACGGTGTAACAACGTGGTCAAGCTGAAATTTATGAATGTCCGTAATTTAGCTTTGCCTTAGAAGTTTGTCACAAAAATAACATCAGTCAATTCGCCAACCCAATAGAAATCCAGTAGACTTGATATTTTAACAGAAATATCCAAATACACCACTAAATTTTAACATTTTGAAGAGCACTGAAAAAACGTACGTCTGGCCAGTACTTGGTCAGCGGCTATTTGAAAGGTGGGGTCCCGCCTCACTCGTGTTCGGTTCTATTCGTACAACTTTTCAAAATGGAAAACGTAAGATGGAGGTTTTCTCACAATCGCCGTAAACGTGGACATAACGGCCAAGAAAGAATTGTGACAGAATAACTTAATTGAACGGATATAAGAGTAAGTTAATATTCTATTTTCAACGTTATAACACATTTAATTGAAAAGGTCTTTAAATCACACCGCGCTGCAGGAGGTATTGATAGGTGGCGCCAAAATCGGCTACAGACCAAAATGGCCACAACAGAAAGCAGAGTGCAGCGTACTGCTTCAAAATCGTCAAATCGCTCGGTCCGAATCCAGTCAAAGAGGCGATGAAGTAATTCTCGAGTGACACTGATAGTTTTTTCATTACCACAGTGTGCATGGAGCGATTCTCCCTCCAAATATTTGTTTCTCGAACAAACAGTTCCTTATGATGAAGTCCGGCAGTCGATGCAGATAAATTTTTTGACCAACTAGTAAGGCAAATTACGGAACCGGAAGTCACATACAAAGTTGATAGCTTTTGACTTCTGTTCACGGTGGGGATCGCACAAAACTGTGATTGCTCCGTGAGGTCACCAACATCTTTGAGAGATAAAAGAAGGTTCGCGTTTTTGAAGTCATTCAGGCAACTTCTATCCGATAGCCAAGCACTCCTTCCTTGACGCTATTTTGCTCTCTTTTATAGTCGAATTGATTAAAAGTTCCCGAAACACGCCATGAACTCATCCAGCGCACAGTTGCACGCGATTTTATTTGGCTTTCTCAGAAATCGAACAATAATTAGAGCGAGTCACGGAAGTAGACGTTTATTGAGTAGGCTAAGAACTGACAACCTTGTAGGAGAGTTAAATCGACACAATCATTGCGTACGTACCATTTATATTTAATTACAAAGGGATGTACAATATATAATTAATTAACTATTACGAGGGCTTCTATAATTTATAAAAGGCAATTTAAACATAGTAAAGGAGATCTGTGAGGAAGGGCCACTTTTCCAGTGGCTCTTCCTCATCGATCAAAATAATCCCCAAGAACTTACAAACTGCAGTTATTATTCACAGGAAGACTCCTTATCAGACTTCTTTCATACAATTCTTCATATAACGCTACAAATTGAAAAATCTTACCGGAAACTTTTCCAGCAGCATCTTCTATCCTTTCTCCTGAAATTATCTAAAGTTATTATCACTAGTAGAAAAAAAATCGTTTTTTACTTAGCTTCCAAGGGCAGAATATCGAGGGACTAAGAAAAAGGCCTCGACACTATCCAACGATCAGTCAATTACTCGTTCAGGAATATTATCTCATTGCGAAAATGTGGCGGTGAATCATCATGCACAAACAAAGTATCCGTTTTTATTATGTATGTGTGCTCACTAAGCGATTCCATTATCCGACAGCAAAATTCGTAATATTCCGCATAATGTAACGTAATAGTTTCGATTTATAAGGGATTTGGCAAGAGGGTTTTCTCAGAACGTTTTTCACTTTAACTGAGATAAATGAAGTTCATGTCGCATTAATTTTCTTGGACTAAGAAGTAAAGTAAAGTATTCTGAACACCCTCAGGTATTGCTCAGCTAATGATTTAACCTATTTTATTAAAATTTAAATGCCAGTCACAAATATAGTAACCATTTGGTGGATCAGTATCGCACATTTTACAAAATTCTCATAGAACAGCAGGTAACCTTAGGATTTGCTGCGTGCCTCGCAAGTACACAAACGCTTTCGCGGGTTGCGACACCATTTTCATGAATAAACAATCATAGACGCCTCTCTCTCTCTCTCTCTCTCTCTCTCTCTCTCTCTCTCTCTCTCTCTCTCTCTCTCCTAGAAAAAAAAAAAAACTTGCAGTTCTGTAACTAAAAAACACAAGCGTAATTAATACTCAGAATTCATTTTCAGAAGAAAAGATTGTTGCGGCTAGTTTGGAGTTGAACTGTGATTAGTTGAGGCACGTGTTCGAAATAACTTTTGAAGAAAGGGGAGGAAATCAGGTCCTAATTTATAAGAAGAAGAACTCTTTATTGCATACAGAGCGCACATGCCGTACACCCTTCACGGCTACAAGGCAGGTGTTTACAGTAAAGGCTAATACAAGGTTACAAAGGCTAATACAATATTACAGTAAAGGTTAATACAATGTAATAAACAAGGATGAGATAGGAGAAAAAATAATATTATTACTAATTATACAAGTATAGGAAAGCATATGAAAAATTTACATATGAACATATATACACAACAGCATGTTATCATGTTAAATTATTCTCCAGGGAGTAGTCCTTTTACAGTGGTGGAGTCATCTAAGCAGGAGCAGAAAGTTGGAACAATGTTGTGAGGGATCCATGGGAGTGATGGACAGGTCCTTGGGAGCAGGTTCTAATGTCCTGTGACGTGGTCCTGAGAAAGAAGTGGATGGAGTAAGTTCTCCCTGTATTTTTTATCCAATGCGAACTTGTAGAGGTCGCCATCCAAGGAGTATATGTACTGCAGCATTTGCACGGGTAAGAACCGATTGGATAACTTTAACCGGTTTGGGGTGGCCTGAAGGACTGGATTGGCCCGAAGGCTTGGGACTGGGATCCTCCAACCCCAGTTAGCCCAGAAGTCTGGGTCCAAAATAATGTCAACCATCATTTTTACAGAAAAGACGAGTCTTCTCTCATGGATAATGGCAGGAAGACGTCTGATGTTTAGAGATGCCATCTGGGTGGTCCTTCGTGCAGGGGGAAGCCGGAATTTCCATACGGCCGACTTCAATAGCCAAAATTCGCCTGCAAAAATCCGTCTTAGATGCGTTGCGGCAGTTGAGGTCCAGACTTCTGCTCCATAAAGAATGACCGGATAGACACATGTCTTAATATGCCTGCTCCCAACGGCCTGGTCATGGACATGCATAAGGCCGGTAGCCACAGTAAAATATATGTACATATGTTGAAAAGATATATAGCTTAAATTGTGTGTATTCGGTAGACTGATTTTTATAAAATTATTTAGTATGAGTACGATGCAAGAAAGCAAGTTTGTACAGCGCAGCCAAAAAAAAAACAAAAAACAAAAAATCTTCCCATTTCACCTGTCCATTCCCTCCAATAGTTTGTCCAGTTCTTCCTTGAATTTATTTAGCTATCCACTTCTAAAACAACATAAGGAAATTTGTTACAGCAATCAACTACCGGCTGGCTAAAGGCAACTTACGCACATCTGTTCTGCAACCATCCTTCCTCAATTTGAATTTATGTCCCCCCTTATGTGCGTAGTCTGAGCAATAGGAAGAATCTCATCATCATTGAGCTTGTTCAATCCATTCAAAGCCTTAAACACCTCAATCAGATCACCTCCCAGGTGATCTGACTGAGGTGTTTAAGTCTTCAGACGCTTCAATTTGCAGAACTGAAGCCTCTCTTAACAGCAGCATTCCTTTGTTCCCTTCACCAATCTCGTTACCCTTCTCTGCACTCGTTCCAGCAGCTGTACATCCTTCCTAAAACGAGGCTTGAAGACCTGTATGCAATACTCAAGATGTAGCTTTACCATTGCTTTATACAATAGAATAAAATTCTTTTATATCATTGACAAAACGCCATGAGCTGTCCTGGAAGCATGTCTGCATTGCTGAGAGAACTTTATATCCGACGGCACAAGTACCCCCCCCCCTCTAGTGTTTTTATCATTTTCCTCTAGCCTGAGTGGAGTACGACATAATTGGTACGTTACTCAGAGTTTTTACAGTCACCCATATGCAATATTGCGTTTGCCAAGGTTAAACTTCAGTTGCCATTTCTCAGCCCATCTGTCTCATTTTTCTAGATCTTATTGCAGCAGCATACCTTCATTACTGTCATCCTGCCAACCTTTGTATTATCTGGAAACTTAAACATTAACCCTGATATAGCTCCATCAATATCATTGATAAATACAAAAAACAACAATAGGCCCAGCACTAAACCCTGTTGGACTCCACTGATAAGTCCACGATGAATTGTGTCCATTGATTACCACTTTCTTTCTGTCTTCTCCCACTTAACCACCGCTTCATATACAGTGTAGCAGTAACTTGCTCTTAATGCCACACTTCTCGAACTTGCACAGGAATATTTTATGTGCATGTGTCGAAAGCTATCCCGAAATCCAAGTATATGATATCAAAATTTTATTTTTTGCATCTAGTGCATTTGTTATTGCATCATAGTATCCAACCAAATTGGTCAGACAAGATTTTCCCTTAACAAACCCATGCTGTGTCTGAACCATACTACTTAAGTAAGACTAACTGCAACTAGGCATAATATTTTAAGAGTTATAATTAACTATGTAATATCGGTGTAAAAACACCATAGACAACTCTTAAAGGAAAAAAAAAAAACTACGATAATAGTGTAAAAGGCATTGTGCTCATCCTTCACAACGAGTTACCATGTTTTGCACTACCTCGAATAAATAAGGCTTCCCTAATAGAGAAGACTATTGTTACTTATTCTCAGTGGGCACCACCACCAAGACATCACTGTTTCAAGGCTTGTTGGCCTTTCATTGGTGGGAAAATAAGTAACAACAGTCTTACTAATAAACATTTGTTTATATATGTATCTGTTTATTACAAATCAGTATACCCAAAAAGGCTAGGAGGGCGAATCATAAATGCTCACAATTTCTTTTTTATACAATTCAGTGCTTTAGAACAATTTGCTAATAAATCTATTATATTTTTTACATTTTTTTCTTTCAATACTTGTTAACAACACATTTATAGTTTGTTCCTTTCCTTCAACATTATAGTTGCATATACTTATCAGCTCCTCTTCATTTCTGTAATTTTTATGTTTTCCCGTAATTCCTTTACATGTCAGATAGTCGATCCACATACTGTATGTTGCAGCTGAAGAAACTGGATGTTATGTTCATTGGAGTGAGCTGATTGTGGGAATGAATAAGCGATATGGCAAGTGGGCATACACAAAACATTCTGGGTTCACGCATGCTTTTTATTGCTAAATATATAAACCGTGACTTGTTACTATTTGCTTATTATATTGACCTCAGCAGAAACGTTAAATGTGTGTTTGGTTTCAGTTGTTATTAAAATCTCGGAAGGCATACGTAAACTGCATTACGAAAGCGTTGATAGTATACTACGATTTTCTTCTTTTTTTTAAAATTTATTAAATAACAGAAACAGAAAGAGGTGTGTTTCACTTCATGCTGTTGATCAAAAAATATCCAAATCACGAATATTACTTTGGGAGATGTGTGCAGTTAAGTTACCTTTACTGTACTGATTATCTTGTTTCTAACTGATGGCTGATATATAAAGGTAAAACAGTTGCCTTTATGTATTAGCCATCAGTTAGTAACAAGATAACCGGTTATTTACTTTTCACTTCTGTTAATCACAGAAAAGAAAATTTAGCTAATTTGTTGTTCTGCAAATTTTTTTTCGAACGGAGCTCAGTTAACTTCGTCAATGGGGTGCGCCGATAAAACATAATTTTAAGGCGCAATATATTGCCTCACGCGCTGAGTTGCCTTAGATAATAACAACTCTATCCTACCCAAACCCCTTATTTCAAGAGTACAGCTATATTCTGCGCTGACTGTAGGCTACAAACGTCAGCAGTTGCAAATAAGGTTGCGGGATCGATTTCTATAGGCAGCGAAATCCCGCTTTCTTTCCATAGTAATCAACCAGCATCTTGCTGTGTGCGTAAGTGTCTGGATATGCATGTTCTTTCTACATACACGAAGATGCATACTGATGCGCGGTAATACTGTGTCTTTACCTAAAATATTTCTGCATGTAGTTCGATAAGATCCCCGACCAAAGTGCCAACCATCATCAATTTATGATGTGCTTTAGAAGCAATTCGCTTGAGTGGTTGTCTGTAAGCGAAGTCGGATCTATCTGCTAAAAGCGAACGACTTCGGGAAAGTCAGACAGATAAAATCGCAAACGACACCACATCGACAATGACTTCTTCAAACACTTCGACTTTTATGTGGTCGTAAACTCCAACCACGCTTGATGGACTTCGGCTTCCTTTACAATGCCCGAGAAGCGTTTGGGGCAGTCGAAATATAATACGTACGAAGCCGTAATACGCACGGATGTCGCGCTGTGTTTGTGCGGTCTTCTGTTTATTACTTTCTGACAGGTATTCCATCTGTTTACTTTGCACTGATATACATATTCCGGAAGGTTATCATCCCGAAAGTACCATCTGCATAAAGCGGTAGCATCTTCTCCAAATGATAAGGACACGCATTAAATAAAAACACTCATTTAACAGTATCGAGAAAACATCCCGAAAAATAAGCCATTTGAGCATCGTTACGAGTTTGGGAAATACCAAAGTTTACTGTCTGTTCCCGTAATGACCCGTGCTTCGACAGCGGTCGTAGAACGTTGTTCGAAATATATGCAAAGTATTTCGGAACAAACAAAATTTACGAAAATAATTCCGAGTGCAAAATTCAGAATTGAATTTTGTACTCGGAACCAAACTTCGTTCTACCGTGGAAACAGATGTAATTTACCTTATGTCTGGGCAGTGTCACGTAATACAGAAACAGGCAGTCCGTTGTTTTCGCCATTTCTACCTTTAAGTTCTTTGTTTAATAAAATGTTTGATTTTTCATACAAACGGTGTTTTTTATTGGATCAAAGTTAGATTTTTTTTTAATTTTTAATATTGATTATTTGGGCCTTTTTTGTTCGTAAATATGAAAAGCTCCTATTTTCTTCACGACATTCGTCAGTCCGTCCACATGTGACAACTCGACTAGTATTGAACAGATTTACATAAATTTTAATAACGTTTGACTCTTGTAGAAAAACTTTTCCAGTCATTCCAAATTTCATTAAAATCTCACAAAGAATAATTCAGCAATTTTTCTTTTTCTTTTTTTTTTTTCCATATATCGAGTTAACTACAAGCACAAATCGAAAAGCAAGTGTTCAATATTTTAATTTAAAAATCAGATACCACCACATCGGTATGTTTTAATTTAAAAGCCAGATGTTATCTAGAAATTTAACTTTGAACATTTATATCCGTTTCGTATGAGCTAATTAGCAAAGGTACATGTTGCAAGATAGCATCAGCCAAAAAAAAAAAAAAAAAAACAAACACACACACACACACACACACACACACACACACACACACACACACACACACACACTCTTCTCATTTCACCCATCAACTCGCTCCAAATGTTTGTCAAGTTCTGCCTTGAATCTGTTTAAGCTATCAACTTCTACAACGACTGATGGAAGTTTGTTCCAGCAATCAACCACCCGCTGGCTAAAGGCAAATTTCCGCACATCTATCCTACAACTGTCTTTCCTCAATTTGAATTTATGTGCCCTATCAGGCGATTATCTGAGCAAGAGGAAGAATCCCATCAGCATTGAGCATGCTCAAACCATTCAAGGCTTTATACACCTCTATCAGATAACCTAGCCGGTGCCTAGTCTCCAGACACTGTAATTTGCAAAACTGAAGCCTTTCTTCGTAAGAGCACCCCCTTTGTTCCATTCACTAATCTTGTTGCCCTTGTCTGCACTCGCTCCAGCAGCTCTACATCCTCCCTAAAATGTGGCCTCCAGACCTGTATACATTACTCAAGGTGTGGCCTGACCATTGCCTTATACAAGGGAATAATCACCTCCTTATCCTTGCTAGAAAAATTCCTGTATATTATTGACAAGACACCATGAGCTACTCTTGCAGACCATCTGCACTGCTCAGAAAACTTCATATGTGCCTGCACAATTACCCCCAGGTCCTTTTCGCTCTCTACCACTGTCAGTGTAGTATCACACAGTTGATATGTTACTCTGGGATTACTGCTTCCCATATGCAGTACTTTACATTTGTCAATGTTAAAGGACAATAATCGATAGAAATTCATAAAAAGATTAGTCTTAGTGGGTAGCACAGCTAGTGGAATCGACGTCCTCATTACACCGGGTGGAAAACATCTGAGTTTCAGTCCAGTCGCTGACGGGAGGAATTTGTTTGGGTCTTTTTCACAACGTGGCTGAGTTTAGTCGATCTAAGGCGAGGATAGCATGGTTTTTCCTTTCGGAAGATCGGGATTTTAGTTCAGCTAACAGAAAATCGAGTACAGAACACACGCAATTTACAGACAGTATATAAGGAGCAGTATGGCCTTAGCCGCTGACGCTCCTAAAACCATACTACAACAACATAAAAAAAAAAGGCAAGAACCACGGGAACCAATCACTGATCATCATATTGGATGCTACTAATTTACGCAAAAACATGATTCATTCCAGTCGTGTTCCAATTTTCAGGAATAAGGAAGGACTGGATGAGTAAACTCTGATTTTCGAAGGCCCTTTTTGGGGGGGGATAGACGTAAAAAAATAAAAAGAGCAGAATACTGGCAGAAGAAAAAAGATACCTCAACTCTCCACACAGAACTACCGCCAGGAGTTAGCCTGCCTCGCCTGGTTAGCCTGATCCTCCAGCTGACTGACACCAAGAATTCTCACTTGGTCAACTTCCCCTTACTTCGCAGGTAGGAACTACCCAACACTGACCATGCCACTGACAGCCTCCTATTGGTTTCTCCCTCATAAGATTAAGCAAATCAGGAGCAGAACGTACCATTTATCAAAAGCCAATGTTTTATGGCGGTTTGAAAATTTAAAAGAAAAAAAAACAAAACATGATCTATATCTGGGACAGTTATCAGACAAAAGGAGTTTCACAATTTCATTCTTACGGCAACTACTAAATCAGCGCTCAGTTAACCAAGGGTCGGTTAAATTTGGGGAAACTACGAGTTCTAACTTGCAACGCGCTTAGGAGATGCGAAAACTTTAGATTGAAAGATTTTGCACGAAAATTCGTGGCATTTGTCATAATAATCAGATTTCTGATTTAAATAGGAACGGTGCTGAATCCGGGAAGATATCAAATGTTGGTCACTTTACTGGAATTTCTCTGTTTTCTTTACTTTATTTCTACTTAGTAATTAATGAAAGTCTTTGTCAACCAACTAAGAGATTTCGTCTGACTGACACGGAGGTTGCCCTTCGACAGAAAACAAAGAAGTGTATTGGCGATTGGAGGGGAGCTGTCAGTGATGACATCTTGTAAGGGAATGCAGTTTCCCCTTTGCCATTATGCTAATTAATCGCGCTAATAATCGGGAAACAAACTTCGAGTGTCAGTCGACATTGGACGGATGAAAGATTTCACTTATCATTCCAATCATTTGTGGAGCGGATGAAAGGGAAGAATTTATTGCAATATCTCATTACAAAGAGCTGGCATTATCGATATTATCCGTCGAAATATTTCATCCACGTCACTCACAGCTACCCTTCCAGCTAAGTGAATAGTAACGGGGCCGTGTGTAGGCAAATAAAAGTGCCTCGAGATATCAATCTCTTCCTCCGTTCACATCATTGTAATTACAGCTGGTACCAGAGTTTTTTTAACAGCTCTTATTATTAGGAATAATTAAAGACTCGTTAGATGCTCATTATTTAGCAATTACTGGAAAACAGCTTTAGCTGTATTGAAAATTTCCAAGCACAGGTGTCTGACATGATAAAATATGAAACTGTCTTTCAATCACACCCCCGAAATTAATAGGGGGATTTATTAGTAGTCTAAGACACACAAGGCGGATGTTGATGTAATGAGTCCAAGAAAAAAATATAAGTCAAGTCGATAAACTCTTATTGTAATTAGGCCTAAGAAATGGTGAGCAGTACTTTCTGTAAACTTTGCGAATGAGGTAAGTGCATCGCACGAGTCTAACGCTCGGGTTCAGAGCCGAATCACCATCATCCCAAGCTCGGCAAATTGCGGTGTAAAGTTAGGGTGTGGATATTTTAAATTAATGGATAGCAATCGCATTTTTAAGAGCAGATGACAATAATTTAGGAGCTGACAGCTGTCGCGCGACAAATTTGAAGAGGTTTACTTTACTGTTCATGGGCAATGTGTAATCCGACACTCGATCACGAACCACTCGCTTTTTTTATTGAAATCCACTTCTAATTTTCAGTTGGAGAAAGTCGAACTGTTTGCCTTACAATTATCTACTTGGGACGTAAAAATTTGTTCGCCACCTAAGTATGCATGCACCGACGCTGTCATCAATCCTTGTGGAGGACTTCTATGCAACTCATTATCCCTAATTAGTTGGGATAATTAGCCAACTGCTAAAACTGAATACGAAACTTGAGGTGGTATTCTGTTATCGGCAATTACTTGCAACCTAATTGCTGATAACAGCAGTTGGCTATTCAGTTGGCTATTCAGTTGGCTATTATGAACACCGGGAATGAAGTTCCAGGGGAAGTTATTGAAGCAGAAGGAGTCAAATCAGACGAGGTGACTTTTATCTGCACCCATTAAAAGAGTGTCTATACCCAGTCACAGACATCGGAGAATTAGCTGTATAGACCGCAGTCGAGTCCCTGATAAAGGCTGTTATTCACACTTAATCAAATCAGAATTTAATGAATGGTTAATCAAAACATAAATAAAACTGTGGTCGGGTTCTAATTCGAAGTGTTACTAGTAGAACTACAATCCTGGAAAGTCATCAATCATCGATATCAGAATTTATTATCGCAAATCACCACTTTTTGAAAAAAAAACTAAGCCTATAAGAATAGTACTCGTATTTCTTAAGATTTTTTTTAAAAAATTATACTGCAATATTAATAGTCTTAAGAACTTTGAGGAACAAAGATCTAAGAGATACAGCCGAGCACGTATTTGTCAAGATGAAATATATTTCTTGATTACTTCCCTGAATTAATATTATAAAATATTCCAGAAACTCCAAACATAATTTTATCCGAAGGCTTTTATATTTTAGCCGCGGTAAATAAAAATTTCCATCATCTTTTCAACCTCCTTGAAGGAAGAAAGCTAATTTGAATTTGTTAGGAAAGCAGTTTGTCTGTTCCTTCAATCTTTTCTTCACTCATCCACAATAGGACGTACATATTTTCATCTCCACGCTGCTGTTCCTCTTGTTCATATCTTTATGTTACTTTTTTTAAGATGGCCGTCAAATTATGGAAGCCTCATTACACATCTGTTGCGCATCTCTTCGGCTTACAGCACATCCATCATTATTAATACCTATTTTGCATTGCGTCTATGGCTATAATTCTTTGTTTCTCGCGGTTCCAGGACTATAAATTTTCATAACATTCTCTGGGCCTCCGCATATCATCTAAGAATACCGCCATAATACACCATTACAGGTTCGCATTTATCATTGTTCGTGAAAAAAGGACAAAGAATAGTGACGGCTTTTCTCCAAAAATGTGACATGCGGGTAGCAACTTTATCTACACTAATAACTACATCGTAATAAAAAGAAAACAGAGCTGCATCGCGCATTTGACAGCCAACACATTTTAAAAATAAATCTAAACAATACGGAGAGTGCAATGACTGCGTTCGGTAGAGGGCGCTTCGTACAATAGAGTGCGTTATGTGCAATAGAGGGCGCTAATTCATTAAATAGTTCAATTTATTTTAAACAATGCATTCGCTTTCAGGAAGCCATAATGTTCTTCCTTAACTCTTTTGCTGTCTAATATTCGCTATTGCGAATATATTTAATATTTCAGAGAGCTTATATAAATATCAACTGAATGGTTGTTGAAGGCTAAAATGAGAAATTCTTCTGAGTGAAATACTTTTATGAAAATATCGCACGTGGTCTTTCATCCAGAAAACAGGCAAGCCTACCAAAAAACACAACCGTTTTATAGATACGATAATCGACACGTCATGGACTCGACAGATAAAGTTGGATAATTTTGTAGTACATCTTGCCTATAATATTGAACTTGGGCACATTGTTGAACTCATTACTTAACATTATGAGAGGGCGCTGAATCTCTTTAAAAGTTACAGCTGTCAGTTACAGGCTCCGCAAAAACGATAAGTGTTTGCCTTTTATTTACATGATTGTTATTTTATATTGTACTTAATACGTAGTCATATAGTTATAGTTACGCTGGTTATTTTTTTATTCTTAATTTAGATAAAGAGTTTTTGTGGATTTTACTTACGATAGGTAAAACCGTTATTTCGTTCCATTTTTGTAGCCATTGTTTTTGGATATAGTGGTAGGGAATTCAAATTTTTTAATTGAGGTAGCTAGGTAGCTCTAACGCATAATTATATAGTAATACGCTTCACTGTTTCTATTTAATAGTTTCTATTCAAATACTATTGATATTTAATTTATTGATTTTATTAAATTAAACTACCATGCCCCAGACTAGAGCAGCAAAGCAACGGGCACAAAGTGGCAGGCGTGCTGTGACTCGGGGGAGAACTGAGGGGGGCAATTCTCCAACGCATCACAGCCTAAAAAAATGTGCAGCTTGTGAAATGTTTGCCGAACTCTCTGGAACGGAACATGATATTGCCATGGGGGATGTCTTTGTGTTTGCGCGATGTAAGGAGTGTAAGGAAATCAGGCAACAACTCAGCGTTGTTATGGGCCTGTATGAGAGTTTGAAGGACAGGGTGGATGCCCTCGAAAGATCTAAATTGAGTGGCCCATCAGGCTCTCAGCTGCCCACATCAACGCCAGAGCTTGCACTTGGTCATCACGCAACACAGCGGCAACCCCTAAGGCAGAATGCGCTGGTCCCAAAGGAACTAGTTGTTATAGGTGACTCTATTGTCAGGGAAACGGGGAACATGCTTTGTAAAAAAGATAGGTGGAACAGGACCAGGGTATGTCTGCCAGGGGCAAAGGTTGATGACGTTGTTGAGCGGATATCATCTTTTAAGGGCACAAAAGGTGATATAGTTGTACACGTTGGCACTAATGATATTAAGAGTAGGAGACCGGCGGAATTACTCAACAAGTACAGGTCACTGTTGAAAAAAAGCCGTGAAATAGGGTTGAATTTGAAAGTGTCTGCAATTCTGCCCAGACACGATAGGAGGGAGTACATAATGAGAGCCTTGTCGATCAATTCGGCCCTGGAAAGATTGTACAAGGCTCAAGGGGTAGAATTTTTTTCAGCCTGGACTGTACTTGTTAACAGGAGAGATTGCTTCTACAGGGATGGGATACACTTAAATAGAAAGGGTGCAAGAATATTTGCTGATGCTATCGAGGCAGTGTTAGGTGGGTCGGAAAACTGCTAGTTTGAGGGGATACAAAGACTAATAGTTTAACAGTAACCGCAGGCAGAGGTGAAGGTGATTCTTGCACAACTTCTATTAGTATAAGAAGCGACCTGGAGCGAGGGGTGTTGGGGGTTTCAGAGACGGATGGCAGTCATCATGGAACAGTTGGGTATATGGGATGTGTTAGGGTAACAAGGAATAGGCATAGGAGCATGTATGCTTGCATGTATACCAATGCTAGAAGTATAGTAAATAAATTTGATGAATTTGAAGTGTTGGTCAAGACATCAAAGGCGGATATTGTTGGGATAGCAGAGACGTGGTGTCACAAAGATATAAGGAATGCAGAACTGCAATTTGGGGAGTACAATGTGTACAGAAAGGATAGACAGGACAGAAAGGGAGGGGGTGTTATGCTGTTAATTAAGAAAAACATAAAATCAAAGGAAGTGCACCCAGTTAATATAGATGAACAGTGCTCTGTTGAGTCAGTTTGGTGTGAGATAAGCACTGCGAAAGGAAAAATAAGAGTAGGAGTGTGCTATAGGCCTAATGACTTGGATGAGTACAATGAACAATTGTACAGAGAAATAGAGTGGGTCAGTAGATCTGAATGTCTTATAATGGGGGATTTTAACTTCCCAGATATTGACTGGAACTTGTGGGTTGGTCACTCACGCACTAGTCAGACTTTTGTGGATTTATTGGATGATTGTTTTCTGCAGCAGCATGTTCGAGAGGCAACCAGAGAAAGTAACACTCTTGATCTGGTTATCAGCAGTGATCATTCGTGTATTAAGAATTTGCAGATAAAGGAACCACTAGGTGGCAGTGATCACAGTGTGCTGAAGTGGGATTTACTCAAAGAGGTAACTTCCGTCAGGGGTAAAGGAAAGGGTTTTTGCTTCCGTAAAGGGGAGTACAGTGGTCTCAGACAGTTTTTAAGTTCTGTACAGTGGGATCAACTGACGATGGTACAAACAGTAAATTCTAAGTGGGAAGCATTCAAAGAATTAATCGTGGAAGCTACTAGACTTTATATACCGATTAAGAAATATCGTTCAAGGTTTAGGCCTAAATGGTTATCAAATGAACTAATGAGACTCGTGACAGAGAAGAAAAATGCATGGGATGCATATAAATTATCAGGTGACGCAGAAGCCTGTGGCAGATATAAGCTAGTCTGTAATCAGGTCACAAAGGAGGTTCGGCAGGCGAAGGCGGATTACGAGAAATCTTTGGCAAAAGATGCTAAGAAAAACAGCAAGGATTTCTTTACTTATATACACTCTAAAAGGAAGGGGATGAATATGATTGGTCCACTTGACATCGATGGTTCGACTGTTGATGATCCTGCTCAGATAGCAAACAAACTGAATGAGTATTTTGCATCTACATTCACACGTGAGGAATCATTACAGTTTGAAAATGGAAGAAGGTTATCAAATTGTAGCAGTGTGCTTAATGATTTTGTAATAACTGAGAGCAAAGTGGAGGAGAAATTGTTGAAGTTAAACATAAGAAAGGCACCTGGGGTGGATGGGATCTATCCAGTTATTTTAAAGGAGGCGGCAAAGCAACTAAGCAAACCCTTAGCCATAATTATGAGAGCATCCTTGGACTCAGGGGAGGTTCCCACGGACTGGAGATGTGCAAATGTGTCCCCAATTCACAAAGGTGGATCGAAGGGTGACACGAGTAATTACAGACCAGTTAGTTTAACTTCTGTTCCGGGTAAAATAATGGAGTCGCTGGTTAAAGATGCATTGCAGGATCATCTAGACAAGACTGCAGCAATAATTCAAACACAGCATGGGTTTGTTAAGGGAAAGTCTTGTCTGACAAATTTGATTAGTTATTATGATGTGGTCACAAAGGAACTGGATGCAAAAAATAATTTTGATATCATATACTTGGATTTCAGGAAAGCTTTTGACACTGTTGCGCATGAAAGACTACTGTACAAATTGGAGCAGAATGGTATTAAGGGTAAGTTGCTACAATGGATAAAAGGATGGTTAAGTGGGAGAAGACAGAGGGTGGTAATCAATGGGTGCTGCTCTTCGTGGACTAATGTTATTAGTGGAGTCCCACAGGGTTCGGTGTTGGGTCCACTGTTGTTTTGTGTATTTATCAATGATATTGATGAAGGTATATCAGGCTTAATGTCGAAGTTTGCAGATGACACAAAGGTTGGCAGGGTTGTTAATGACAGTAATGGCAGAGTGCTACTGCAACAGGATCTAGATAATTTGGGCAGATGGGCTAAGAAGTGGCAACTGAAGTTCAACCTTGACAAATGCAAAGTACTGCATATGGGTAGAAGTAACCCCAGAGAAACGTACCAACTGTGTGGTACTACACTTAAGGTGGTAGAAAATGAAAAAGACCTGGGAGTAATTGTGCAGTCAGATATGAAGTTTTCTGAGCAGTGCAGACAGGCTGCTAGGGCGGGTAATGGGGTTTTGTCAATGATATATAGGAATTTTGCTAGCAGGGAAAAGGAGGTGATGGTCCCTCTGTATAAGGCAATGGTCAGGCCACGCCTTGAGTACTGCGTACAGGTCTGGAGGCCTCATTTTAGGAAGGATGTAGATTTGCTTGAGCGTGTACAGAGAAGAGCAACACGATTGGTGAGGTGAATGAAGGGATTCTCTTACCAAGAGAGGCTTAAGTTCTGCAAATTGCAGTGGCTGGAGACTAGGCACCTGCGTGGTGATCTGATTGAGGTCTATAAGGCCTTGAATGGGTTGAGCACGCTGAATTCTGATGGGATCCTTCCACTTGTTCAGATTACCAACCTACGGGGACATAAGTTCAAATTAAGAAAGGACAGATGTAGAATAGATGTGCGGAAATTTGCCTTTAGCCAGCGGGTGGTTAATTGCTGGAACAAACTTCCATCTGTCGTTGTGGAAGTTGATAGGTTAAATAAATTTAAGGAGGAACTGGACAGGCATTTGGAGGGAATGGTGTGATTTTTTTTTTTTTTTTTTTTTTGGCTGATGCTGCATAAGCTCTTCCACTTGCTTTCTTGCATCATGTGCCACTACTACTACTACTATTATCCTTAAGTTCAATATCGACTATCCTCAAAGGTGGGGAGTTGATATTGATTACCACAATAATTACTTTTTCTGAAGAATCCTGTAACAGCCTAATCAGACCTAAAATGTCCAGCTGTTATTCCTTTTCTACATTCGTTTTATCTGTTATAATGAGCATTCTATTTTTCCAAGGTGATACTACAAAAAAGTACCACGGATTTGGCTGAAGATTGGATAAAAGAAAATAAATTTGAAATTTTGCTTCCGTTGGTTGTGATTTTCAGCAAACACACAAGGAAGAAGATTGTTCCAAAAACGAGAAGAGAAATAGTGTGCCATAGACTTTAAGAACCTGCCAAAATAAATAAATAAACGAGAAACCAACGTTGGTATTTAATAATCCTTTCGTCGCAAGAACCAGACGCTTCAGTTTTCAAGTTCTCGTGACCAAAATGATCGTTTGTGACAGCCGATATTGCAAAAAACAGCTGTTATTGTCCTTGCAATCACTGAAGAAGTGGTAAGAAAATTCCACGAAATGTTTAACTCCATTTTGTACATATTTCCAATTGACAATAAATGTAATAATACCAACGTAGGTTTTGAGTGTTTTATTATCTTAAAACAACACAGTTTACCTACGCATCATGTCGCTAAACGATTACCCTAAACAAGTTCTCGTATGTTCCTGAAAACTAGAATTATGGATTGATCGCGCACTCACAGATCAGATGGTTCCATTTAACACAATGAACAAAAATAAAGGAAGTAACGTGAGAATGAGTAAAATTGCTGGCTCCATCATCTTTCAAGGTAGAGATTACTGTTTATAGAAAGTTATTAGAGCCAGCACGTTCCAGAAGAAACTCGATCTGCACAGTGACCAGAAGAAGTGAAAGCAAATGAACAAGAATGTTGATTTATTATTATTAATATTGCTCGTATATTATTTCTCCCAGATTGGGGGTTCCACCTCGCGACGGGTATTGCTACCAAGTATACAGGGTGGTTGTTGTTATGTCTGGTGTTACTGTTGGTCGAGGAACTCTCTGACTATCCTACAGGTGTTCGGGATTGCGACTTTCTGGAGGTCCGTGTAGGTGTTCGCTGGGAGACCTATTGCTGCTAGGCTGTTATGTAGGGTCTTTGGCACCATATCTGTGGTTGACACGATTATTATTATTATTATTATTAAACTGGAAAATTATGTATATTAATTTAAGAAATTAAAGCCAGCTTTCATCTACAATCTAATCTTTTCAGAATTAGTACTTGTAGTGGCAAACAATACAAGGAAGCAAGGTAAAAATGAACTCAACATGAACAAAAAAAAAAAAAAAAAAAAGAACTGCCCACATCATCTGTCCATCTCCTTGAAACAATTTTTCTAATCCTTGCTTAAATTTATTCAAACTACCAGTTTGGGAATTTGTTAAAATATAAACTTCCACAACACCATGAAAGTTTGTTAAAATTTAAATATTCATTCGCTTATGTGTTGTCTGAGAAGGATTAAGGATGCCATCAGCATTGAGTTCACTCAGTCCACTCAAAGCCTTAAACACCTCAATCAAATCTCCTCACAGCTGTGTGGTTCCAGACGCTTCAATTTGCCAAACTGAAGTCTTTCCTGGAAAGAGCTCACTTTTCTGTCCCTGACTAATCTCGCTGCTTTTCACAACACCTCTTCCAAGGGTTCACACCATTCTTAAAATGAGGCCTCTAGGCCTGCATACAGTACTCAAGATGCGGCCTAATTATTGTACAAATGGGATCAGCACTTCCGTTTCCCTGCTAGCATAACTTCTGTACATCATTAGAAAAAAGAAAAAGCATGAGCTAGCTTGGCAGTCGTTTGCACTGCTTAGGGTACTTCACATCGGACTGTACAATTATCCTTAGGTCTCTTTCTTTCTCCACCACGTCCTCATATGTTATCCTGAGACTACTGCTATCCATAAGCAGTATCCTGCATTTACCAAGGTTTTACCTCCGTTTTCACTTTCAGCCTATCTGCCTAATTTCTCTAGATCCTGTTGCAGTGACATACCCTGATTCCTGTCATCAAGCACTTTAACGACCTTCTTATTATCATCAAACTTAGACATTAATCTTGATAGCGTCACATCGATATTGTTAATAAATATTGATAAAAATAAGAGGTTCCGCACTGAACCTTGAGGGGACTCCTCTGATAATATTAGTCCAAGCAGACTATTGACAATTAGTAACCATTCCCTGCCTTCTATCACTCAAACATCCGTTTATCCACAACAGTAATTTACCCCTAATGCTACATCACTCCAATTTTTAAAGCAGTCTTTTATGTGCAAACATCATCAAATTATTTATTGAAATCTAAATACATGCTAAAAATTATTTTTTGCATCTAGTTCCTTTGTTACTGCGTAAAATTGTCCAATTAGGTTGATCAAAAAAGATCGTCCTCTTAACAAATCCATGTTCTTGTTTATACTCCTGCACGACAACCAGATAAGTCGAATTTACAATAAATCACCAATACAAATATTCATCGTATTTAGCTGTCACGGGCTTGAATCCCGGATTATTCAAAGAGCGCGTGCTATGGCACTCTGGCTCCTGACCACTCGGCTGCGTCAGGCTTGTCACTGCAGCATAATTGCATTCCTATGAAATGATCCTGCAACACTTTTGTTGACTCCATTATTTTCTCCAGCCTTCAAACCTACACGTCTGTAATTACACTACTTGACTACTCCTCCTTGCGAATAAGAGATCTTTCCGTATCTTCAATCTAAGGGGTTACCCCTGAATCCAAGGATGCTCTCATAATTATGGACTAATAATTATTACAGTTTAACCTCTTTTGAATATAACTGGATAGAACACATCACCCCAAGGTGTGTTGTTTAATTTCAGGTATAATTTAATTTAATGTTTTATTATTTTTTATATTAATAACAATTTCATAATACGTAGGTTAGTGCAAATGCATCATTTTATAGTACTTTATAGTCAATTCCATAATTAAATTTTATATTTTAATTATAACAAGTTCTTTAAATATTTTTATGGGTGGTTGTAAAAATACCACTATTAATATTCATGGATTCAGGATTGGGAAGCCAGCAGAAACTTATTGATTCAGCGAATAGAAGAGGGGAACACAAGGGAAGAAATTCACTACCCTTCAAATATATATATATATTTGAAGGGTAGTGAACGCATTATGATGAATGGATTAGTTTAGGGTTGTGAGAGATGGAACTCTCTAAATCCTGTACTTAAATTCTATAGATTGCTATTTTTCACGATATTCATATGGAAGATCATGCTTCCATCGAATAAAATTAGAAAATAACTGAAGAAAAGCGCATGCATGTAGGGAAGGGACTGGTAAATGTATTGTCTTGGACAGATATATTGGGGAATTACAGATGCCAAGTGAGAATTTACAGATACCAAACACACGAATACTATTAAAAGGAACCGGACAGTGCAAGTCGAAGAAGTGAAGTCCAAACTGTGCAGCGTTTTAAAATTTTAAGAAATCAGTTCAGTGGAACGAAATGCTCTTCCAGTCTGATGGCCATTTTCCGGATGTGGATGATGTCTGGAGAACGCTTACAACCCGAGTGTGTCATATTCTAGAAATGTTTTGTTGTAGGCTTTTTTTTTTAGGTGCATCAGCAATTTAGGTAATATTTCGCCGTGTATATATACACTGTGCTGCCAGTTTATTAGGTACACCTACCAAGTAGCGTGTTGAGCCTCCTTTAGTCTTCAAAACAGCCTGAATTCGTCTAGGCATGGATTGAACAAGATGCTGAAAACGTTGCGCAGGAATGGAATACCATGCAGACATGAGTGTGTCACGTCACGCAGTTTCTTGAGATTCGACGGAGGTGTAGGCCTGCAGCGAACAGCCCTTTCCAGCTCACCCTAAAGATGTTCAATAGAATTGAGATCCGCGGAATGAACGGGCCACTGCGGCAAAGAAAAGTCATTGTCATGTTCATGGAACCATTCCATAATGATTCAGGCTTTGTGCACCGGCGAATTATCCTGCTGGAAGTAACCATCTGACTGAGGATAAACTGTCAACATGAACGGATACACTTGGTCAGCAACGATGTGGCATTCAGACTTGAATCTATGGGTATCAATGGACCCAATGTGTGCCAAGAAAACATTCCCCACACCATAATACTGCCCCACCACCTTGCACAGTAATCGACAGATATGACGGGTCCATGGATTGATGTTGTTTTCGCCAAATTCTGAGCCTTCCATCAATATGATGCGCCAGACTTGTCAGACCAAGCAACTTTTTTCCAATCCTCGGTAGTCCAGTGCTGGTGTTGCTGTGCCCACAGGAGACGTGCTCTCTTGTTCTTCATTGGTAACAAAGGTACGGGATGTGGCCATCGGCTGTTGTAGCCCATTCGCGACAAAGTGCGACTAGTGGTCCGTTGCGATATTTTGTTCTGCGCACCAAGGTTGTATTTGAAGTGATGTGCGAAATTGTGGCCTCTGTTTGCTGGCACAATTCTAGCCATCCTCCTCTGGTCTCTCATCAACAAGCGATTTTCTTCCACAGGAGTGCCGTTGAGAGGATGTTTTCTGTTCGTTGCACCATTCTCGATACACCCTTGAAACTGTGGTGCGTGAAATTTCAGGAGAACTGCCATTTCGGAGATGCTTTGTCCAGTACGTCTTGCACCTACTACCATGCCACGTTCGATGTCCGTTAGATCACTCATTTTCCCGATTCTTACTACGGTTTACACGCTTAACTGATGCTAGAAAGGTTGTTCTGCTGCATTTATATCCACAACTGTGGTCATGCAACATTGTGGGACAAACCATTTGTGTACACAGTAGGAGTGTACCTAATAAAGTGGCAGCACAGTGTATATTACGTCAGTAAATCGCGTATGTTCTGTGGTCGATTTGCCTGTTTGCTTGACGAAAAATGCTAGTTTACAGAAGGAAACTCGGCACATAATCTCCAGGAGGAAAAACCATGCTACCCTGGCCTGACGCCAACTCAGCCACGTTGTGAAAAAGGCCCATAAAATTCCTCGTGTCATCGACGGGATTCGAACTTAGGTATTTTCCTCCGTGTGTGGTGAGGTATGCGATTCTACCGGCTCTGCTACTCGCGAGAATAATTTGGAAATATCACTGTTCGCAGCATGGAATTGATGCGGTATACAATGATGCCATGGGCAATTATGTGTGTCCTTCAGTGTGGTAATTTTATGCAAGTGAGTCTTTGCACCTTCCAACAAGGCATTGCTCCTTATCACAAAGTAAGCACTTGAGCGCATGGTTTCCATGATATTAAAACCAGAACACTACAGTGACCAGGGCAGAACTCTGACGGGATGTCCCGTTAGCGCAGTGATTATAATTACCATAGTATTACACACTGGATTCCATGAGGGAGAACTCAGTAGAAACGGGCTCAGTTCAAGTCCAGTAAATGATAGAAGGAATTTTTATACACTTTTTAACCACGTGGCTGAGTTAGTAGTCGGTCTCGGGCGACGGCTGCAGTTTTTTTTTTTTCCCTCCCACAATGCAGCAAACTGACCAACAAATACGCTTAATTACAGATACAGTATATTTACTTCCCATAGCCTTAATTTGCTTTGGGATGAAATAGAACCCAGAATTAGGTCAAGACGAAGATGGTCCTTTCATTATGGAGCTTACAAATGCTGTAAAGGAGGAATACAGCAAAATACCAACACCCATCTACCGGAAATTAGTTAAAAATGTCTTTTACGCATGGAACTAGCACATTTCCACAGAAGGTCGGCTGAAATGCTCTTAATTTCTTTGAAAATTTTGTTTATAACTACGTCTTATAAATTTTGTTAGGATAGCGCATACATATAAGACGAATAAATTCAAAGTTACCTAGGAAGAGTTCCTCGCAATTACTTTATATCCCTTTATATTACTTCGAGCAAGTACAGTACTGTATTTCTAATCTGGGAGATGAGAGTTCGACTTGGGAGAGTTCGTGCGTGGGGATCGGTATCTATGCGTGTCATAAATTAGTGGAGTTTTCCACGAAGATTATGTGTTGCGTTACAAGACAAGGAAGGCTTGCATGCACCTTATTATAATCTGATCATTAAACTGTCGCTGTTTTTTATTTTGTTTGTAAATACTCTTGGTAAAATATCAGTTTTTTGTCGTGCTGACAATGAAATAAAACGTAGCCTTTTAAGTTTATTATCTCATTATTTTATAGCACTATTATAATTAAATAAAATATCTTGGAATTACTAAGGGAAGGATAAAAATTATTTATCGAAAAAAGTTTGAAAACAAAATTAACTGAAATTAAAATGGAATGCATTTAAGAAAAATTATGTTCTTTCTTTTTTGGTTTAATTCTCTTTTGTAAAATTTAATTAGCCACGTGAACAATTTACATTCGTTTTAAAGGAGTTAAAATAGCACCAGTATCGGCCAAGATGTCAAAAGAGTGTTCCCCTGAACTAACAAAGGTTATTAGCCGTGTCACTTCCAAAGAAGCGAGATTTCTTCAGATCCGCACGCACAGAAGGAGCAAACCGTCCGTTTGGTCGTCCTCTCAGACAACGAGCTGGATTAGGTTGCTGACTTGAAAAAACAAGTAATCGTGGAAGTCATGAAGTTTCTTTTATGGGTATATCCGCGTTCGTTGGGTTAAGAAAAAAGAGCCATTTTTTCCTACTTCAGTTTTTCTTACGAGGACCCTTTCTTGCGCTGTACGACTTTATTTGGCCGATCCTCTCGGCGTGCGTGATGTTTTCACATCGCCATGACATTGATTAACGGGTTGACGTTTTTCTAGCGGATCGATATTGGCAACTTTTGAGACACTTTTTTTTTTTTTTTTTTTGTGGGTGCAAGAGAAAGGGGAAAGGAAACCGGCAGCTTTCGCCAAATGTAAGAAAACACGAGGACATTCTTGTTACATGCCAGAGATAATTAAACTGTTCTTGTCTTGCCAAACCTGTCCTAATATAACGATGTACACCATTACCTCCCACGCTACTTGCTGCGGGAATTGTGCCGAATCTTACTTGCTCCGCTGTGTTTGATGTCATTAATCGGAATAAAAGTTGGGCTTATAACACAGAAGGAGTTGCCAATGCCTCATTACAGGAAGCGACGCAATTAACAGAAACATTAGTCGACTCGTATGTGGCATTTTCTTCGAATAATTTCCAGTAATATTCTTTCCGCTATTTCTCCACACTCTTGCAGGGGTCACGAGGAGATTCGAAAGTGTAATCCTTCGCTGTTTCGTTTCTGCTTGTCGAAAATTAAATATTTACAGCCCTTCTCAAGTTAAACACGATTTTTAGAATTTACCTTAGAATCTCCTTGAGTGGTTTGGAGACAAAATTTTATTCGCTTAAGCACCCCCCCCCCAAATAGCCGTACTTTCAACTTCAAATACTCGTTTTCCCTCCGTTAACTTTTATCTGGGCACTAAGCGGATGATGGAAAGAATAATGAAGTCTTGAACCAGATACGTCAGGGTCTGTGGCAATAACCAGTGATGGCATGCCATAAATGTAACATAACCTTTGGCTGCAACCAGAGAAAGCTGAAAGTGAACATCTTTCTTCAAAGTATGCAATCTTCTAAAGCTGCCTTTCATTTTGCGAAAGGCAGTTCAAAGGGGGTAAAAAAGGTCTTTTTTTTCCTGTAAATTACACCAGTCGACCGATATCACGTGGGAGATCTGCATTATCACAAATTTTTTGGCAAGTTTGACAACGGAAGATTCTTCTGTTTTCGGACGACCACAAACTTAAAATACTCTGCCATTATTCTTTATCATTGATTTTCCTTTACTCCCGGTGTCACTGTAGCCACGGCACAAGAGAAAAGAAATATCATCCAACTGAAGACGGGCTAAACTACATAAAATAGAAATAAGATGGTGTTGTCAATACATTTGATGCTCTCTGAAATGGTGTACATTTGTAAAAGGAAATAGCAGAGTGACACTTTGAGAAGGTTATTAGATACGTTTATTGTAAACAGCCATATATTGTAGCACCTTACACACGATCGAATGTTCAGGCACATACACACATACGGAAATAAATCTGAGTCATTCTATTCAACAGACTGCATTCAAAGCCACTAAAATCCACAGTGAAGTATTGTCCATTCAAATTTTATTCTTCAGCATTCTTACACTTGATTATGTGCAAATATACTATGAACGCCTTGATGATAGTCACAAATCCTTTTTGAACATTAACAGCAAAAAAAAAGAAAAAAAACAATAAATATGAGCAGTATTTTTGCTCTTTCCATTCGTGATAACTGCAGAGAATGTTGCGTATTTTTCATAATATTCCTATTACATAACCCTGCATTACAGTATTGTGTAACTATCAAATTATAGTGATAGAAATATCAGTTATACATATCATTCATATTTCCAAATTTTAACGTGACGTGCATTATATTAAATACAGTACTGCGATAACAATCACCAGAATCACAATAATACTGATGAGAACACTAATAACTACAAATATAAGCATATTATTTATAATAAAGAAATAATTTCTTAAATTACCTTCACACAGATTTTACATTTTAACTCTGGGTTAATACAATCCCAACTGAACAGAAACATGCTCTATAACTTTGCTAATATTCTACATACAGTATCTTATATGGTTAATTATCGAAATGAGTTAATTATTGATTTGTACGCCATTGTGGCCCGATTTTACTCTTTTAAGCTGTCAGAATTATCAGATTAATTAGGAATAGTTAAATATTCCGATAAAAGACTTCCTTGCTTACCTTAAATCGCAAATTAAACGTTTTATTTCGAAAATAAAGCAGAAATGATTTCCTACACAGCTAATAAATAAAATATTTATGGCAGCCTTGTTTACGTTTCACTGATACTGTTAATGACGTTTCTACTCGGGCATGTAGGTGACAAGCGCGCCCTCTTATCTCGAATCAAAAATTTATCAGAAATAAATTATTTACGCACGAAAATTCTCGTTATTTACTAAATGCTAGGATTGTTGCTGCTTTGCTCTTGTTTTTAACAACTGCTGCTGCTGCAGTTCATCTCTTTCGATTAATTTAAGATTTCATCTTAGAAAATCGTACAAAAACATTATTCGAAACGATTAAAAGAAAAATAAACTTCTTTCGAAATTAGATTTCTGGAATGCGTTGTTACTCGAAGTTTCATATTTTCCACTTTAGTCATAAAGAAGTATATTATGCCGGTGCTAATTCGCCATTTACGAAATTACATTATCTAAGCTCATTAAATGAATAAATCAATATTATTTTTTATTCGTTAGACAATTCGAAACTTTTCCAACAGTGAATCATAGATCAGCTATTATTATTTCCAGGTAATGGAGAATTATACGTCACTTTGAATGGTTGCTATGCGAAGAACCTAATTTCCAGTGAGTTAATAACGTCTGTGTGATTTTTGATTTGATTTGATGATCTTGGCTTAGACAGCGGCAATAAGTAAAAAGCAATTTATTATTTTTTCTTTCTTTATCACATGGATATTATCTACTTGAGTACCATAAAGAAAATCCTAACTTTTTAGTTCTATGAATATTGTTAAATAATCGTCAAATTTTAATATTTGATGAGAAAAAAAGATTCCTCTTCGTGGAGCATACCAGTTTTATGCATGAAATGCTTCGATCAATTTTTATTCTCAGTAAGATTCTTGTTTTTTCAGACTTGATTTCAATTTGCTAGATCAAATTTCTTCTAAACACTAAACTGAAATCAATTAATTTTTTTTTCGAAATATTCAATTAAAATGGCTTTCAAATCATTGTGAATGTATTTAGAAAATAATTCAGTGATTTAAATGCATAAAAAAGCAGCGTCCCGCATTGGTTTGTTGAACTTTAATTAATGAAAAATATACAGCATTGATTAATTACAGTGGTAATTGTCCTTCTCGTGTGGTAGATGGCGCTGATGTAGCTCTCTTGCATTGCACTTGACTGAGTAAGGAGATTTCCGTTTAAATAAATAAATAAATTTTCTGTTTATACTCCGGGACGACCAAACGGTCAGAGGAGTTATAATTTTCGCTGGTGCTTCAAGTACAGTTATCTGATGTTTGATTCTGTGAGATATTGGAGGATTCTACAGCACTCGAAAATCTTACCCAGTTGGCTGAGTTTTTAATTCGGATAGCGTTGTTTTTCATCCCGAAAAACAGACAACCCGACTACGAAATGCACGCAGTTTATCCCCTCGTGAGTAGCACAATTGGTTTTCATGTATTTCCATAGAAACTTACCTTCATACCGGACTTTGAACTTCTTCTACACCCAATTATATGGACTGTTAACACAGTTGTTATCGCCGTCATACCCGCATACCCGGGTGGAAAAGCATTGGCATTAATATTAGCAGTGGAAAATAATGCAAGAAAGCAAGCTTATATAGCATCGGCAAAAAAAAAAAAAAAAAAACGCAATCAACCACCCCTTTGCTAAACGCAAACTTCCCCACATCTAGTGTACAATCGTCCTCCCTCAATTTGAATTAGTGATCCCTCATGTGTGTGGTCTGATTAAGAGGAAGAATCTCATCAGCATTGCGCTGAAGAAATATCCATCAATGGACATTGCTCTTCGTGGACTCTCATTTTAATTTTCCTAACGCTTATGTCACACCAAACTGACTTATGTGCTTCTTAACTAAGAGCATAACCCCTCCCATTTCTGTCTTTTCTGTACACATTGTTCCCCCCATATTAAAATTCTGTATCTCTTATATCTGAGTGACACCACGTCTCTGAAATCAAAAGTGTGTATTTGATATCTTACCGAGCAATTCAAATTCATCAAATTTATTTATTATGCTCCTAGCTTTGGTGTACATCCAAGTATACAAGCACCCATTCTTACAATAAGTTACCCGAACACAGCCCATGCATTTTCTTGTTTCATTTACTTCTATAACAACAACACGCAAATTTACAGAAGCAAAAGGGGGGATCCTATATGGCTGCCTGTTTTAAGCTTAAATATTATATTTTATTATGGTAATTCAGACACTTAAATTTAAAAATTCAGATTTTAATAATCTTGGTGGGATATCATAAGTAGAGTAAAATCACTAAGACGGTTTCAGAAAACGAGCTATCCAGCCGTATATTTGAAATTTCTCTCTTACTGAATTTGAAAACCTCAGTCTCAATTTTTTATTTTATATTTTTCAAAACTTTCTTTGCATATATTTGGTACACAAATGAAGTTTCTAGCCATGAAATAAAATATAAATTCAAATTAGCATGTTTAAAATGTGTACGTCATAAAAGCTACAAGGATTCGAGTAACAATTCAATAAAAAAATATTGAACATAATATAAAAAACTTTCTTAAGTTTTTTATATTACGAAGATTGGGCCAAAAAGTATCCACCCTCACCTCGAAATATTTGAGATTTGAAATTTGGCTGGCAATTTCATCCTTTCTCTGTGTAGTGTAGCTACTTTGTAGATCTAAACTTTTTTCCCATCTGTGGATTAGCTCTTTCAAGGCTTTTTGAATAGAACTCCTCACTTTGAACAGAAAACCAAGCCTCCGTTTCATTAATTACCTCCATGACTCTGAAAATAACTCTCCATGACTCTGCAGCCTATAATGATTTCTTCATATTAGGGAAGAGGAAAAGTATGAAGGTAAGAGGTCTGGAGCACAAGGTGAGTTCTGCAAATTTTAAAAGCCCTACCTGATTGCAAAGTCCACTGTAAGAGCAGCCTTGCGAGTGGGAAAATTCTCGTCTAGAAGGCTGTTTGGTTAGCGCCCTGTGTCGCCTCAACTTCATACTTCCCTCTTAACTGCCTCAAGAGGTTTTTAATGATGCTGTAATGGACTATAAAATATCTAAGGGCAAAGGCCTCATGCTACGAGGTAACCTCACTAACCTACATGTTAGTGATGCTGTAATGCTGTTGCCTTTTGGGAGCTAATCGGTAAGGATGATACTTTTAGTCACAAAAAACTGACAATACTGCCTTATTTGAAAAAAAATGGACCTTGACTTTTTGGATGTTGGTAGAGATGAATATTTCCATTGTTGGCTGATCTGTTTTGTTTCTGGGTTATATTGATATATCCAACATTCATCTGTAGTCATAATTCGATCACAAAACCATCAACCTTCTCTCCAGAAAGCTCCAACGATTGTGCAGAACATTCTTTCCTATAGAGCTTTTGAAAAGATGTTGTCAGCAATCCTTGAACCAATCGGGCTGCCATCTTAGACATGGTCAATAACTCATGCATTTGGTGCAAACAGACCCACGGCTGATGCTAACTTCGTTTGTCATAAAATTCATAGGAACACGTCTGTCTTCAAGGACTATCCGTTCCTTTTAGCCAAAATGGTAACATCTGTGGCTGAGATGGGTCTTCCTTCTTCAATAATTAAGCCATCATGCATACTGCTTCACCTACTCTTGAACTGTCTTTTCCAACTTTTCGTAGTCTCATATTATGGATAATGGTACATGCAGCGCTTTCTCCCTTTTTTTTGTTTTTGTTTTGCTTCTTTGTGTTACAATAATAATAATTTATGAAGGATGGAGTTTCAGCTTTTTACAACATATCACATCTTGCTGTATATTCGCCGCTGTAGTTCAGTAACCACTGGATCTAGAAGAAGAAATAAAACATCCATTAACTTATGAGACTTAGTAGTATATATACTTAATATCAAATCCTTATTTCAAATATTTCTAAGTGAGGGCAAATACTTATTGACCCCCCTCCCCTCCCCGTAAGTGTTTACTATTAGAAAACGGCAGTTTTTTACATAAACTAGAGAGGTAAGCTTTTGAAATATCTTTAAATTAAATTAATAAAAATCTTAGATTTAGTTTATATTTGTTTCGTCATACCTACCCCCAAAAGAGTAGCAAGATTTTTTTTTAAAGATCCTCCACTGAGAACTAAAAAACATAGAAATCGTTTTATGTAAGTTTATTGCAATTCTACATGGTCAGTTTCCGGAAGCTGTAAAAACTCATCAAACTTACGTAGGTTGTGACATAAAAAGGAAATCTTCTTTGATACTCCAAGAAGAAAAAGAAGGAAAAATAGAGAAGAAGTAATCAATTTCACTTCAGGCGTTGAAAACGTGACTTCCTTAGGCTCACTCTGGAATACAAATGAGCACAAAGTTTTTTCTACTTTCTGAGTATATTCTTTAGAGAAAAAGAGAGAAAAGTATATTGACCCACTACGAAAATTAGATTTGAACAAGACAATAATTAATTGAAATCTTTGTTCTGGAAACACTTCCTTTTCAACGTCTGGATTAGAACACTTTGTTTTAATAAATTAAACATAAATTTCTTAATGTCATATTTTTCGTTTTCTTTTTGTTAGATAGAGAGATAAACAAATTTTTCGAACATCACTAGCATAATGGCCGAGAGGTTGTTCCTGAGCGCTTCCTTTATCTTATCTACTTCCATTATTCCCAAATCACCAAATCACAGAGTATCTAAAAGTAGAAGAAAATGTCATCTACTGTGGAACTGAAATTTTAAGAAAGATAACAAAACGTTCTCTTAAAAAAAAAAGTCAAAGGTGGATGTCTCAAAATAACTCATCAAAGTTTAGATTTAAGTAATAGATAGAACAGGGAAAAATATAGTTACTGAGAAGGTTTATACATGATTTATATTATCCACTAGATACACAACTATTCCCATAAAGCAAAAAAAGGTTCTCCTTCATTTCACAAGGAGAACCAGGGCGTGGCGGAAGTCGCCGCACCCCGAACGTTTTAAAGGATCCCATATCTAGAGAGGTCCCCGCACAGGCTCATAAATATAGAATATAAAACATGTATAATGAAAAAAATATGTATAATGTAAAAAATATGTAACTGAGCCGACAAAAAGTGGAGTACATTCCTTTTTAAGGGTAAGAATGCACTTTTTTTTAATTCCATTATGAACTGTAGTAATTCGTTCACAATGGTATTTGGAAAATTGTACACAAATTGAGAAAAATCGCAGTGAGTGACAACTGAGTAATTAAAAATTACAACATAATGTTTACAACAATATATTTTTAAATATCTTCCTAAACATTATATTTAAAAACAAGCATCAATAATTTGTATAAAAATCCAAATTTGTGTTTCATTATCATTCAGATTTTGGAATGGTCCAGCACAGAGATTTGTAGAAGTCGTATAATAGACTACTCCAAAAAAGATTGTTGACCAATGTTTTTACATTAGCGTGAATTTTCGCAAGTACTTCCCATACCCATCCGCGATCATTTCTAGAATTCACGTAAAAATACTTATAAAATTCTGCTGAAGTTGATATACGGAAAAAGCAAATATAAAAATAAAGATAACATGTAGGTTAGTGCAAAAGCATCATTTTAACGTAGCCATCTACCAAAGTAAAATTATTATAAAATTAATTAATTAAATTGGCATCGTTTTGGTTACATCTAATATTGTGAATGCCTTCACAACGAGTTGCCACGGTATTGTACTACCTCGAATAAATAACACTTCGTGGAGAAGACTACTGTTATTTATTCTCAGCGGATACCACCACCCATAGTCTTCTCCACTGGTGAAGTGTTATTTATTCGAGGTAGTACAATACCGTGGCAACTAGTTGTGAAGGCATTCACAATATGAGATATAACCAAAACGATGCCAATTTAATTAATTAATTTAACTGCTTTGGTAGATGGCTACGTTAAAATTATGCTTTTGCACTAACCTACATGTTAGTCATTCTACCTCGTAGCATGGGCCTTTGCCCTTAAATAATTTATAAAAATTAAGATATGAACAATTCACACCGCCATAATTTTAATATCCATATATATATTAATTTTTTTAAGTTTATTTGTTTTATTTTCTTTACTTTTGTTGGCAAAGATTTACCGCCAGTGCGCCACGTGGAGGGCTAGATAAATTGATAGTGAACTAATTTTTACTGGATTTCTAAGTTAAAATTGACAAATTCTGTTCCTGGATGTATAAATGGCTAAATGAGCAAGTTTGGTGACAAATTAGTTTCAGTCTTCATATTGAAGACTGGGTCATAAGAGATGAAGATGTAATTAAAAACAAAAGAGTAAAAAAGCAGATGGAATGTTTATATTATAGAACAAATTATTTCCATTTAAAGCGTAAACAAGGAATAGCACTCTGATTCTGTAAACAAATAACATACAATCAGCAAAACTGCAAACACTGCATACACAACACAAACGACCATATCACTTGTCCAGATTTCTCTTTCCAGATATGATGGTTGCAGCAATGACTCTAGAAATTGAGCATAGACAAGCTTAGCATTTTGGGAATGCGAGCTCTATAAGCTACTAGGAGGATTTGTCGAGGTGAAGCTTTCGTTCCAAGGAATGGCATGCACTTTCGAAAGAATTTAGTGGAGTGTTGTTTTTAGAGCACATGATTTACACGGAACCGTCAAAGAATAATATTTTTAAGTGAACAAATCTCCCACTATCCACGAAAAAGCAAGTGTCTCACCTGACCTAAGAATACCGACCATGCATTAGAAAAAAGGTAGAATTTACCATAGATCTACAAATGTTTTCGAAAAAGATGCATTCCCGTTTGGTGTAGCTACTCTTTGTGTTCAAAATTGCCCGCAGCTACTTTGAGAATAAACATAAATAGCTCAAGGTAGGAATACCGGCGAACAAAGAGAGGATAAGAGTTTAATGTTTTTTACGAAATATTCTACAGCTTTCGTTGGCTAAGTCTTATATGCAGAAATAGACATTATTATTTTAACTCCAAGTGGTCTTCACGGCGCTTTCACATGGCATCAGAAAGAACAAAGAAACTGAATTCCTGGGGATAAAAACTATTGCCGATGTAGATCCGAAACAAGAACTCCGGCGTACTTGGCAGGAACTTGTTTCCCTCTGGCAAATCCGTTGGGATGATTCCACCAAAGGCAGTACTACCAAGCTATTTCTAACTAGTGTCTCCTACCTCAACAAACAAAGACTTGGCTGGTTCTTCTCTAATTTACACGCTACCTTTCTTCTGACAGGACATGGGTCAATCAAAAAGCGACTTCAGGACTTTGGGCTTGTAAACGATGCCCATTGTGTTTGTGGAGAACTGGAGGACTGGCTCCACGTAATGCACTCCTGTAACATCTACCTGGACCTACGTAATCAACTGTTACTGGATATAAATTTACTCACACTCAGCCGGAAAGCAACCTGTTAAAATCAAAAGACGCGTTTTTAGCTTTTAGTAGGTATGCCTCAGCAGTCTTCAAAAGGCGTTGGTATCATCTCTCCACGTCTGATCCAACAACATAGACATCCACACCAGACGTTCCTGAAACCGCTATGATCTCTCCTCCTACCTGCTCTTCCCTCATCACCGGCCACTATCAGAACTGAATGAACACCCAACTGGACATCTTCCACGTTGGAATGACGGCACTGAACTGATATAAATCAAACTCAGACACTTCCCGTTGCACCTTCCCAACTTTGCAGAACGTCCTTGTTCTGCAAACTGTCTTCCTTTTCCTGGCCTTCGGTGGGCTCCCAGACCAGGGATAATTCCTACTTCTCCCTTCCCACCACTTCTTTCCGCTGGAGGATGCTTTCTTTCCTCCTCCTCCTCCTTTTGCCTACTTTGACTCCACCACTTCTACTACCTTCCCCACTCTCCTCCCTTTTTTTTTTTGTTTGGTCTCCGTACAGAAAGCTCACTGCTATTACACTTTCTGCTATTTCATCTACTGCTATTACACTTTCTGCCATTTCATTTACTGCTATTACACTTTCTGCTATTTCATCTACTGCTATTACACTTTCTGCTATTTCATCTACTGCTATTACACTTTCTGCAGTGGATGCGGGATTCTTTGTGATAAGCTGATCATGAGTTGATTAGAGGCTAAGTCTTTCTCACGAAGAAATTATTTAACTGTTTCACTTCACCATGAAAGGTTTACTACATAAAATCACTTCACTACATAAAATCACAATATAAGTCAAGAACTTTGTAAGTATAACAACATGTATAACTGATATAATTTATTAGGACTTCAACATTTCCATCATATAGCAATGTTGAATCAATGATCAAGAATAGCAATCAGGAAATGGAACGCTATCCATATATAAGTCCATGCAGTATTGGAATGAACAGGGGATGTAGCATCCTTTCATTAACTACTAAGGAATACGCAGCTCAGTATTAGACAAGTTCAAACCAACAACTTCAAGAAATAAAACAACAATTCGCTATTCAACCGTCGCCATCACAAGGGGCAGGTTTGCCGTGGTGGTCTAATCCTCCACAGGAGCCCCACGGTTTCTCCGACATGAACCCAGCCACCCAGAAGCGACAGGAGTGCTTCAAGGGTGATGAATCACAAATTCAAACTCAATTTGGTCCCTAAATGCAACCCTCTACCTCAATTTCAAGATAAATTTCATAGTTGCCTCATGAATTTACATAGGTCGCATACCACTGTACGAGACATTCCTCAGTCGCAGACACCTTCCCATCTTCTATGTGAATTGTCACAAGACAGCTTCTACTCACGTGTTTGAATGAAATGCTGTTCATGTTCTACACTAACCGAAGCAGGATCACAGCCACTCATTCGTCAGGTAACCCATGGGCGTGTAACCAGGAGCCAGAACTTTTCACCATCAGACAACCATTTAACAGCCTATGCCCATTTCCAGAAAGCAATATTTTTTGTCAGGTCATATCACAAACATCCGCGTAAAGGCATGTCATTCGTCTCACGAACTACCCACTAGTATTGACAACATTATGCAATGAAGCAAAAGCTATACAGCAACAGTAAAAATGGTATATTTTTCAGGGATGATTGCTACCCATATGCAGTACCTTACATTTATCAATGTTAAACCTCAATTGCCATTTCTCAGCCCATCTGCTGAGTTTATAAACATCTTGAAGTAGCATATCCCAATCAAAACTTCAAATACATTAATATCATTAATAAATATTAAAAACATTAAGGGGGACCTAACACTGATTCTTGCGTTGAGTCCCCTTACTGTGTAGCTAAACTTATTACACAAGTCCATGAAGAGCAGTAGCCCTTTATTCATGGTAGCAACTTTCTCCTAATGCCAGATTGCTCCAATTTATACAACAATCCTACATGTGGACATTATCAAAGGCGTTATTGAATCTAATCTAAATAGATTATGTCAAAATTATTCTTCGCATCCATTTACTTTATTACAACCTCATAGTAGTTGATTCAGCCTGGTGAGGTATGATCTCTCTTTAACAAATCCATGCTGTGAGTGCCTTATGGCTCCAGTCCTATCAAGATGATCTTGCCTTGCTTCTGTAACAAATTATTCCATTGTTTTCCTTGGAATATAAATTAAACTTACAGTTAATATTAGTCGACAATCTTTTAAATTTACAAGTTTAGTAGATTGTCGGCAACGTTCAGATTACGAACCTAAGGGGGCATAAATTCAAATTAAGAAAGGACAGATGTAGAATAGATGTGCGGAAATTTGCCTTTAGCCAGCGGGTGGTTAATTGCTGGAACAAACTTCCATCTGTCGTTGTGGAAGTTGATAGGTTGAATAAATTTATGGAGGAACTGGACAGGCATTTGGAGGGAATGGTGTGATTTTTTTTTTTTTTTTTTGGCTGATGCTGCATAAGCTCATACCCTTGCTTTCTTGCATCACATGCCAGTATTACTACTACTACTACGTTCCACAAAATTTCCACAGAAAAGGGTCGAAGGTCCCCTTCATCAAACACAGTCAACGCACATACAACAAGGACCAGAACATACCCACACCCCATGTTTGAAAACGCCATTGTGAAATATGCAAATCAATAGAATAAACAACTAACTAATAATGATCTAACTCCTTTATAACACCCAGAACTACAGGAGTTGTCACATCAGTCTGGATATGCGGCACACAGCCGTTCAATAACTACTTCAGTCCATGAACTAAACTGTTATCTCGTAACCAAGGTCCAATAACCTGCCATCCAGCACACTGACGGTCAAAAGCCCCCTTTCGAACCCCAAAGAAGAAAAGCAACAATATATAAAGATGAGCAGAGGCACAGCTACCAGAAATGTAGAAGGGAAAGTATAGCCCCTTGAATCTGCTACTTTTCTTGCTGTTGGTGCCACATTTAAGTTTATTACTCTTCACGATCTCCAGCCACAGCCTCCTTTTCATTGTACACTACGAGAGGCAATTGGCTAGTCATAAAACTCACTTTGCACGTAGAGATTTGTTGAAACAACGAGTTGTTAAAGCGCCTGTTGTGTAGGATGGGCTCTACAAAATATTAGCTTAATTACCATAGGAAACAGCAGTCGTGGAAATTAGTAGTGGTTCGTGACAAATGACCCATCTTCCACCTCACCACCCCTCCATTAATGCACTGTCAACGCTTTTCCATCAAGGCAGTTTCAAGTCTCGCTCTCTTTGGGAGTTCCCAATACTTCGATCGCCAGTGCGGGGAGTTTAACGAGAGCGAGTCTGTGTTCTGATCCCACGGAAACCATCTAATAGATGGTCTTCTAAGTCAACAAAGTTTCGAAAAGTCCGGTTTCATTAGACATGACTTTCGACCATTGATTATTAAAACTCACAGAAATTGCTTTGCTCTAGTTTAGGCCGAATAGCAAAGCATACACACATACGATAATTAAAGACCGGCTCCTGCACCCTGTTACTCGGGCACAAATTGAGATTTAATTATTTCGCTAGCGGTCACAAGTCGGGCATTAAAGTTCACATTCTTCACGTTGTGCAATGGCGGGGAGTTAGTGCAGCAGTAAGTCGGGGCTTCTCTAGAGAATGGCGTGTCCATTGTGATGGACGACTTCACCCGTGTTGTCGATAAAGAACTCGTGTCAGACGGAAGCAAATTGTTAACTATACAGGAAGTGGCGTGGTTATTTCATTACGTACAATAATTTCTAGATAATCGAGTTTCACGCTGCGTCAATCTGGTTCATTATATTTCCATATCTGAATCAGCACTTTCTTCGGTGCAGTAAAGTGAATTATGTCGAAACTTTGCCAAGTGCGTTTCCCTCTCGTCCATTAACTTTTGATGAAAGATGCATTAGATTTAAATGATTTGTCTCGAGGATTATTTCTTGCCGAAATAAATTATTTCTTCGATGTTATTAAATCTTATTTATTATTCTTCGCCTCGTTCGCCACACATTTCGTTGAACGTCAACAAAGCAGCCCCAAGGCTTTCCCTCCTCAGGGTTGGCTGACTCAATAAATCTGTTGTTTATATTGGCAACAGAAAATGATAAAAAAATGCTTTGATGAAGAATTATGAACTTTATTTTTTTATCTGCCATGTTGAAGATGAAATATCGTTTGGGTGCAGCGGTAAAGACTTCTTAACGGTACGCAAAACAATTTATTTTCTGCAGGGGGAAGAAACAAACTGGGGCTTGTAAATGGTTTTATGGTAATCCCAACCATGAGAGTTCGATGAAACCTGTAGTACACTAATGCTTTGGATGAATTGAAAGTTAGAGATTTAGAACTTTTGTTAATAATCTAGTTTAATTCTGGAGGTGGGAGGGATCATTTCCAGTATTAGATTGAAATATCAAGGGGGACACACAGGATACCTTGGAAAATTTTCCCTACTCTATTTGAAAATAAAAATTTATTCGACCAAAGACAATGTTAATCAACAGTGCTACCAAACCTGTTGGACTGATCTCAGCGATTCATTAGTGGCCCTCGTAGGTAGCACAGTTGGTAGAATCGCCGTCGTCCCCCACACCTGCTGGAAAAAACATGAGCTAGAGTCCCGTTGATGACGTCAGGAATTTTTATGGGCCTTTTTCACAACATGGTTGAGTTTTTCGGTCTCAGACGACTCTAGAATGTTTTTTTTTGTTTTGTTCTTTTCTCCAGAAAACTCGGGTTTGTCGCCCAGCAAACAGAAAATCGACTAAAGAACACATGCAATTTACAGACAATACATACGGAGCAATATGGCTTTAGTCGCCGATGCTTATAAAATACTTCAACAACAACAACCTTCAATAGTGGAAAAACAGATACAGTAATGTGAAAAATTAAAAATAAATCAGAACAGTCACAATAAAGACTTACTGTGGCTCACTAAAAGCTTGAAGAGCCTGGATTCCGATTTATCTCCTAGAACAAGATCAGACCGCTCCTCAAATATTAGATAAATAAACGAATCTCAAAATCAAAGGTTGCTTGTTATCTATTAGACCGATTCACACACGTCATCTTACAAAAGATATTGAGATTGTTGAAAGGTCCAAAGACGGGCAAGTCACATGGTAGGATCGGCAAAAGGGAGATTTTAAGAGGAAAGACTTCGATTATATGGGCTACCGAGCTTGGCAGCCACGCACCTTAGAGGGGATCTGAATGAGGTTTATAACACTGTGATAGGAGCTCGTAAAATGAATGAAGGCGGACTTTTCACCTTTATAAAGAACTCCAGAACTGGTAGCCATAAATTCAAATTACAAGGGAAGACGTTTAGACTAGATTGCAGGAAGTCACCTTTGGCATTGAGTTTCAACCGATTATTTCAACCAATGAAGGAATCCCCTTTCACAGAATTCCTTCAGGCTTCGATGAAACTAGTTGTAAACAGTGTTCCATTTCAACGTCCAAATGAAATCGCTGCAGTGCTTATTCAGAGACAAGAAGATGTGGAAATTGTAGGAGAAGAAACTGAACAGTTTGAGACATTCGATGCTCCATCATAACATTGAGTTCCTTGTGGCATAGTCTTCATTAGGCTTGCCAAACGTAGCTTACGTGGATATTTATTTTTATGACTATTTTCATATTACTAGATTTCTAAATTTATATCGCTTTTCGCTGGAACACGGATAAAACCTCGAGTTCAGCGCAAAGTAATTAGGACTATGAAGCATCGTAATACTGTGCCTGCAGTTGTATGGTCGATTTGCTTGTCTGATGAAAGAAAAGCCAAGTTTCCGGGAGAGAATACCGTGCAACACTAGGTTCACCGACTGACTCGCTTGACAGAATTGGCCAACTGATAATGTTACCAAGAGTAAATTCTAAATGGGAAGCATTCAAGAAATTGATCATGAAAGCAACTTGGTTTTTCATATCAACTCAGAAATGCTCTTCAAGATTTAGCCTAAATGGATGTCAGATGAACTAATGAGTCTCGTGGCAGAGAAAACAAATGCATGGGATGCATATAAATTATCATGCGACACAGAAGCCTACGACAGATATAAGCTAGTCTGTAATCAAATCACAAAGGAGGTTAGGAATGCGAAGGCATGTTACAAGAAATCTTTGTCAAAGGATATAAAGAAAATCAGCAAAGACGTCTTTACGTATATGAACTCTAGAAGGAAGAGGATGCATCACATTGGTTCACTTGATACCGATGGTTCAACTGTTGATGATCCTCCTCAGGTAGTTGCCAAACTCAATGAGTATTTTGCGTCTATATTCAGACATGAGGAATTCTGTAGGGAAGTGGAGAACAGAAGCTTATCATGGTGCAACATAAGCTATAGACTTCCTTGCACCATGTGGCCATTGCTGATACTAATACTGTACTAATATAAATAATAGGGAGCTAAATTATTTTGTAATAACTGAGAGAAAAATGGAAGAGAAATTGTTGAAGTTAAACATATGAAAGGCACCTAGGGTAGATGGGATCTATCCAGTTATATCAAGGGAGGCAGAAAAGGAAGTAAGCAAACCCTTAGCCATAATTATGAGAGCACTGCTTTTCGTGAACCAATGATATCAGTGGAGTCCTCCAAGGTTCGGTATTGGGCCTTTTGTTGTTTTCTATATATATGAATGATATTGATCAGGCTTAATGGCCAACTATACAGATAGTGTAAAGGGTGGCAGGGGTGGTAATGACAGTAATAACCTTATGTTACTGCATCAGGATCTATAAAAGTTGGGTAGATGGGTTGAGAAGTGGCAACTAAAGTTTAACATTGAGAAATGCAAAGTACTGCATGTGGTTAGCAGTAACACCAGAGCAAAGTATCAATTATGTGGTACTTTGCTCTCAGGTTAGTGGAGAATGAAAAGAAATGAGGTTTTTATGCAGTCAGATATAAAGTTCTCTGAGCAGTGCAGTACGGCTCCTAGAACAGCTCATGGTGTTTTGTCAATGAATTTGCTAGCAGGAATAAGGATGTGATTATTCCATTGTATAAGGCAATGGTCCGCTCACACCTTGAGCGCTGCATGCAGATCTGGACGCCTAATTTCAGGAAGGGTATAGAGTAGCTGAAACGAGTACAGAGAAGGGCAACGAGATTGGTCAGGGGAACAAAGGGATGCTCTTACGAAGAAAGACTTCAGTTCTGCAAATTGCAGCGGCTGGAGACTAAGCACCTGCGAGGTGATCTGACTGGATTGAAATGTTTAAGTCTTTGAATGGATTGAGCAAGCTGAATGCTCATGGGATTCTTCCTCTCTCTCAGATTACCCACCTGAGGGGGCATCAATTCAAATCGAGGAAAGACATTTGCACAATAGATGTGCGGAAATTTGCCTTTAGCCAGCAAGTGGTTGATTGTAGGAACAAACTTCCATCTGTCGTTGTGGAAGTTGATAGCCTAAATGAATTCACGGAAGAACTGGACAAACTTTTGGAGCGAATGGGAAGTGCAGTTTTTTTTTGGCTGATGCCGTATAAGCTTGCTTTCTTGCATCATATGTCACTAATGCTAATGCTAACTCAGCAACGTTCGCAACAAAGCTCATAAAAGTTCCACGTGTTATTGAGGAAATTCTAACTCTGCCTTTCCCACCTGCTGGAGAAGACAGAGATTATACATACAGTGGGGGCCAAAAAAAACTACATCACATGTGAATTTTGCAAATAATGTGAGTTGCAGAAATGTTTGCAATGCATTTGTTACATGGGATATATATCTCTGTGAATGAAATCCAATAAAAAGATTCCACCTGATATATCTAGTTGCCATAAATATCTTCCAAAAGGCTAAAATGCGTAATTAATGGAAATATGAGAAATCATGAAAATGGCAATCATGCAAACCAAACATACATTTTATTGTATTTACGTGTACAAACTGAAATGACAAGTTAATATAATGGTATTATGTACTGTAAATCAGCAAAATAAATCCTCATTATTTTGTTGTTCTTCCTCGAGCTGCAATTATAGCGTTGCAACGATCTGGCATAGAGTTCATCAACTTCTGGATATATGGTTTTCCAATTTCGTGGTACCACACCCTTACAATGCTCTCCTGCTGCTGCATCTTACTTGTTGGCTTTTTCTGAGCAATTTTAGGCGACATTATGTACCAGCAATTTTCAATAGGGTTCAAATCTGAAATCTCTTTGAAGCCGGGGCAATCCAACACTGTAATGCCAGCATTTCTCAGGTATGACTGCACCTTAAGGGAGAAGAACAAGGGAAAACATTGGTATAAGTATGTTTTAAACAGTGTAAGACAAGAACACAAACTCATCATTAAATCTAAATAGCATAAAACTTACCAATTTTGCTCTGTGGAAAAGTGCTCAGTCCTGTTGAAAAATGTAGTTTTGTACGACTGTGTGATGATCCCTAATAACTTAGGGATCACCACACATGGTTCCAGCACTTCACCAAGGTAGCAGTGTAAGTTTCTTCATTCACCGTCACGTTAATAAACTTAATTCGCTCCACCCCTTTGCTTGTTATGCATCCCCAGACCATCTGAGCGGAAGGGGGGGGGGAACTGTACATTCGGTGTTACGTAGTCAGGATGGTATACCTCCTATTTTCGTCTTCTGACATATCGCTTCCCATCCAAACTTTGAAGGTCGTCTTCTGCTGTTCTGTCTCCTGGGAATGACTGTGTGTGTGTGTGTGTTTTGGACATTCAATCGTGACTGTTGAGGTTGGCCATGGTTCATGCGTAGTTGTGGCCCACCTCCCCGTGGTGTAGACCGACACTGTTATGGTTGTGCAGTGTGTGTGTTGTGTTGTTTAGTTGTTTCAGGCCGTTTTGTCACCAGGCAGGCCATCACCTGGAAAGCCTGCCCAGTGGCAGGCTTTCCGGATGATGGATGGCACTTGAACTTTCGTTCAGGTGCCGTCCTACATAAGATACTATACATGTCTTCATGCAGGTTGAATTTCGATTCGTCAGAAAAGATGACGGTGTCCCATTGCTCTTTTGTCACTCAAACATGCGTTTTAGCCCAAGCAAGTCGCTTCTTCTTCAGTTGTTGGGCGCCTCCGTAGCCAGGTGGGCAGAAGCAGCAGTGCGTAGCACACGCTTCTTGATTAGACAGGGGTTCGAGCCCGTGACCACCAAATACAGAGGATGCGGAAAGGTCAGGGAATGACCACCGCATATCACCAGAGCAATATGGCTTTAGTTGCTAATGCTCCTAGGGCGCCTCCGTAGCCAGGTGGGAAGGAGCAGAAGTGCGTAGCACACGCTTCTTGATTAGACCGGGGTTCGAGCCCGTGACTACCAAATACGGAGGATGCGGAAAGGTCAAGGGAATGACCACCGCATATTCCCGGAGCAATATGGCCTTAATTGCTAATGCTCCTAAATAACAAACAAGTTAATGCTCCTAAAAAAAAAACCAAACCAAAACCAACCTCAGTTGTTGTCTCAACAGAGGCTTCTTCTTGGGCCGATAGGCATGCAGACCACATTCCGAAAGCCGTCTTTGGACAGTTGGTGCACTTGTTTCAACACCATCTCAAAGCCCAGTTTTATATCAGGAGCACTAGTATGGCAATTTCGAAGGCATAGCCGTTTCAAATATCGATCTTGGGAAGGCGTAGTTACTCTCTTACGGCCTGATCCAAGTCTTCTCTTCACATCACGCTGTTGTTGTTGCTGTTTTTTTTTTGGTTTTTAGGAGCATTAGCAACTAAGGCCATATTGCTCTGGGATATGCGGTGGTCATTTCCGCATATCCCAGACTTTTCCCTGACCTTTCCGCATCTTCCGTATTTTTTTTTTTTTTTTTTTTTTTTTTTTTATGAGAACCCCAAACACGAGAGGTATTAGAACCTATAGTACTTAGTACCGTGCTTGGGTTGGAGGTTGAGAAGACGAAAGAAGATATTTGTTGATATTGGACTTGAACTTCTGTAGATTGCAATTTTCAGGAAATACGTATGAAGGAAGGTTGTTCCAGAAACGGCAGTTGAATGAATAAATGAGGAAGCTGAAAAGTTGGTTCTGTGGGTTTGAAGTTGGACAGTAAATGAATGTTGGCTGGTGGCCGCACGTGTTCGGACTGTTTTGAAAGAGAGAGCGGGAATTATAGAAGCCAATTCAGAAGAACAGTGCCCATGGAAGTGTCTGTAGAAGAGGCATGCAGCAGAAACAGTGCGTCTATGAGAAAGCGAGTGGAGAGACTCTGTTAGAGATGAATCATTAATTAACCTAACTGCCCTCTTCTGAATGGAATCAAGAAGCCTGAGAGAGGTTTTGGGGGCACCACCCCAATTGTGGGAACAATATTCCATGGCAGGGCGGATTTGCGATTTATACAGAGTGAGCAGCTGTTTGGGAGAAAAGTAACGCCGAGAGCGAAAGAGAAAACCAAGTTTTTTAGATGCAGAGGAAGCAATATTTGTAATGTGCTTGTGCCAAGAGAGATTAGAAGTCAGGGTAATCCCTAAAAGAGATATATCATTTTGCCTAGAAATCGGAGTGTCACTAAAGATAAGCATAGGAGCAGAAGAATCCTTTTTGCGAGATATAAGACAAGATTGAGTTTTAGAAGGGTTGAAATCAACTAAGTTGTCTTTCCCCCACTGGAGAATTACCTGAAGATCGGCATTTAAGGAATTGGCAGCAGAATTTCGAGAACTTGAAGCTGATTGAGCTGGACAAGGTTTCTCAAAATGGAAAGTTGAATGCAATGTGCTATCATCGGCAAAACTATGGATAGGATTTCCAGTCAATGGAAGAAGGTCATTGATATACAAGGGGAAAAGAGTGGGAGAAAGAACTGAACCTTGGGGGACACTGGCATTAGTGGAGAAGTTAGAAGACAGAGAGCCATCTACCATCACCCTCAGTGAGCGATCAGAGGGAAAACAGGATAACCAATTACTAAAAACATTTGGAAACCATAAGATGGAAGCTTCTTTAGAAGACCTTTATGCCAAACACGATCAAAAGCCTTTGAGATGTCAAGAGCAACTACTTGTGTTTCACCGAACCTCCATTGAATTAGTCCATAAATGGGTAACATAAGCCAGAATATCACCAGTGGATCGACACTGACGGAATCCATACTGGCGATCGTTGATCAGACGGAAGGTTTCTAGGTAGTTTAAGAGTTGGCGGTTAATTGATTTCTCCATTACTTTAGAAAGAGTAGAAGTAATTGCAATGGGACGATAATTAGATGGGAGGGATTTGTCACCCTTTTTAGGAACTGGCTGGATATGAGCAAATTTCCAAGCAGAAGGAAAAACGCCTTTGGAATAAGAAAGTGAAAAAAGGCGGCAAAGAATAGGAGTAAGTTCAGGAGCACAGGTTTTGAGAACAAGTGGAGAAATACCATCAAGACCTGGAGCTTTCTTAGCATCAAGATTCATCAAAATCCTTCTGATATCCTTTTGACAGAAGACCACAGGAGGCATTGAATGGAGCGTGTTAGGAATGGTGGGAGGTGTTTTACCAAGATCATTAATACATGAGCTCGAAGAAAAATGGGATGCTAGCAGGTCAGCTTTATCCTTGGCTGAAGTGACAACAGAACCATCTGGTTTGGACAGAGGTAGGAGCAGAGATGGGCAAAAGTTGCGGCCAATAGCTTTGGCAAGAGACCAGAATGCTCGGCTATCATTAGAGCAAGAAGCAAGTTTTCTACTCTTAGCCTGTTCAAACTCTAGTTTGGACTGATTAATAACTGCTTTACAATTGTTGCGAGCTTTGGTGTAGGCAGAAAATGAAACTGAAGAATTAGAAACAAGCCAATTACGATATGCAACGTTCTTCTCTTGGACAGCCTTATCACATTTATTTGGTGGTGACGGGCTCGAACCCCGGTCTAATCAAGAAGCATGTGATACGCACTACTGCTCCTTCCCATCTGGCTACGGAGGCGCTAACATCACGCCTTAAAGCACTCGGGATACTGTCTGTTGACTGGTGGCAACCTATTTTATCAGCGATAGCATGCGTAGAATGTCCTTCCTGGGACAGAGCAACAGCGACACTTTTTTTTTCTTGGTGATAGCTGAACGTCTAGAGCCATGCTTACACTTCCGCAAAACAGGATACTGATGACCCTTCCAACGCCGTATTTATAGAAACGTCTGATGCAATACCTTGAAATTACTGTCTGATGCAATAGAAGCGTTATTTTTCGCAATACCTTTGCTTTGCGACAAACAAAATCACTAATCAAACAATATCTTATACGTTTCGCTACAAATGTTACTTATTTTAAGGTGATGCAGGTTTTTTTTGTCTGCCACTGTATTGTTCTACTCGACAGGGTAGAAACTCCAGACGTAGAGATCTTTGATGATAGAATTAAAAAGTAAGAAGTTCGTTTGGATGGTAGTTTAATCGCTAGAACTTTGACATGTCCTTTGGCCGGTCATCAGCTCTTAAACTCGTGATACAAATAATTGGAGCATTTGGTTTGCTGGCAGGAACGAGGGGTTATCAAAAACTTTCTCAGAACGGAGCATACAAGACATAAACCTTATTTCTGTTTTTTTTTTTTTTTCACGTCTCTTCATCCCGAATATCAATACACTTATTTGTACTCACTGAAGAAGTTTAATCTTTCCTAAATTTTCTTTAGTTGGGGCATCAAAACAGCTGTCCACAACTGCTGGTAGCTCTTCATAATCCTTAAAATGATGTAAACGTATAAGAAACTGAACATAGAATTTTCTTCATTATTTTATAAGCGATCGAAATAATATCTATTTTATTTTAATATTCTACAATTTATTTATACATTTTAGGATATAACCCTGTTCTCAAAATTTTTGGCCATCTCTTTTACGCGTCGTCTTGTGATTTAGCTTGTTTCTACAGCGAACTCGCGAACAGGTGGAGTCAAACTCACCTTACAAAAACAGATTTGAAGTACAGAATTGATGGCAATACAACTTGCAAGAGAATCAAGAGCAGACATTCCAGTTTCGTTAATCTCCCCCATCATGAGGATTCACTTGACGATGTCTCACCAGCTTACTTGATAGACTTAAGAAAGATTGCGTCAACTGTCTGAAACGTCTAACTCAGTAAATATAATTTATCTTAGAAGGTATATTTTATTTTTGCTCAGATTATTTTTGTTTATTTCAGTTAAATAACTTATCAAAATAAAGCAATTAAATGTCGCTGGGACTGTAAATGTAATCGGAATTATCGAAAAGACATTAATGTCACAGTGAAAACTAAACAACTGTAAATGATCACCGAGAAATACAGGGGTTAAAACTGAATAAATAAATAAATATGATTCATTAGCGCTAGTCAGGATGCATTGCATATTCATAACACACACAACAACGATCTGTCAGAAATATTTTTACAAATTCAGGCCTCTGCCATTGTCTCGAATAATTGCCATCTGGAGACAACAGCTGAGGGCAAAGCAGAGGATTAGAAGTCTGCAAGGAACTTGTTTTGTTTTGTTGCAATTCGAAAGGAATGAGTTTCACCTTGATGGAATACACAGCGATAATTAATTAACCCTAACCCTAATTGCTATGCTGAGAACAAAAAAGCGGAGAACAACACTTCCAATTAGTGTTTCCTGCGTGTCGTATTTGGGGGAAGGGGACGTTATCTCTCCTCTGCTGCTTCCCCTAAGCGTTCATTTAACAAACAATGGAGTTTCGACCACCCGCGCAAATAATCGGGAACCTAACAGATCATCATGGCTTCGTGGCATCATAAAGGAAACTGTAGGTAAACTTCCAGGATTGGAGTTTGTGTGGAAACTCGAGTTCCTGCGAGAATTACACAAGCTTTCTCTCCAAAGGCCAGGGAGCTCTCCTCTCATTTATCACCACAACGATGCCTCGTAATTATGTTTGCAGAAAGAAGTACGCGCGGACATGAGCAAATGATAAAGAGTCTCGCTCTACCTTAGAAAAACTTTCCGTAAAAGTTCACGTGACGCTAATGAGAGTTGCGGTCGACCTCCAGACGTCTTACTTTTGTCCCGCTTTTCCTTTAAAAATATTAATTCGTTTTCTTAAGAATACAGATTGTCTCGAGTGCTCAGAGAATTTTTCGCTAACCAGTTCCATTGTTTAAGACCTACGAGGGCACCGAGTTATGTTTTATAATAACACGACCGTTCGTCAGAAAAATAGCTCCGAGTTGGGCTGCAATTAAAACAAAATTTCCTCTGACGTCTGTGGAGACTTGAGGTTAGAAATGAGATAGCAAACTACTTCATTCTTAGCTTTTCTTTGGAGACTTTTCCTTTCTGTACGTGCTTAGATTGAAACGGTCTGTAAATCCCAAAGACTCGCAGTAAAAACGAGTCGAATTCATTATCCGTTCAACAGCGATTTGCTTGTTTACTTCTGTTATTTGGAAAGTATGCAGTTTTTGCGATAATAATAAACTTTATTTGCAGAAGAAATTGTCCGTATAGTAGTAGTCAAATGAGTCCTCTACAGATCACTTGATTTTGTAACGCGAATAAAAGAAAATAAGAAACCGCAGAAGGGTTTTATCCTTCGATGCGCTGTGGGCATTTTCTTAAACGAAATATCTTTCTTAAAGGAACCACTTAGAAGGATTGCCCTCTCTTCTATTGGTTGTTTTGATTTTACTCCGAACAAAATAGTGTTTTTCTTCGTTGAATTCGCCAAAAGCATTTTAGAAAACACGTCTAGTTGCCTCATAAAGATGATCCCAAGCAGTTACGAATGAAAACAGTTTCTTTTTGGTAGAATTCAATTTCATCTTCACGTGCCGGGATGCAGTAATGAGAAATTTTATCTTGACTTATAGGCATCATGAAATGCTCCGTTTCATCTGTGAGAGGGACATTCTATATGAAAACGGCATTGGTTTTTCTGGGAGTAGACAACGCACAACTATGATTTGACCTTCGAAATAGATGCAAGTCGAGGATCATTAAAATTCCAAAGAGGAATTTTACGATTTTATTGAGAATACAGTTCCATTATATTGTGAATGACTCCTGAAATTCACTGTGTACGTTTAAGGAAGGAGGTGAGAGCGAAGGAGTTTAGGCCATTATTTAGATTCCGTCAAGATGGGTGAAGGATTTTTTTTTTTTTTTTTTTTTTTTTCACACCGTGGTCGAGAAAGTCAATCTCGGAAAAGAGTTCCATGAGTTTTCCCCAAAAAGCATAGTTTTTCATTCGAAAAACGGATATAATTAAGATTCTCTGTTATTAAAATCATCTGCTATGCCCAGTTAAATTAAGGGGATTATAATTACCATAGTGGAACAGCAAGATTTTAAAACGCGTTAAAGTTTGATACACAGCATTTCATTCAAATGGGCGCTTCAAGAGACAACTGAAATCTGTAACTTAAGCTTCTGATAATTTTCATATATATTAATATTTTCTTTTAAAATAAGAGAAGGCACCAATTGTACCATTGTATTCTCTTCTGTCTGCATCATTTAGGGTACTCCCTCTTGTTTTAGACGATTAAAGGTGTGGTTTGCATTTTTCAATTTTAATTACAGAGATGTGTAGCTCTAATTTTGTAGTTTAAAATAAATTGCCAAACCCGCAGTTTTTAGTGAAAATTATCCCAAAGTCCTTCGTTTGATCAATCATGGTACAGGCCCTGTATAGCAGTTATTACGAGATTTTCGTGTAAATCGAAACCTTAAGAAGGTTGTTGTTGTTGTGGGGTTTTCGGCGCATCAATGACTTAGATCATATTGCTTCGTATATGACACGTTTGTAAATTGTGTGTAAAATGGAACGAAAATCCAGTTTCCAGAAAAGAAAAACCCATGCTATCCGCGCCTGAGACTAACTAATTCAGCCACTTTGTGAAAAAGGGGCATAAAAATTCTTCGCTTCTTTCTCAAGTTTTTTCTATCCGGTGTGGTACGGATGATAATTATACCAACTATGCTATTCACAACGATCCAGAAGGAAATAGTTTAGACCTTTGGAACAGTTTCTTGTAAGGCCATTTGGTGAATTCTTAGTGGAGAATAAGCTGGAGCTGTAATTGGTCTACTGACACATTTATTCGTCTATGGACCAATGCGGCTTCATGTGAAAATGGTAAATTGGACACATTTCATAAAGTAAATTATGAAATGTAATTTATGAGAATGACCATGTAGATATTGAATAAAAACGGTCCCTGGAAGAATCATAGGGAACATCACTGTTAAGAAAGACGTTCGTTGTGCTCTAGAATTATCTGAGAGTTCCTACTTGAGAGATAAATTCAAGAACGGAATGGGTCTTGGATTTCACTGATCCAAAGCTTTTGTCTTGAGTTATCGAGTAAGAAACTATCAGAAGCACTTTGGTGTCGTTGAAAACCATAAATTGGTTCTTTGATCCTTTGAAAAGGGTTAGTGCATCGATCTCCTTGAACTGATTTAGATAAACTCTTCTGATAGAACTAATTTAGATAAATTCTTGTGCCAGAACTGAAGTGAATATGATCATCATGGTCAACAATCATCATTCTAAGTTGTAAATGCGGGAAATTATGCAGATATATGAAGAAACAAACATTGTAAAATCAAAAAAGACTAGTGTCTACGACTTTTGGTAGGACAGTGTATTCAGGCCCACATTCACATTAGTAGCAATTAAATTTTGTTACTTGGATTTATTTGTTTACAGATAAATTCGAATATTGTATATCTCGAAGGTCACTGTCAGTACTTGGTGGATGTTTCTCCAAACTAAATCGCTTCCAACAAGCTAAACACTGTATGCAAATATGCATTTTTTAGTTTTGGTTAACGCCATGTCACCAAGAAAGAAAACTCACTGAAGAGGTCAAGTACTGAGAATTAAAAGTTCATTTAATTAAACCTCGCGAAAGTTCAACGTAAAAACCTCACTGAGGTGCGTTTAGGGTTAACCGCCTTTTGGGTTAACCATTTCGTCCATCGTTTGATCTGATGGTGCTTTCCAGCCATTAAGTCCTCCTCCAAGTCATTGACTCATCCGTTCTCATGCCTTTAAATATCTACGTTTCATTAAAAATTTAAAGCTTCCACCACTAAGATCTCCAGATGACACACTTTTCTTTCGGTAATGAATTCTCTTCACCAATAACCCCTGAGCCATGTAATTTAATCCTAAGAAGACGCGTGGAGCATGGCTGTTATATGCAAGAAAATTCTGATCCTTTAAATTTGATTACTTTGGAAAATATTTGGGGTAACGGGGTGGAAAAGTCCTTACATCAGCTTGGACGGGTCTTAACGGAACTTATTTAACAATGGCCACGATTCATAAATACTTGGTGCAGTATGGAGGCAAAGCACAGCTGGAGCTCATTTGGACCACTCTTGCGATATGTTATCCTGTCATACTTTATCCTATTAAAAGTAAACTGTGGCCTGCTATTTTATGTCCGATGCGATACTGCAAATGTGTGTGCTTTGCAGTCGCTCGTTAACTTTATGATGAAAGTTTTGTGTGTGAAATATGTAGAGGGCGCTAATGCATATCGTTTTGACTTGTCTTTCTCTCTCTCTCTCTCTCTTTCTCTCTTTGTGTATGTGCGTGTGGTGTGCTTTGGAATTAATTAAATAATAACGGGATTAACGAATTCAGTAGTCGTCAGCTCCTAATTAAATTTTAGCCCGTAATAAAAGCTTTGCTTTTGTAACATAAATGATGCAAAGATGCGAATATGGTGGAAAGGATTCATTGTGAAATGGCAAAGGCGATTATTTGTTGGCCACAGCGATAGAGAGTGAAATCATCGCAGCTGTTGAGCGGACATGTTTCCGAGATTCATTCTGTACACGTATTATACTTTGTAAGTTATGTAAAGTTAATAGACACGGGTGTACAATTAACCTTTGCTGACCTTATTTACGAACTCCGATGAAATATACGTTGTCTTATTACTTGGCGAAATTGCACGCCGAGGATTGCATTATAAATTATAAATATGGTTCGTTATAGGTGCTTGAATCTGTCTGCGCAGGCCCTCGCTAATTATCAATAAATGAAAATGATAGAGCAGTAATACACGGAGAGCCAAATTCTTGGAATATATTCCTCAAAAAGCGTAGAAAACATGAACTCGAAGAATTGAGACGGTTCCGATTGAACATCTTTTCCAGTTAGAACTCAATGAACTCAGTTCATTTCAATAACTCCTTGGCGGCATCAATTTGAAAAGATTCGGTTTCGAATATTCCCGAATTTTTCTTTAATCCTGCAAACAGACAAGGCTTTGGAAGCCATAGTCCCTAAACTTTCTTTCAATAGGTTATGGAGTTTTTTCTACCATCAAATGACATTTAATCACTCTTCATACAAGCACTAATCACTTGCACTTTTTCATAATCCATAACTATATTTGCACAACACTGCAGGCTGGCTCAGCCATTAATGAAAATTTTTAAATGCTTCTTTGTTGGAATCAATCTCTAATTGGAATTCACACAGTTCTATATTTGGTAGAGTCCGTCCTTCCCATACTGTTTGGAAATGGACCAAGCTCGAATCCCATCAATGATGTGATAAATCACTCCGTGATTGAGTTATTAAGTCTCAGGTCTTTTACCCCGAAAACTCGGGTTTTTCGTACAGAAAAACATTTAAATCGACCAGAGAACACTTACATAATTTATGAACATAAATTATGTGTGTGTTCTCATGGTCATATCAGTTAGTTCTTGAGCGGCCCTAATATGGAATTTTTTTTTTTTTTTTAAATTTACCAATTATGCTTCTAATTTCCTAGATTATCATTAGGAATTTTGTTTATCGGACTTCTGACAACCGTCACCGCAGATTCTCCCTGTACAAGGACCTTACTTTATAATTGTGTGTAAAAAGGCGACTTCCTTCTTTGATATTTAAAATTCTTATTCACTTGTGAGCAACTTGTAGGCAGTGCCTAAATTTGGGTGATGTTCAAATAAACAGAAAATGCTACAATGGTTTATTTTCCAGTGGACTTTAATATATGGAGAAATTAGAACAGAGTTGCATTTCTTCCATTTTTTAAATTTCAAATTCGAAATTTTCTGCATCGAAAAAAAAGTGGTATCTGCTGTTATTGAAATATCAAAATCGGCAGCGTTTCCTGCTATTCAATTCGGAGCCATTTGCTAAAGTTCCTCATTAACACCATATTTTTCAAAGCCAATACTCAGTACGAGGGCTTATATCTCGAAACAAAAAACAAACAGAATTTCCTATTTCCAGCATCGAAGATTCAGACCACGGAGTTAACTCCAAGAACAATAAATGAAAACAGAAGAAATAAGCTAACGAAGCCATCAAAACACGCTGTCAGCCGAACTTTAAGTGGCATTAAGTTACACGCCGATGTTCAATTCCTTTCATTTTTTCTTTTCCTTTAAGCAGATCATTCAGTTTGCCTACAGTAATGTTCGAGATTAACGAGATTACAATTCCCGCGGGGAAAAGTATCTTCTGGTGATGTGTGGGGCATACGAGGATTAGCTGAGGAGGCGCACAATCCTATCTCTTATAATGATACATTTGTGGTACTCACAAGTATTGATCTCCGTATCGCACAACCGCAAGAGGTTATTTTGCTCACCAGCGCTGTTGGGAGGGGAAGAGTCAAAGAAGAAACTTACTTTTCATAATGAATGGCACGAGACATCCTCACAACGTGTCTGTCTTTTTCTTCTTCTGACGGATCGAATCTCGAAGGAAATACTTTTCCCATATGGTGACAACCTTTTAGGGCAAATCTTCTTCCCTCTATGACAACAAATGGGCCCCTTTCCTGACTCGTTCATAACATTCGCATGGAACGACCGACCGAAGAGACCATTAAAGGTAACCGACGGGATTGGAATCATCCCTCTGCGAACTGGCTTTCCTAGTGTAACGTTAATTTTGACATGTGGTGTGCCTACGAGACTGCAAATTATTCGGGAGGTGTTTTAATCGGCCATTCTGCTTTTGTCGGTTCATCCAATTAAATGGATTGGGTAGACATCATTGGGTAGACATCACACCTACAGGTATGGTCGTGTACCTGTTACGCAGGTACACGACCATACCAAAATAATAGAACCATCCACTGTGAAAAACCGAATCGATAGATGAATGGAACCGGAAGAAGTTGTTTCGCAATGAGGTTTGGGGAAAAATCGAAATGGGGGCGTAGAATCACGGTTATCTTTACTGTTCAGTGGTGGGAGTGCATCCGATAAAAGAGAACAGATCCCAAATTTAAAACGTTTTGCAGCACAAAACACACCATTCATCTTTCTCAGACATGTTCGAAAACCATTTGGATTTTAACCTTCCCCATATTCGCACGTTTTCTGTGATTACCTTGCCTGTGATGTCGAATTTGCATTCGTCACTAAACACAAAATTAGTATTAATATTGGAAAATGATGCAATAAAATGATCTTATATAGCGTCAGTCGAAAACTCTTCCGACGTTACTTGTCTATTCCCTTCGATAATTTGTCTACTTCTTTCGTGAATTTATTCAAACTGCTTACTTGAACACCACCAGCTCGAAGTGTTTTCCAACAATCAACCACCTGCTGACTGAAAGCAAACCTCCGTACATCGATTCTGCAAACATTCTTTCTGAATTGGAATTTATGCTCACCCTCATGTGTTTAGTCTGAGCAAGAGGAAGAATTCCACGGCATTGAGCTCACTCAATCCATTCAAACCATAAAAATCCCCACTCAGATCACCTCTTAAGTGACTAGTCTCTAGACCCTGCAATTTGCAGATTTGTACCCTTTGTCGGTAAAAGCATTCTTTTGTTTCCCCTCACCTTTGTATCATCTGCAAACTTAGACATTCAGCATGATATATCATTTAAAATCATTGATAAATATAGAAAACAACGATGGGCTCAACACCGAACCCTGGGAGAATCCACTAATAACATTAGTCCACGAAGAGCAGCGTCCATTGATTACCACTCTGTCTTCTCCAACTGAATCATCCCTTTATCCATAGCAATAACTTGCCCTTAATTGAACAAATTGGAGCAGCATGGCATTAAGTCATACTGCTCCAATTTGTACAGCAGCCTTGTATGAGTGAGTAAAAATATCAAAAGCTTCCCTGAAATCGAAGTTTATGATTTGAAAATTATTTTTTGCTTCATAGTGTTCAAACAGATTGTTCAGTAGGATCCCCCATTTACAGATATATACCGCGGCAGCTTTATAATTACTTCTTTAACTAGTGACTGCATTATTTTCATCTAAAATCACCACTATTTTCTCTGGAACGAGAAAAATAAAGTATGGTCTTAGATGCTGTTGTTTCTGAAGGATTCTGTACACTGTTGGATGAAAAATCCTTCTCATGTTCTCTGAAGATTCTTACTTACGGAAGACTTGCCGGTGTCCTTACCATAACGTCACAGCACATCTGCTAGGTATAAATGTCTTATGCTAAACGCGGAATAATTATCTGCTCGGTGGAGTTTTCCTGAAACTTGTAAGAATTCTCTGGTTAACTGTCCTCTTCCAGTATCGGGTAGTAAAAGCCCGAGCTCGAATCCGGATTTTTATGGAAATTTTAACAAAGTGTCTCACTGAGATACTTTGCTAAAATTGAGACAGTCTCAGTTATTCGGTGAGAGCTGCGTGGTTTTCTTCCGGAAACGCGGGTTTTTCTTCGAACACAGCAAACGGACTACAGAATTCGTGCAATTAGAGATACGATTATTCTGACCCTTCACAGTCTTAGTTGCTCTGTGGCCCACCTAACTTAACCGAATTTCTAACTTTAATTCTTTCATCTAAAAAAATGCGTAGGCTCTTTCTTCAGTGCTGCCATTTCTGTTTATACTACAGCAGCGCCGTAGTATAAACCCATGCGACTTATTCATGTTCCCAAAAGTGGAACACTCCTTGAAAGAATCTTATTTTAAATCGATGAGGACATTCAGAACAATCTGAGGGTACACTAAAAGTGTTTTCAGAAAATGTCCCAATACGTTTGCTAACATAAAGTATATATTTCATGGTCCCTTTCTTATTTTTTTTGTTCCTGAAACCTCTTTAATGATGCGTTCCCCCTTTCTTTAAAATTGTCTGTTCGTTCGCGATTGTTTCTGCAATTATAATCTGTCGTGCAAGCTCTTCCACTGATTAGCGACGGCCCTGACTGTGTAGGGGCTTTATAGCACTTGATATGGCATCTGTTGCTGGCTAGTGCTAATTATTAGGCCGTAATGGCAGACCCTCTGGCGACTGTTGTAATTATGCCAATGGGGTTCATCTCTTTGGCTGAACGTTGTAATTGCTTAAGTTTTGTTTTGCTGCAGATGTTGAGACAACCAATATCGCGAGTGATGCTTCAAGATACGTCATTTGAGTATGATAAGGGCACTTATCGGGATCTAAGTCTAAGAGATTCGCGTTACCACTCCGTTTTCGCTTCGGGGAATCAGCGAACTCGTTAATGTGCAAGGTAAACAACGATTTTCCCCTTTCAAGATTTTGCACTTCGCTATTTTCTCAGCTGAATGCGATTCGCTTTATAATAAGATAAATTTCCACTCAGAAGTGCTCGCCATCAAGGCTCCTTAGTAGCGGATATTAAAACTACATACTTATCACCAAGTATTCTGAGGAAATTAGGTTTTAACAGAAGCCAGATTTTGAGTAGACTCAATGCACTGCAGTTGTACAACCCACCCAAAGAACCGATCAAAAAAAAAAACAGGTTACACTGGACAACAAACCTCCATGCACCAGTGTGGTGTCAAAATCTTTAAAAGCCACTTATTAGCTCTTTAATGTTTTAATCAATACGTGCAGAGTTTTCTTTTTTCATTTGCGATTCCATTACGCCAAAGTTTCAGATCTGATATTCTTGTGTTCTGTTCTTTTACCTTTTCTCCAAAACAACCCTCCCAACCGTTTGAGACCTATTGGAAAAGTACCTGGCTTTGTATTTCGTAACAGCTGATTGTTTCTTTGTAGTGAGGGGGCCATCAATCACAGCTGACTGAAAACTAATGGATGGTGCCCTTTGGTCGATGATGGCAAAGATATGCCTGTCGGCTCATCTATCAACGCATCGCATTAGCTATTTCCAGAGGCACTATTGGATTACTGATGTCCGCAGATAATAAAGAACTTAAGTTAACTTCTATCTGGCAAAACTCTACAGTACACATCTTTCGGAAAGGAAGGACAAAGTAAAATTGATCCAGAGATAAGACCATGAAGATAAATCCAACTTAAATGGAACGATATCTGGATTTATTTATAGGAAATTTAATTTAATGGAGAACGATGTCACATGCCTAAAGATGTGTCTGGTTCTTTGGTTCGCCACCTAAGATTCAAAGAACAAAACAAAACTTTGATATAGTGAGCCAAATATTTTAAAGTGACTTCAAGTGACGATCTTATAAGTGTTATTTCTGTCTTGAAAGCATTTGATATGGAAACGATACTTCGATTATCTCTAATATACCGTACATTTCGGACTATGAGACAGTTACTCCATGCTCGATCATGGCCGAGCAGTCAAGAATATGGGTTCAAAACTGCCCGCGCTTTGAATGACCGTGGTTTAAGGGCACTCGAATACTAAATGCGTTATAATTTTCTTGTATTCCCTGTTAATTCTTCTGACCTTATGTGGTTTTCTGAGCGTATAAACAGAAAATGTATTTATCTCTTTTAAGGATGCATTCGTAGTATAATCAATATGGGTTTTCGGGTTAGGATGCTAAGGGAAAGGACTTATTTTTTAATTTTGCTGCTTTATTTCTGTGTTCAGCAGCAGAGTCGCTTGCTGCGCAGCATGCGCATTATAATTAATCGAAATAGAAAATAAATAAATAATAAAGAATTGCTTATTTTGAATTAAAACTCAATTAATATCCAGAAAAGGTATATTTTGCAGCAAATTCGATCATTTTTAACTTTTCTTATTTGAGAAATCTCCAAAACGCTCGGCCAATTTTATTTTCAGTGAACATGAAATGCATTGCGCCTTCGAAATTGGATTAACTGAATAAATCGAGTTTCTAAAGCAACATTAATGAAAACAAGATCATAATACTTTGAACAACGTAGAAAATCAGAGGCGTATAGAAAGATTCAATTCTATCTCAACCTTGGAAACAATTAAGTATCATCGCAACCCTGAAGAAGAATAATTGATCTGATTGCTAAAGGTTAACTATCCAGAATCTGTAAAGAACCTTCCAGCATTCGTTCGTTTGTTAGTGTCACATGGTGTTTTTCCTGTTTGAGGTGTAGGTTTTCACACTGCAGCCATGTATCTACCATGCATGTTCAAATCTGTTGCTAAAATCGGTTGGAAAACGGTGCTTCAGTTGGAAAACAAATAGCGAAAGAAGTACATCGGCGGGAGGAATGAGTAAAGTGTTACCACATCCCGGCTCTGGTAAAATCCCAAAAGATGTTTAAATTTTATTTAAACATCTTTTGGAACTTTGCATAAAATACCGCAACGAACATAGTTCGTTGTAATTTCTATTTTAAGTTGCAAAGCCTTGGTACGCCTCGCAGCCCAATGAACGCCGTAATTTCCTTGGGCCATATCATAAACATAATTTCGATTTTACGACACAAAAAAGACACGAAACAAGTAACTGTGACTTCATTGAATATAATAAATACCCACCACTAGACGTAGTTTACTTCCATTAGCAGTTCTGCAAAGACAAAAAAAACTTCTAATTTCTTGTGAGGTTCTGGCGGACATGACACATGTCCACTTATTATGATTACAGTCCGCGACAGCTAAGCAATTAACATTTAGAAGTGGGCGCGTGAAAAAAAATTAAAAGGATAGGTGCAATAACGCTTGCAAGTAGTGTATGAGTAATGGGACCCCGCTTTCAGCATCAGCGAGACCAAAAATTTCTTTTAAGCCGATAAAAGTAATGTTTGTGCTACGAATAAATTAACCGAATGTCTCGTGCAAGTTTAAACAATAATTCTCGGGAACACCGTGGTGAGCTTCGTCTCGTGAGATTCCTCACGTGTTTTTCAGTTTATTAGATGAACAAACATTCGTTATAAGGCGCGCGTAAAATAATGCGCTTATTTATAGCAATTTGCATTTGTAATTAAGCGGAATGTTTTTAAGCCAGTTGACTTGGCTCATAAAAGAAACGAAGAATATAAACCAAAACAAAAAAGCAATAGATATGAAACGCTGATTAAAGTTGGTAATGAATCCATTTACTTGTGGCGAAAGGGAAGAAACAACTCGACATTTTAATCAGGATTGTGAAAAATAAGCGCAAAACCCAGGTAGTGATTACAAATATTCCATGATGCTGCCTCTCTGTTTATTTCGTGACTGAAGAAAGAATCTTTTCGAGCTTTATCACATCGTGGCCGACTTAGCCGGTTTTATCAAGTTATACGGTCTTATATCCCAGCATTATGCATTAATATCACATTATTTATCTGCGTTGATGCTTAATGTCTAAATAAACAAAAATAACTTTCTCTGGTTCTACTCCCTACAAACGAGAAGAATCGTTGCCGACTTTGTCACACAGGAGCCAACGTAATCCGTCTCGGTTTTTGTCTCCCAGAAATAAGCAACGATGCCACATAATCTTATCTGCTTGGTGCTTAACACACAAAACAAAATACATTTCTCTCTCTCTCTCTCTCTCTCTCTCTCTACACCGGTCAAAATAATTATGGGATCACAACAAGTACAAAAGATGTTTTTGACTACAAAAATGTTTTGATTTCTGGCTACTTCGACTGAATCATGAGTTACCTATGTAACTCCTGACGTAATAGAAGCTAACCAGCGAGTGCCTACACAGTTCCAAGAAACTTAAGCGTGAATTGCGGCTTTATTGATACCATCGTATAGGTATAGGTATAGGTATGTTGAGGGTCTGACGGCTCCGGGGATTTCTCCCATCTCCGCGTATGTTCTATGTATCGAGTGACAGTACCCTGTCTATGCCAGAGGTTTAAAAATAATGTATGGGTCATGTGGTATGTAGTTTGTTGTGCCCATTGTTCATCCGGCCTGTTGGCCGCCGGGCCCCCAGTGGGACCCGGCGTTACCATACCTAGCGACGGGGACGCCGGCCGGGTGTACCAAGAGACTAATTATACTCTGGCAGGTCCTGCCACTTACTTTCCTGGGATTTCGGTGACGAGGACCTAAAATAAAGGTTGGAGTTATCGCTAAGTTGGAGTTATCGGTTTAAGTAAAATTGCATTTAGAAAGCGCTGCGTGGGGTTTTACGCTGAAAGAACTATTTCTAGAGAGCCTAAAAGGTCGGGCAAAATTTGATGTGATTTAAATTTGGACATGTAGGGCAGTCGCTGTACAAGAGAAAGTGTTGGGAGGGGAGGGTGAAGACTGGGGGGGGATGAAATAGGAAGAAGAGGGGTCGGATAGAGGTGACCCCCCATTTTCTGTGGGGCATGCCCATGCCCCACCAGAGTGAAAATATGGGGAAGAGAGGAGAAGAGCAAATACTCCCTTCCCCTCTCCCTCCCCGAAAAAAAAAAAAAAAAAACCCGCACAAGGGAGTGCAGTTTTGGGTCGACAGTAGGCCATTCAAATCATCCTAATGTCTTGTCTTTCTGTGGTATGGTGAGTTTTTTGATTGTTTTTTTTTTTTTTTTTTACTTGTTTGACCTCCTGCATTCTTTCTAGTTGGGTTGCCTTTGGTATATTTCTATCATTGTTTTCCTTCTAGAAAATAGATCCTGGGCATATTGACTGAGTGCCTTGTAGTCCTCTTGAGTGTCTAGCAGTCTGGGTTCTTGGTTGTCTGGGATATATTGGATTGACGTTATTAGCTGTAGTCGCAGGTCGTCATACAAATCGCACTCAAACATTAAGTGTCTCCAGGACTCCGGGTTGCCACAGGGACAGTCCGCGTTATTTATGATACCAAGTTGGTGATATTATTTATGATACCAAGTTGGTCTGATATACCATCGTATATCAGAAGCAAATTACTGTAAACTTGTACGTATTGTGAATGTGCACAAGCTACGATTATATTGTGGTGTATGGTCCCCACTAATCGCCAGACATGTTTTCCACCTACTATGTACCGATTAAATGAAGGCATCTATGAGCCAAAAAGAAATCGGTAACGGTTTCTTAACAACGGGACGCCCTGTCATTTTAGGGTGTTATAGATATTACAAGATCTTCCAACATATTGATCACCATCTGTACTGTAAGGAGCTGAACGTTGTAGTCGATCAGAACAAACTTTTCTTCTACAGTACCAGCATAGAGAGGTACTATGGGTCGCAGGGTCTCACCTCTATACATTAGTGCACTCGTGGGTAGCACAGTTTGGTATAATCACTGTCCTCCTCACACCAAGTCGAAAATACCTGAATTCGAATCCTGTCAATGACACGAGGAATTTTTATGAGCCTTTTTGACAATATCACCGAGTTAGTTGGTCTCATGGAAGGGTAACATGTAACATGGTTTTCCTCCCGGAAAATCGAATTTTTCGTCCAGCAAACAGCAAAAGGACTACCAAATACACACAATTTACAGAAATATTATGCACGACGCAATATCTGAAACTCTACTACAACCGAGCTATTGCTCTGAATGAACCAGGGTTCGACAGGATTCAGTGTCAGGTCTTTTGTTTTAATTGCTGTTCCTGAAGCTGTCGAATCACGGATTCGGTGTCAAAGTTGATACTAAGGTTTTTGGAGAAGGAGTGGTGAACCGTAATAATCAGGATGCTGCTTTGCGAAGACCTACTTATTTAGTTAATCCGAAAATAATAATTAAGGTACAATATTACCTTAATTGATATTTTCAGAGTATGAACAAAAATGTAAAATTGTCCCAGTGGGAACAAAAAAAGTACAAAATTGTCACAGTAGGAAGAAAAAGTAATTTTTCTATTAGGTCCATAGGCGACAGCCTTGATTAAGCCCCAGGGCCAAATCTATATCCTTCGTGTTAAGGATTTGGATTTGGTGGAAAACGCGGATGAACAAGAAGAAGATAAATGTTAATTATCTTTAATAAATTGAATAATTTACGATATCTTTTTTCTTTTCCTGGTGGCAGAAACTGGTGAACATTCACTGAAAAGGACAATTAGCTTTAGAATGGATATAAGAAATACTCTTGCAGCCCAGAGATAATTTTTAAAGAGATTGTTTGAATAAATTACCACTAATTTTTGTAGAAATGGAAGCTGTCGTAAATTTAAATAACGATTGAACAGCCACAGTTGGATGAAACCACCGAGTTTTTAAAGGCAAACGTTGAGTAAACCTGGCTGTTTTGCATAAATTTAATTTAACTGTTACTGTTTATGTATCAGTTTTTCGATGAAGATAGCTTGCTGCGAAATATTTTTTTGCACAATTATTTACACAACTTCCAAACATTTTCCATTTGGTTCTTCAATTTTAAGGTGATTATTCAGCTGTTTTAGCGAATGGAAGGCCCAAACCCACTGATTTAAATATACGAGCTCAATTCTTCCAAGGCACTTTAACAAATCTCTAAACGTGAATGGAGAGGAAAAAGAACAGAGTAATCCAATAGGAACCTTCCGTGAGTAGAAAAATGCTAAATAAACTGAAGCGGAGATTAAGTTCAAAAGTCAGAGATGATGTGTTTCTTTCTTGCACTCCCTAATGTGTCGGCAAGGTGGGCGTGGGGAGATGTCACGCTTATCGTGTAACCGAATGCATTTAGTGGTAAAATTTCTGGTTGCTAAATGGTAGAGTTCCTTTCCAGCTTTGATACCCCTGCTGGATAATGACATTCTATCGCTAATGATTCTGATAACAAAATTACCAAAGAAAAACTCTCAGCTCTTAATGATGCCGTTTATCTTTGCCGACTTCGGGAACAACTGTACATTTTTGAAGTATGCGACGCGCTATTATGGGAAAACGATGGCTGTTATCTAAAAACTCTTCTAATTTTTCTTCCCGCTTTAATTCTCAATTGTCTCGAAAACATCGCATTTTATCACGCACACAACAGACACTGAGCAAAACACATTTCATTCAAACGCGCATCATAAAACATCTTCAATATATTAACCCTTTGAAAGACATTACTGTCACATGTTTTAGAGACATTCATAGATAGCTGGGGGACAGACAGACAGACTGAATCCATTTGAGGTTTTTCTCTTGCAAACTCGGTGATAATTTTAAACGTCAATTGGATATTTGTTTTTTCTGGACGCATTTTTGTGGGGAGAGCAGTAAGAAGTGAGTAATTTAAGGGGAGGGCACATTTTATCCAATATTTTAATTAAACAATTAATTCTAAAGGGCTCGTTCAATTTTGCGCAGTTCTGCAGTATACTCTCCAACTTTGTAAATTCTCAGGCTCGTGTATTCTATGCTAATTACTCTTTTTATCGGTGTTAATAGGCGTGTTAATTTATTAATTTGCGTGCAGGTTAAATATCATGCATATAAAATCTATTGTTACAGATACTACTCAGAGGATTGTCGTTTTTTTACCCTCATTGGTAGCATAGTGGCTATAATCACCATCTTTCCACATTAGGTTGACAAGGCCCCATTTCGAATCCCGTCAATGAGGAATGTTTATGGGCTTCCTTCACGGTGTGGCTGAGTTAGTCTGTCTCGGGCGATGGTTGTATCCTCGCGGGTAACACAGCAAATGTAATCATTGCTCTCCCTACACTAGGTACAAATGCCCTCAATGGCAAGAGAGATTTTTATGGTCTTTTTCACAACGTAGCTGAATTAGCCGGTCTCAGGTGAGTGTTACATGTAACTTTTTTTCCCAGAAATTGGATTTTTCACCGTTTATGTGTGCTTTTTTCTAGGCTCATATTTGTGGCCAGAAGGGAGGGTGAAAAGTGAGTGATTTAAGAGGAGGACACGTAATACAGACAGAGTATATTGACGCCTCATAGCCTTAGCTGCTTTTCCGTTTAATACCTATTAGTCGATTGTCCCTTTCATGCATACGAATCTGTAATGATTGCCTACCTCCATTATGAACAACGTGATCATCAGTTTCTTTCAACCGCGTCATCTTATTGAGAAACAGGAGATTGTGACAGAATTCTCCCATTAACAACTGTCACACAAATTGTGCTCTGTCCACCGTTATTATCCTCCCGAAGAGGATAATTAAAGCGACAGTGGAAATACAGTACTTCAAATCCTTTGATAGCCTCTTAGAATTTTCAGTAACTGACCTAGCTACAAGTTCGTTGATCTCTTTTGTTTCAAAGTGCCTGCATCTTTCTTGGCAATGCAACTACATTCTCATCAGTTGGATTAATTAAATTGTAAATAGCTTGTACGAGGTGCGTTTGTCACATTACTTTTTAAAGGCTAAAATTATTGGCAAGTAATCCTTGCTCCAAATTCTCTCTCTCTCTCTCTCTCTCTCTCTCTCTCTCTCTCTCTCTCTCTCTCTCTCTCTCTAAATGTATGTATGTTTAAATGATATTCATTTTTAATTTTTTTTTTTTGTCAGAAATAATCTAAAGGGAATTTACTAAAATCTAACATTTTCTTTCGATGTACAAATACAAATCTGCCAAAATCATTCTGAATTTCAATTACTGTAATTATTTTTTAAAATTAATACTTGAGAAATCTTGCTTAAATGAGTCACGTATACATTCATGACATGAAGGTAGAGATGATGAAAAGGTGCTCTTGTTGAGAACCTACGATGTTCCATACATGACGAAGGCACAAAAATGACTGGAAGTGTTTGATAAATGCTTAAAACGTATTATGGAGGAGATCAAATGCATCTTTCTTGTTGCGAATCCTGTCGATGACACGAGGTTCTTCTTATTTAGCTATTTTCAAGTAGGACTAGTTCAGTCGATAAAACTAGTGGAATTCAGAAACACTATAACTTAAGACTGCATGGCCTGGGTTTCCTCACTATTAATTCAAAATGGTTTAACCCAAACTGTGCCAAGTGTATTCTTCATTATTTTGCAGAACAGTCTCCACTCCATAAAAAAACTTTTCTTGGTACGCCAAAATCCGCTGATAGTTTACATTTCGGTATTAGACAGTTTTTATTAGTGTCGAAGTGCAATTTTTTTCTTTCATCAAATGCCAGAAATCCAATAACTTTCATTGGGTGTTTACAGAAGAATGAATCGGTCGTAGGATTTCTGTCAACTACAAGAACTACACCATTTGTCACCGCTATCTCTGTTGACATTGATCGAGTTTCTCCCTAGCGATGCAGCGAACACACTGTAACTTGCTATTGGCCCTCGCGGGTAGTACCGTGGAGTTATAATCACCGTCCACCCCACGCTCGACATGTGTCATCTAACACTACACTCCGGGCTCCTTGGCGATGCATTTTCTATAGTTCCTAGTGTTGATTACCTGGTCTTGGATGGCGAGCATGAATCCTTCAGTCTCGGGGAAGAGCGTCCCGCTTGTGAGCCATGCATTGGAAGCAATTTTATCTATGTGATCTTGATGGAGATCATTGTAGTGTCTGCCATGGAGTGTCTTCTCTGCCCATCTCTTTAGCTTCGTTTGTACCTCCTGGTTGGGGGGACTCCTCGTTTAGGTTGAGTGGGGTATACCGCTTGTCTATCTCCCTTATGGCCTGCTGGAGTGGCTGCTCTGTGTTTCTGGAAGTAATCCTTCAGGTTAACTATCGCTGTCTTCTGTTGCTCAATGAGAAATTGTCAGTCTCTCCAGGGCAGATTTCGGGTGGTGTTGGCGGTGGGTTATTATTATTATTATTTCGGGTGGGTTATTATTTATATTATTATAAAATAATTTATCCTTTTTATGGGGATTATTTTACCGCCCCGTGACGGGTACTAGCACAGAGTACATGTAGTGATTGGTTGCATCCGATTACTATTATTATTACTACTGTTACTGTTTGTCGAGAAACACCTTACTATCCCACAGATGTTCAGAATAACAGCTTTCTGGAGTTCCATGTAAGTGTTCTCTGGGACCATGCCGGTGGTTGACACAATGATCGAGATGGTCCGTCTTGTCTGTTGTTATGCACAATCCCAGTATAGCCTGCGAGTAGAGGCGTGTAGTGCAACCTAAGGCTTTTACTTGTAATACGGTAAACTTTATTTGATCAGCTGGTATTTTTGTGAGAGTTTCTGATGTATTATCCTGGCCACTTGGTCGTGTCTGCGAATGCACTCCGTCTGGGCGAGAATCCTACGGTGACGTGCCAGATTGTTTCTGGGGCCAGGTGGCATCATCGACATGCGTAATCTGTTATTCCAGGGTCTTTGGCGATGTACTTCCTGGTCTTGGATGGCAAGCATGAATCCTTCGGTCTCACGGAAGAGACTTCCATTCGTGAGCCAAGTGTTGGAAGCCATCTTATCAATGCAGTCTTTATGGAGGTCATTATAATGTATGACATGAAATGTCTTCTTCGCCCATTTTTTTGTCTTGGTCTTTATTTCTTATGTCTGTGTGAGCGTGGACTCCTCGTTGAGGTTGACGGTTTTGGCCGTTTTGTTCATCTTAATCGCCTTCTATTTTATTCATTGAGGTCAGTCAATCCCCTCCCTCCTTATTTCCGGGCTATGGCCGTCTCTCGATGGCCGAATTCGGGTGGTGTTGGTGCCTCTTGGTGATCATTATCCTGGTCGAGCTCATAATCTCCTCCCGCTCAGTGGTCGTCCAATATGTGATCTCGAAGGAGTACGTTAGTACTGGGACTGTATAAGTGTTTATGGCTGGGACCATGTTCCTGCCATTCAGTTTTGATTTTATCAAGCTTTTCAGTTTCTGATGGTGTTTCTCAATCAGGTGAGTCTTGATCTACTTGTGTTCTAACTAGTAGGCCTGCATCATCCCATGATATTTGTATGTCTTTCCCTTTGTCTTGACTTCAATCTCTTCACCCGTCTTCAGCAGGTAGTTTTGTCTGAATGGTTGTCCTTAATGTAATCCATGGGTCTTACATGTATCATGGCCAAATTGCATCCTCATGTCAGTGCTGAACTCTTCAGTGATCCGGAGTAACTGTTGGAATTTATTATTATTATTATTGTTATTATTGTAAACAAATTATTTTGATGAAAATAAATTGTATTGAATTGTTATTATTATTATTATTATTATTAGTAGTAGTAGTATTTCTTTTCATTTAAATTCAGTTGACAGTAATCACGTCGCACCAAAAGCCAACATATACTGCAGATTTTCTGGTTGGAGAAAGAAAGCAACTCCACCCCTTCCTTCCGCAAGACAATATCGCTTGATGTATCCTCCCTGAATCAAATTAGCGTCAACACTTCCCTCAAATAATCGATAAAGACAGAATTAACACACTCATAAAAAAATTTAAATTTTCACCGCAAACCATGCGAGTCATGCAGAGCGAGTTAACATAATTCACGACGCTCGCAAATTTAATATAAGTGTCATATATTAAGGGAGTTGTAAGGGAATGTGTGAGGACCCCCACTGATATCCGATGGAAGTAGAAATATTTAAAATTTTAATCTCCCCACTTTGAAAAACAGCCGCTATAATTTTCTATCTACACAACATTTATCGTCATAATAGGGACGGGGGCGAATTCCTGGCGACCATCCATCACCGCCAAATATTAGAAGTTTGTCCGCGCTCACGAAAGGCAGAACGATGGGTTCCCTTGTTTGATTCCTCGCGTTCTTTGGCAATTCATAAGCACCAACCCCAGACAATCCATTAATTTCGCCCGATGAATGCACGTCAGCCCACTCTGACCACTTTCAATTCTTTCCTCTCTTCTCGAAACCCAAAATATATTAAACGTGATTAAATTCGCCACAGTTTGGGGTCAATGGCTTGTTCCGGGCAAAAGAAGGCATTGGCCAAAGACTCGATAATTGTGTACTTTGATGCACTAATGCCGCACAAATAAACGATTAAAATTGTATTTGTTTATTTACTTGCCCACGACACGCTCATATTTTTAATCCCAAATCTCATTATGCTAAAAGCCATTCCGGTGGCAGCTTCAGCGACGACATCTGGTGGGCTGTTGTAACAAACATCATTCGTCTTGTTGACGACACGCTAAATCATAAAAGCCAAAGCGAATGCAGTTTCCGATGAAGATGACTGAACGCGATGTTCCTTTGGGGACTGATATTAACCGTGATTAAGTAACAGTTCTCAAGGACAGTGCTGATGACTTGTAGATATTGCGTGCACGTGGCCTCGGCTGTTCGCTGAAGTTATTCTCAATAGCTACCAAGAATTTTAATTAACAAGAGTAGTTTAATTTTAAGTATAGCAATATCCAAGCTTTCTTTTCTCTTAAAATTCATATTTTCTCATCCGAAGCAGAGAAATTAAATTTAAAATCATTTCAGATGTGACAAACTCCAGCAGATGTAACCTATTTCAATCGGAAATGTTTTCCGGTGTTAAAACTAAACAAAGTTTCTTCTGAACCCTCTTCAAAACAATTTAGCTAGCTTTCAGTCTAGTGTCCTTGCATCATAAACAAAATCAGTTGATTATTTAGTGGCAGCAAAGGATGTCAAGCTTCGGTATATTTCATCCCTCAAAGTGATTGTTTGCGGGATGAAATGCATTCATTCCAGGAGTGAAAACCATGCGTAATCTATCTGTTACCGAGTAATATCATAAAGTGTAAAAAAAAACCAGAAAACATAAAGTTCATTTCAGCAATGAGAGAATCGAATCTAGGCCGTTTCCAGCGAAAGGATAGTGATGGCAGCCGAATTTTACACAAACTATAAGATAGTGCGCTTTTAAAAGCTCATGTGTGTTCAGTTAGTTAAGGAAGAATTGACCAGTTACTTGAACCAGGACAGAATCCAAATGATATTCCTTCTATGTAGATGCAAAATGGTTCACGTGATATGAATTGGAGCATGGTCCACACTTTTCCCCCTTCCCCCTATAAGGCTACCCTTTTTGGGTCACTGAAGTGGCATATGTCTGTTGATACGATTATGCAGTAAAATGATCTTATGGGGCCAATACTCCGGTTTTAAACTCCAGTGTAAATAAATGAATCAATCCACATACGTATCTTTCTGCAAAATCCTCGCTTATTGGAGGAGTGAAAGATCGACATTTAATCCATGAAATTTAGAGACGAGGTTAAGCATTCATAACTGTATGTTTTTGTTTTGTTTTTAACATATGGACCATATGCAAAACTAGATGACTATGACTCTTCTACCCTCAATGTTCCCACCATCCCACCTGCCGTGGGGTGCAAACTCGGTAATGCTGGGTTAAATTGTTAAAGACTAATAACAATTTTGATCTTCAAAGCCATTTCAGGTAGCGAAACATCATAAAGGTAGGTTTCTGATGCAGTTTCATGCATCATGATTCTTAATCTAGTGGATCGATATAACATCTCTAGGCCGGACTACATTTTGGCCATCCGTCAATCTGTATGAAACTCCATTGCTTTCAAGGCTCCAAGAAACGGAAAAAGGTTATCTCAGACTGATTCTAGACCTGGGTCTGCCAGATGAAAAGAACTGGAAATCTAGATGAGATTTTATACATAAAAAAAGAATATTTCCCTAACAAAAGGAAATAAGGATAAAATGGATTAAAGGAAAAACCAATAATTGGTTTTTACTTTAATAACTGTGGTTTTGCTGGTAAGTGGTCCTTGTCCATTTATTATTGCATCGCTATAGAAATAAATACAATAGACTTCGTCAGGTATTTACAACACTGTTTCCCAAATGGAGACGGACTTTGTTTCTTGTATCTACATGAATCTAAAAGGAAGGAAGATATCCACGAAATATCTACAAGAAAAATAAAATAAAAATGAATTAGAATAATCAAATGTCGCAAAAAGGCATCAATACCAGCGCGTGAGGAATTCTGAAGAAAACAAATAGCTAAGGGGAAAGTGAAGCCACTTTTCAAAAAATGATGCAAAATTTAAATAGTCGGGAGAATCTGTTAAAATTGACTTTTTCTGTCTCTTTTTTTTTTTTTTTTTTTTCGATAACCACAGCAGTTGTTTGAGACAAAAAGAAAGAATTGGTGGTTTAATGCGTAATTTGAATAATTACTAAGCAAAACGAAAAAAACTGTTTTAAATACGCATAAACAAATGCGACACGAATATCAGCTGAATGATTGGTGGCGAAATATTTTGAACAACGAATCCCACCAGAAAGCAAAAAGGATTTGAGGACATCGCTTCAAAAGCAAAAACAAGATGATCAAAAGCACAAAGGCGAATTAACCAAAGATAGAAGGAACGCAATTAAAAGTATTTAAAAACTCACCGGGCGAGGATTATTCTGAAAGAAAAAATATTAGAGGAAATGTAGAGGTAACAGGAAATTGAGTAAGCTTCTTAGTTCATTCTCTAAGGAGTTAATTATACAATTATATCGCTGCAACCTAAGAAACGGGTCGTTTACTGAAACCCAAAATGCGCACCAAAATAAGAAGAGGAAAACAACAACAAGGATTTCATTAATTTTAAGTCTTAATTTTCCAACGAAAATTAAGACACTTCAGAGGGCGTGGACATCCATTTCAACAAAAAGCTCACAAAAAGATCGTTTCCGTTTTATTTTTCATTATGCAATCCAAAGAGAATATTAATTAGGCACTGTTAATTAAAGGGGTGGAGGAAGGAATAGCCGATGAGCCAAATGTAAAATTTAATACAAAATATATAAAACAACAAAATACAATAAACATAAATTTAATACAAACGTAATAGAAATTTATTGACTTCTCGTATGTTTCGCATCGATGCGTAGGTTTATAAAAAAAATATGTTTATAAATTAAAAAATAGATTAAAATAAATTAATAAATAAATTTAAAAAATAATATAAAAATTAAAAAATAGGTTTATAAAAAAAAACTATGCGTAGGTTTATAGTAATTATCTTACTTTCAATGTGACGCAGCCTTGAATTACCCAGGCCTAAACCCTGAGCACAGATCAAACCAGAAAGTAGCCGGACCCAGCGCCTTTTTTTTTTTTTTTCATAGTTCCTTGGACCTTCCCAGATAAACGATGGACTCAGGTCTGTATAGAAAGAAAGAAGGCACACAAGTTAAGTTGTTCTGATCGTAGGAAATACATCATATCTGATTGATTTGGAGAGGAGTGCTCTTGTGAGATGTCACATTACTGGCTTGTCAATTCGTCCACTTGATGACAGTCTACTCCATCCAAAACGACCTCTGTGATATTATCATGAAATGGGAGGATTACAGTGCCAACAGTCCAAAAATGCACTGGAAGACTATGGAAGCTCACTCCATATGACCAGAAACTGGCAAAAGTAGCACGACGAAAAATCGCGTCATACAGGATCAGCAAAAGTTTGAAGAGTCAACGGGGATGATGTCTGTACGAACACACTGCGATGCTCCACAGCATCGGTTTTCGTGGTAGAGCGGCGGCCCAAAAGCCAAACGTCATCAACAGCAATTAGCCGTCTCTTTTTCTATGGGACAGTGGAAATCGGTGATGCAGTTGTGGTGGTGTGGAATAGTGCAGTTGGCTACGAGAGAAACATAAAAAATATAAAAGCCTTGTTCGAAATGTCTGCTCTTTGCTTGTTTCTTTATTTCGTTTTTGAGTCAAAGCAACTTAGGCTTTGGAGCGTCAGTGCGAAGTAAAAACAAAATCTGACTCTCCTAGGCGCTCTCGTACGAAATCTTAAAACGCTTCGTTTTTAGTCTGGTTTGAATATCATTAAAACTTATAAATATTACCATTATCCCAAGTGTTCGCGATTGTTTCGGTCAGCAGAAAACCAAGAAGTCAACTTGACTGTTCGCAACTGCTCCAAACTAAGAAAAGTTTTACCGAAAGGATTTTTCCACCTTACTGAAGGTTACCTTGACGAAATGCTCTTTCAGGGGTGATCGTTGATCAGAGCTCTTTAAATCTTGCAGGAAGAGGAAATATCTTAAATAACGGTCGCAATCTTAATTGACATTTTGACTTGGAAGGAGCAAAAAATCTTCGAATCTAATGCCTAAAGAAGGCGTTTTTCTTAAAAGCATTTCCTTCTTAATAGTGCAACTTAATAGTCTCAATGTAATGACTGGAGGAGAATGATTATCAGACGACCCATCGTCATTCGGCGGGATGCAATTGACAGGGATATTAGGGTGTGATTTATAGTCCTGGGCCGGGAACACCTTTGTCGCACGAGTTTTAATCGATGGGTCACGCCTGTGTCTTTGTTGTTTCGCCCTGTCATTCTCTCTCTCTCTGCGTTCTTCTCCGTGCCTATCTTTCAGCGATCACCGATTTAATATGTGTTCGACTTTTTCCTCCCCTTCGCAGAGAGCTTGCCAGGAAGTCCGAATAATAGATAATCATTAACACTTTTAATTGCAGCGAAGGGTCTTCCATTGATCCAAAGAATCCGCGAATTTTAGCGTTTAAATAAAAACTGACTTAATGATGAACGATTTTGATAAAACTTAAATTTCATTCTCTTGGATTCGGCTCCGTTTTTTCCGTTTTATTTCTGGCCCGTCATCCATCATTTTAACGGTAGGGTAGCAGTTGAGGTTAATTCATCTCGTGACATTCTCATTTTGTCTGCTTGAGGTTAAAAGTTGCCGTGAAAAAAAGAAGAGAAAAATCAGCAGTACAGACGACACAGAAGCCAAGAAAAGTACTGATATTCTGAGAAATAAGATTTACTTTTATTGTTGACAAATCGAATTATGGTGAGTGCGGCGAAGCGTGCCCTTTTCCTGCCGAGAAATCTTGAAAAATAAGAAACTTCCAGTCAGGCGAAATATTGCTTGATTCACAGCGAAGACAGGCAAATTATCTCCGGTAATTTTTGTTATTCAAATGTAAGAAAAATGGACGCCACTTACTGAATTCAAAATTCTTCCATTCGTTTATTTGTGGATTTTAATATTTTAAAATCTCTGGAGATATTTTAAACCCAAATTAACTATTTCGAAATGTGAATTCGGCTGCAAACATCTTCATGTATCGCACGACTATATAGCTAAAGGACTAGTCTATCTTATTTTGGGAAACAATGTTGTAAATACTCGGCGAAGTTCTTTATATTTATTCGCTAGCTGGAAAGTTTTTTTTTTTTAGGGGTAAGTAAAGCACAGTTTTCACTTATTTAAAATAAGGAATGATAAATCTTTTATTAAAAACAAAATCTATTATTTCTTCAGTCAAAAAACCTCCCATTCTTTAAAAAAGACAAAGTGAATTCAAGTTATAGGCCTACATGTTTACATTTTACAAATGTGTTAATGAATGTGAATGGCGTGGCTTGCATATCGCCTGTTGTACCTTCCATAAGATGGCAGCACTTACACATATTACAGTTAAAAGCGCTCCAAGGGGGAGTGTAAGTGAGTGTAGTAAAAATGGCGTCATTTCCCATGCAAGAGTAGCGATTCGTTTGAGGGCGTTGTTCCTATTAACAGTTTAAATGTTAAAAAACTAAAATTTTTTAACATTTAAACTTTGTTTAAATTAAGAAAGCTTAAAATTTTGATTATAATAGATTATTTATCTTTGGTTCTTGGGATGAGCAAACAAATTTCCACCTTCCAGTGCCATTAACTTTCTTTCACTGACTTAAGTTGTAACCTGAAAAATCCTTTCCTCGACTACGTTTCAATCTTTGTATCCTTTTCCAATGCCTTCGGTTTGGTTCCCAGACTCTCTTACCTCCAGAGATCCGGACATTCATCCAGAGCTATGTTGATGCTGTTAATTTTAGATATTTGGAGCATATTGATTTGTTTTCTTGTTTCTACTGCAACAGTGTTTACTTAAGAGGAGTTCTCAGTAAACAAATACTTAATGGAATCTTCGAGTAAAAATAGCTTGGAAGGCAAATTGAATGGTAAGTTGATTCCAGTTCTGTAGCTTATTCTTCTAGAATTTCCGAACGTTCAAATAATAGGAATTTTAGAACGACAAAATTCGCATTTGTGCATTATATAAGAGATCGTTATTGTTATGGTTACAGCAGTTATTAGTACTTAAGAAATCTCTTCATGTTCATACTGGCCAGAGGCCAAGTATGAACATTATCTTTAAGGTGCACTAATTATTAGAGTTGATCTCTTAAGGTGCACTAATTATTAGGATAAACAGATGCCTGGTTGTCCACATCACGATTAAACCCCCCCCCCCCCCTCAGCGTGCGCTCATAACTAATTACATCTGTGTGTGGAAGTGTATGGATATTGACAGATTTGCATGTTGTGCGGGCTGAAACACCCAGAATAATCCACCTAATCCTCCCCCCCCCCCCCGAAATCAGCTAACTATAGTCTCAGCAGAAGAGGACTTTAGAGATTCCTCCAGTCGTAGAAAGTAATATAACTCAGACCACTCCAAATGAGTTGCAGGCAATGTATCATGCCAACCAGGCTTCTACAGTGGGAACTGCTAATGCGTGGTAGAGGTGGAATGGGGATTGCAATAGGGAGAAGGGGTTGAGCAAGGCCTATACAAAGTGCTAGAATGGTAGTGATGGTCTGGATTTTTTTTTAGCTGTATTGGACAGAATTTATGATGGGAGAAATTATTGTGCAGTGGGATTAAGAGTTTGTGGTTGGCTCTGATTAGGTTCAGATGAATGACAATCACATATGGGCTTCAGGGTCTTAAATGGAGTTGTTGATCTTTAAGGTGCACGAAAGCATTCCCTGAACTGTGAATTTACTGCACAGTTTGCTGATCAATTGTGTAAGGGTAGAAAGGTGGCTTCCATATTCCTCCTATAATCAGCATTTTTAGGCCAGTCCTTGTCAGTTTGTGTTGATTCTGTTGTTTGAGATCAGCAGGTCAATGGATGACAGCAGGTTAATTTTGGGAGGGAAAGGGTAGGAGGGGATTTGAAAAAAGTCTCAAGAGAGTAAAGAGAGGGGAAGATGGTGGAATAACCTTAGCCTTCATTTTTATGCATGCATAACATCGCAATTTTGAGATATATGATGAGTACATGTACTTCTGGTCCTTGATGACACTATAACACTCTTAAAACGTTTGGAATATTCCTGCGCTTGTTGTCCAGATATTTAATCACTGCTAGCAAGTACTGAAGGTCTGTTATCTTAAGAGGAATCTTACAAACTAGGCACAGCCGAATTCTAATGCCTAAGGGCGCAAAGACAAAGCAAGAGTACTATAGTGACATAACTGTCGATGTTAAATAAGGGATTCAGTAAATTTGTGAACTCCAGGTGACCTAGGTCCGAAATGGCTAATACTTCCACGAAGGGTGCAGGAAGTTAGAAAACACAACGATTTTAGAAATTACGACGTGACTGGTAGAAGAGAATTCTCAGGAAGGGAATTGGAATTACTGCAGTTCAAGAAAGAACGCTGAATCAGGCGATTAATGGAACACAGTATGACAGGGCTTGGAAGATTTCGATGGCATTTGTGTGTTGCCTGTTTTTCTCTTTTTACTGAGCAAAGTGATGCACGCTGAGAATAGCAACGTTGCGCACGCTCTCAAGCAAGAATTCTGTTACTGAAGTAAACAACGTCGCCGACCCTATTGTTTAGGTCTGGTGATCAGGTTACCTGACAATAAGCTTCGTGTAAGCCTTTAGTTCCGATTGCCCTTCCGCTGGTAACGCTGTTTTCACCTAAGTACTGACACAGATTTGGAGAATGGTCGACAACTGTGTGGTTTTGGAAATAAATGCGCTCCCATTGAAGATGTTACTGCTAGTGAAGAAGTTCGAGCTTGGATAATTACGATTGTTCATATGATTGAACAATTTGAAAGGATCTAACTTGCCACGCGCATGCGCACACTTTTTTTTTGTTTTTTTTTTTAGGACACCGAAATTTAAAAAAAAAATTAGTTCTTTGATGGTGCTTTTTTATCACAGTTTGAATTATAATTATCTTTATGGAAAGAAAGAAAAAAAAACTTTATAGCCAACAGACGAAGATACTGGTATGTTAGAGAGAAACAGACGATAGTGGATCAATAAAGCTTGTATCGTCTGCTTTTCTATGCCCTTATAGAGATGGGTATCTCGTACATCACCAATATGTTTGCACGCAAATCGTATCGGATCCGGGTGGAGAGAAAGAGAAGGGGAAAAGCAGAGTGGTTCGAGTTGTAATACACACAACGATACAGGCAGTGTGGGAAAACAATAAGGTGAGTACTAAGATAAGAAAAGGAAGAAAAATACCTCAAGAACTTAACAAGAGGGTGAGACAAAGCAGGTGCAGATATTTTGTATCTGGAAACGCAACAAAAGTTCGGAGAAGGGGATCTTCCCAACTTTCTTTTTTTTTTTTTTTTGCTGAATTATCTGCTGCGAATTGTTTCGTGCTGGGGAATCTCATTACCGATACACAGCAAACCGCAAAGCGACCGCAAGAAGTAATGAGTTTTCTATAGAAAAGTTCTTTGAAGTGCGATCGCCAGTTCAAGTGGTTGCCTTGGAAACCGTGGAAGAAATTTGACGCAGAATTACTCACGAGTACGATTGGAAGTAACAGGATAAGCCGTGAATAGGATTAGTACATTTTAAGCGAAGGGGATTAGCTAAAGAGACTCGTTTGATCAACAAGTTCGTCTCGCTGGTGAATTCGAGTGGAATTGGGAGGACACAAATCTCTTTTACAAGTAAGTGGTAGATTTTAAGAAAAAATGGGTTGCCGTACAGTATTTCCTACGTAGAGGTTCCCTTCGTCCCAAAATGCATTTCGTGAATTTAATATTTCATCCCATAGAAGTAATTCAAAGTGATCTTTCCGATTTCAGAAATTTATTGTACTTTGCATTGATTTTACTTTATTATTATTTGTTTTTTACTTCTGTTTTATTTCGCTTTATCGAACACAAACTGGTTCAATTCGATATACGTGCTGAACATTAGCCTAATCCTTAATTGGCCAAAAGTTGGTTTCTGTTATTGGAGGAACTAATCTCCAACTGACAGGAATTTAACTGAGAAATACCTCCCATTCTAAAAAAATATTTTAGTGTATGCGTTGGAATATAACATAAAAAAGGTATACTGCCTAATAGTCAATTTTTCATTTGCATTTATAGGTGTCGAATGTACTGCCTCATACCACGTGGAACAGGGAGTCCCGCAAGGTTTGCCTTTAGGCCCTCTTATGATTATTTAATGTATAAACTATTTATCATTCGCGCTCCCTCTCTGCATGCCCAACCATAATTCTTTCAAAAGCGTGATGTAGCCGAGTGGTCAACGACAGACTGCAGCAGTATACGCCCATTCAGTGGACGTGGTTCAAGCCCTTGACTACTACATACGATTAACGATTGTATTAATAAGAAGAAATCTTTAATGTACAGTAAAGATACAGATACAATAATGTGCCCACCAGAACCAGAAGCTTGACAATGATATGGGGTAATATAAAAATATGTACAGTATAAAAATTTATACAGTATAAAAGATAACATAACAATTAAAAACGTAGTATTAGCCATTCTATAGATATGAGTATGTACATAGTTGTGAGGCAGACAGTACACCAAGGTCAAGGTATATGCACGTTCATATGTACAAAGCACATATTTAAGCATATTCACACAAGTCAGAATATTTCACAGTGCCAAATTGATGTTCGGTATTGCATTTTCTTGTGAAACAGTTCGTCGATTTGCCTGCGACGTGCCGTTCTGCGCCTCATAGCAGATAGCAGGTGGAGGTATCGGTCGACATCAGGGGCCAAACAAAAGGGGAACAAGTTCGGCCAACGAGCGCCTGTAATTGCGATCAGAAGCGAATTTCTGGAGGTCAACTCCGATCATTAGCAGGGCTTGTACAGTAGGAAGTACTTGTCCAGGTAGGAATCTGTCACTGATCTTCAGCCTGTTCTGTTGTAACTGAAGAAGAGGGGGTGGCTCGTAAGGAAGGAAGTGGAACATGCCACTGGCATATATCCCAGAAGTCAGGGGAGTTGATTTTGCCAACCAGCATTTTGACTGTGGCCACAGTTCTAACAATAATTTATTGTTAACTCTTTTGACCTGGAGATAGTGCCAGAATAGTGTTCATGGGGTATTTAAAAGTTCATATTGATTCCACTTTGCATGTTTTGTACAAGAAATGGTCTTCTTTTTTTCATTTTTTTAATGTTTTAACAGTATGTTAGCAACATTATCTGTCCCCTTTCTCCATTAAAGTTCCCTGTGTACGTAAAATTTATATCAAATACATAAATAAACAAACAAACAAATTAAGAAAATAGCTTCTTCCAGCTACATCAGCATTATTATTTTATTCATTTCATTCTATGGGAGAGCGTTTGTTTCTTGCCAATTGGTTGAAGGACGCGGGGAAACCCACACCAAAAAAAAGTAGCAAATGCTATTGTTAATAACTATCGGATCTTCAACATTCTCAGGATGCCATGATCTCGCAAACAACCCCTAAAGAGCCCTTGAGCATGAGTGATGGGATAGGGGCATCCACGAGGTTGCGTTGCGCCGCTAGTGTGCTTCTGTGTGCGCGCGCGCGCAAGTAGGGATGGGGTGGGTGGGGAGGGGGAGAAACGGGATCGTTTGTGACACAGAGAGCAGAGCGCGAGACGACGCGCAAAATGACCGCTTCAGTGGATGCGGTATGGAGAAGGGATTAAGGATTGCAGAAAATGTTTAATGAATTGTCGACAAGTTTCCAGTGATTGATATCCACCGCCCTCTTGACTTCCCTTTGAGGTTTCCGTTTAGTGTTTGCAACTATTCCGGATGATTAAAGAGAGTAAAGACGTCACAAGACATCTACGTCTTACTTACGATGCTGCGAAGACGATTGCCTGGTTCAAATCAAACAGCATTTTTCCGTTTACGAGTTGGTTTGGAGGCTGACAACGAAAACGTTTTTCAAAAGAACGCAATCAGAACGAACCAAATCACTGTTTTACATTTCTCTTAAAATTCATTTCGTTAACATCAAGAACACGCTCCACAGTTTCGAATTAAACGAAATCTTCGCTTGGTTCAAGGAGCTCCACTAAGTAAAGAAGGAATGCACACCAATTAACGAGTGCAAGTTTCCTTTCCGTTAGAGAGAGAGTTCTATTCCATGTTTGGTTATTTTAGAAATTCATAAATAAAGATTTCCCTGAAGTAAATATAAATGTGAAATTTAAACGAATAAGTATTGCTATTAACATATCTTCATAACAGGAACATGGTTTCATTTCATAGCATTGTTCTATTGGAGGCCTGCTCGTTAATGAGAACTACCTTAAATATATAGAGGGTAATTCAGGAGGAATAGTTTTTTTTTTTTTTTTTTTGGTAGTTGTTGGCGCATCGGCTTCTCTGGCCATTATTATTATTATTAAATCCGTTTATTAAAAATATCAAGTGTTTGCTTTCACCCCTTATACACAGCCGAACGGCTAGAAGGGTGTACAAAATGCAAGAATTGCAATTATATACAATATAAGAAGGGTGCACAAAAAGCAAAAATTACAATTATTTACAGTATTTACAATATAAGAAGAGTGTACAAAAAAGCACGAATACAATTATTTACAATATTTACACAAGGCGTATATTTACAATATTGTTTACAAATTTACTCATTGTCAAGATTATAGTTGAAGTAGGCAGTGCACTTCTGAGATGCTCTTCACTCTGTACTGCTTGCTTTCGGAGTATTTCACAGGGTGGTCTATTGTCAATGAATTCAAAAGGTTCACTGCGTTGTTTGGGAAGAAATTCTTCAGACAGCACAGGTTGCACACTATAGAATGCGACGGGAGGTAGGGACTGTCATTACTGCGTCCAGCCCGTGGAGTAGAGATAAGTCCTCGAAGACTGGGGGGCGTCAGTCACACCGGTAAGCATCTGAGAAAGAAGAAGAATATTCCTGGATGCAATTGAACTCTCCAGGGAGTGATATTTAAGTTGGTATATAACACAGCCCTGGAGATGGTGAAAGCATTGCCCGTGACCCTGTTCATCCATCGCATTACCCAGTACTCGACTGCGAGGAATCTATTTATATACGACGTCGGGGCAGAAGACCAGATTGCTGATGCATACAGTGCGATAGGTTGTAGGCACCGCTGGACGTATCCACCGACTACATCGACGTGGAGTGACCCCGTCAGCTCTTGTCGAATTGCCCACATCGCCGAGAAAGTCTTAGTTTTCATGGTCGAAAAATGGTTCTGAAAAGTGAGGCCCTCGTCCCAAGCCAAGCTGAGGTCGGTGTGAGACTTCACTTTACTTATCTGCACTCCGTTGTGATAGGATGTGATGTCATTTTTTAATCTCTTTTTTTGTAAATGTGATTTGGGCCGATTTAAATATGTTTAGCTCCAGACCTATCTGCAGTAGATAGGCTACAAGGCTGTTGATCGGGACGGCGACTCGCTGATTTATCAGGTGGGTTTGTTCAGGGTCTTTTGATTTTATATATAATTTGATATCATTGCATATGATGAGGAATCAGTGTACCTTGCGAGGAAGGGTTCAAGGGCAGCGTCGAACAGTACACAGGATAGGATACCTCCCTGTGGTACTCCTCTCGTTATAATGTACTCCTGTTGGAAGGATTTATAGCTGATGATGAGTTGTCTTGGTGTAAGGATGCGGTTGATGGTTTTTAGCAGGCTTCCAGTAATGCCAAAGTACTTTTCCAGAATGTAGATGAGAGCGGGAATTGAGAGCTTATCATAAGCAGATGAAATATCCAGGAAGATGACGTCTAGCTGAGATTTACTGTTGAGAGCAGTTTGAATTTTAAATAGGGTATCCAGTAGGTTTGTATATGTAGATCTTTTGGGGATCACGGTATACAGATGTTTCGGTCTACGAGAGAAGCATTGGTCGATCAGTGCTGATAAGATAGCTTTCTCAAACACTTAATAGAAAGCAACCCACTGAGATCGGTCTGAAGTCCTTAGGTTCCTTTGGGTTTCTTCTTTTGGGTATGGGTTGCACCCTGTAGTGATTCCACATTGTCGGGATTGATCCGGACTTCAATATGCGATTAAAGATTACAAGAAGGGGCTCCACAATGAAGGCGCTACACACTTTAACCATGAAGAGAGGGAAGCCGTCAGGAGCAATTGTAGATTTATTAGGAAGTCTATAGATGGTATTTATAAGGTGTTGTTTTGTTAGCGTTATAGTTGAAATGGGCTGTCTGGAGTGCATGATGAAATCACTTAGGTTTGGGGTTTTTGGGTCTAATGGCATCTCGTTGAACGTCAAAGATACCCATTCCTGAAATACCTTCTCATTGATATGGAAATCTTTGTTGCATTTGGATGTAATACGTTTCGAGCGGTTTATTCTGTTGAGTGCCAGCTGCCGGATTGCATTTCGTTTACATTTGAGGAAGGTTGCCCGCTCTTTCTTGTACATCTGGTAGTCAGTTGAGTTATGGTACTTTTTCCATATTCTGAATGCTTTTTGTTTCCTCTTCAATGCTACTTGGACTTCGGCATTGAACCATGTATTGGATCTATCAGAGAGTTTTATTTGTTTGGAAGCTCCTTGGGAGGCAATTTCAAGTAGCTGGTTAGCCAGGTTAGATATAGCAATGTCTATTGATTCTTGCTGTAGATCCTTCCAGTTTATTTCTGTGAGACGTGCAAGGATGATCTATGGGTTTAAATATTTGATGGAGAATACTGTTTTGGTAATCTTCTCGTTCCTGAGAGCTTCATCAGCGTTTGAGTTTACAGTGATGTTGAAATCAAACGTGATAGGAGAGTGATCAGAGGGGAAGCTGTGGTGTTCAGGGGTCAGACCTAGGTGTGCGAGATTGTGGAATAATAGATCCAGCATCTGGATTCCCCTGGTAGGAGGTGTGGTTTGGTGAAATAAGCCAAATGTGCCAATGGCTGATATGAGATCCTCAGTGGCCTCATCATGTCTAGGCGTAGGCATGTTGAAATCGCCCATAATGAAGGTGGGGATATCGGAGGCTAGGTTGGCTGCTATCCATGCCATCAGTTCACTTCATGAATCTTCTGTGTGGTCAGGGGGTAGATATACAAGACAAATTTGGAGTTGTATGGCATCCTTTCTTAATGTGGCACATAGGGTTTCGAATTTATCTGATTTGGTCAGCAGAAATCTGTATTAGCATTAGCATTAGTAGAGGCATTTGATGCAAGAAAGCAAGCTTATGCAACATCAGCCAAAAAAAACAAATAAAGTAAAATAAATAAATAAAAAATAACCACTTCCACTTCACCCCTCTGTTCGTTCGAAATACCTGTCCAGCTGAGCCTTAAACTTATTTAGGCTATCAACTTCCACGACAAGGGATGGAAGTCTGTTCCATCTACCAACCACCCGCTGGCTAAAGCCAAATTTCCGCACATCTATCCTACATCTGTCTTTCCTCAATCTGAATTTATGCCCTCTCAGGTGATTATTCTGAGCAAGAGGAAGAATCCCATCAACATTGAGCATGCTCAAACCATTCAAGGTTTTATACACCTCTATCAGATCACCTCGCTGATGCCTAGTCTCCAGACATTGTAATTCGCAAAACTTAAGCCTTTCTTCGTAAGAGCACCCCTTTGTTCCATTCACTAATCTTGTTGCCCTTCTCTGTACTCGTTCCAACAGCTCTACATCCTTCTTGAAATGAGGCCTCCAGTACTGTATACAGTACTCTAGGTGTATCCTGACCATTGCCTTATACAAGCGAATAATCACCTCCTTATCCCTGCTAGAAAAATTCCTATATATCATTGACAATACACCATGAGCTACTCTTGCAGCCCGTCTGCACTGCTCAGAGAACTTCGTATCTGCCTGCACAACCACCCCCAGGTCCCTTTCATTCTCTACCACTGTCAGTGTAGTACCACAGAGTTGATACGTTGCTCTGGGGTTGCTGTTTCCCATATGTAGTACTTTACATTTGTCAATGTTAAACTTCATTTGCCACCTCTCAGCCCATCTGCTCAACCTTTCCAGATCCTGTTGCAGCAGCATAGTGTCAGTAGTGTCCTTGACAAACCTGCCAACCTTCGTATCGTCTGCAAACTTGGACATTAAGCTTGATATACCATCATCAATATCATTTATAAATACAGAGAACAATAAAGGACCCAATACTGAACCCTGAGGGACTCCACTCATAACATTAGTCCACGATGAGCAGTGTTCATTGATTATCACTCTCTGTCTTCTCCCCCTCAACCTCCCCTTTATCCATAGCAGCAATTTGCCTCCAATGCCACACTGCTCCAATTTGTGCAGCAGTGTTTCATGTGCAACAGTATCAAAAGCCTTTCTAAGATCCAAGTATATAATATCAAAGTTATTCCCTGCATCCAGTTCTTTTGTGACTGCATCATAGTATCCAATCAAATTGGTCAGGCAAGACTTCCCCTTAACAAAACCATGCTGTGTCCGAGCTATAACTGAAGTCTTGTCTAGATGATCCTGCAGTGCTTCTTTAACCAGTGCCTCCATTAATTTTCCGGGAACAGAAGTTAAACTCACTGGTATATAATTACTTGTGTCAGCCTTTGATCCTCCCTTGTGTATTGGGGTCACATTTGCACATCTCCAGTCCATGGGTACCTCCCCTGAGTCCAAGGAAGCTCTCATAATTATGGCTAAAGGTTTGCTTACTTCCTTTGCTGCCTCCTTTAATATAACTGGATAGATCTCAACCACCCGAGGTGCCTTTCTTGTGTTTATCTTCAACAATTTCTCCTCCACTTTACTCTCAGTTATTACAAGATTCTCTAGCTTACTGCTAGAGTTGAATACACCTCTGGTCTTCCCCTCGCTGAATAACTGCTCATGTGTGAATGTCGATGCAAAATATTCATTTTGTTTGTTAGCTACCTGAGCAGGGTCATCAACAGTTGACCCATCGATATCAAGTGGACCAATCTCATTCATCCCCTTCCTTCTAGAGTTTACATAAGTAAAGAACTCTTTGCTGTTTTTCTTCGCATCCCTTGCCAAGGATCTCTCGTAATCTGCCTTCGCCTGCCTAACCTCCTTTGTAACTTGGTTACAGATCAACTTGTATCTATCATAGGCTTCTGTGTCACGTGTTAATTTGTATGTATCCCATGCATTTTTCTTCTCTGCCAACTGCCTCATTAGTTCATCTGACATCCATTTAGGTCTATTGCTTGAAACTGGATGAGTACAGTAACGCAACACCTCCACTGCGTCTGCTATTCCTGGAATTATGGAGGCTAAGGTAATCAAGAGGCTGACCTACGATATCCAGTTGCCTTCCGTGAGATAACCAGGTTTCGGTCAAGCAGATGAACTGATATTCAGATAGTAACATGATGGTTTGTAGGGGGTGTAGTTTATTGCTGATACTGCGTACATTTTGGTAGAAGCATTTAAGGGGAGTTATCGAGACAGGTTAGCATGAGGCTGACGTTGGTTGCTATCCCTGTGTTATTGTCGATCTTGTGCGGTAGGATGTGGAAGATGTCCGTTCGTTGTACATTTTTACTAGAGTTCCTGGCCGCCAGGTGCTTGTATCTAGCACTTTTAGTCCATCCTGTTTTTCACAAGTAATTGTGAATGAAGAATAGGAGGAATATCTTGTTTTCTCTGGTCTCACAACCACCTTGATCCCTATTTTTTCCTCAAAGAATTTAGATATATTTGCATCGGTTGTGGACGGTCCAAGTCTCGATATGAAGATTTTCGATTTTTTTTGGATGGATGTTATATTGCATATTTTCTCCAATACGTTGGATTGGTTGACTGGTTTGGCTTTGTTGGTGTATGCTGGTGATATTTCTTGAGTGGGACCGGCCCCCTAGGCTACCAATCTATTTACAGAACTATCTTGGTGAGAAGTTGTATCATTGACCGTTAATGACACTTCCGAAGGGGAATTAGGTCACGATCGTTTGAAGGATGACTGCCGGGAGACAATATGTGCATAAGTGGGTTTTTTATTGGTGTCACCACTCATACTTGAGTGTAGGCATGGAGCATTTTGAGAAGCTTCATTGAGAAACGGTTGCTTCAGATATATAATCGATATCGCACCTAGGTTCACAAGGGTGCTCTAACACAGGTAATTGACTCATATCGATAATGCACCTTCCAAGGTTTTTGCAGTACTTTGATCCAAGCCCGAGGCAGGATTGGAACCCGCGACCTTTGGGTTGCCAGGCAAGCATTTTACCCACCCGGCTAGCCAGGTCGGCGGAGGAATAGTAAGGATTTTGGGAGGTTAAAATGGTATCGTTATTGTGAGTAAAAAAGTTCATATAAACATGTGTCCAATTCTCAATGGATCTGGAAATACAGCTGTTTGACACTGGCGCACACAGCTCCATGAATCAGATGTGACCAAGAAGCGGCTGAAACCTGACGCTGTTTGGTGTTAGAAGTGATGTTAAGAACATCTTTACACATGAATATGCTGATATGGATTTTTTCTACGGTTTTTGTGGTGGAAGTGCTACTGCTGCTTGTAGAGAATACCGTTGACGGTTTCCTAACCGCAGAATACCGGATTCAAGAGCGTTTACACCAAACTGAGACTGGTTCAGTTCCCAGAGCTCATATTCCTTCTGAATGTGCAAATGAACAAAATGTGGAAAAAATAAGAGTAGAACACATTCTTCAGTCGATAGAAGTTAACGTAGTCCTATGAGCACACGACGAATTTCTACGCGTATCGGTGTTCCACAGACAACAGTACGACGAACATTGCGCCTTGTATCCATTTCACATACAGCGGGTGCAACACCTTCAACCAGGAGACGATTGGAATTTTGTCCAGCGGTGGGTAAATGCTAATCGCCGATTAATTCCATTAATACTCTTCAGCAATGAAGCTACTTTCACCCGTGAAGGTATCAACAACACCCATAACTCTCATCGGACGAAAATCCAGATGCCACTGTAGAAACAAATTTTCAACATCGCTTCTCTGTGGTGCGGTATCATCGACAATTATTTGATTGGGCTTGTTGTATTACAAAATCATCTTACAGGGCCCATTTACCTAGAATTTCTGCAAAACGAAACTTCCACTACTATTGGAGGATGTTCCTTTGGCTACAAGGATTGGTATGTACTTTCAGCATGACGAAACTCTTGCACATTATACCCGTCTGGTGATACAATATCTAAATCGAATTTTCCCTGAACGATGGATCGGCCGCAGTGGTCCCGTTCATTGGCCACCAAGGTCTCCTCAAAGTCCACTCAGTTAGATTTTTGTTTGTGGGGGTGGAAGAAAACCGCGGTATATAAAGAAAAGATGAATAAAAGAGACGAATCTCATTTTGGATACTGCTGCCCTCATTAAGGAAAGACCTCAGAAGACCCACACGTCATATTACCACAAGATTTGCAAAGTGCATTGAGGTTGGCGGTGGGATTTTCCAACGTTTATTGTGAACTGTAAAAAATTATCAATTATTTGTTTTGTATCATTCAAAAAGGCAATTAATACAAAAAATAAGTCATTTATCGTTCTTTAATACCTCTCATAATGGCTATGTTCCCGCCAGTTTCAAACAGCTGTACCCCCGTATCCATTGAGAATTGTATACATGTTTATATGAACCTTTTTACTCAGAATAATCGATACTATAACCTCCCAAAATATTTACTATTCCTCCTGAATCACCCTGTATATACATACATTGCGCGAAAGTTGGGGGGGGGGGGCGGATATGGAAAGTTGTAGCAGGCTTTTAAAGAAATAACTGGAAACGAAAATTGTTAAAAGAAACTGAAATGCGAATAGTGATAAACTTTACATCGTTTGAACCCCAGTGCTGTAAATAAAATTATTTTATTGTCATTAAAACGTATTCACCATCCGTGCTAGCAGGGTTAAAAATAGATAAAGCCCTTGTTACTATGCTTATTTGTAATTTATTGCTGAAGTAGCCACTTGTGGCGCTGCCGCTTGTCAACTTCCATAACAAGAGATGGCACTTTATTCCAACAATCAACCACCTCCTGGCTCGAGGTAAACTTCCCATATCTATTCTGCAACCATCCTTCCTCAATCTGAATTTGTGCTTCCCCCCTCATGTATGCGGTCTGAGCAAGATGACAAATCCCATCAGCATTGAGCTTGCTCAATCTGTTCAAAGCCATAAACACCTCAATCATATCACCTCGTTGGTGCATAATCTCCAGACACTGCAATTTGCCGAATTGAAGCCTTTCTTGATAAGAACACCCCTTTGTTCTTAATGCACGAATGCAATAACAGATTATTAATGCACGAATAATCACTGCTGATAATCAGATCACGTGTATTACTCCCTCTTGTTGCCTCTCAAATTCACAGTCTTACTAGTCTGTGACTGACCAACCCACAAGTTCCAGTGAACATCTGGAAAGTTAAAATGATTACTTATCGTTGGATGTGTCCATTACTGCTGGAAATGAAATCGAAATGCAGTTACTGTTGATTATTTTTCAAGTTTAATTCTGTTCTAATTTTTTTCTCACTGCAATGCTTCTACTGTGTAAACGTAATCAAAAGTTATAAGGTACCAAATTTGTGAATATATTTTTGACATTTTCAGTTTATTGCTCACATTTGAAGTACATTTAAATTTTTAATATAACGTTACTTTAAATATTTAAAATCATTATTTAGTTAATTCTATTTAATAATTTAAATGTACGTTCTGAATAATTTGGCTAGAAACACCAAATTAAATTCACTGTACGAAAAAATGATTCCAGGAATTATCGCAATTGTGTCTGAGAATATCAGAATCGAATGTTTCATTTTATTATCACTGTTCGTGCTAAATGACTTTACTTAAACGACTTTATTTTACACTTGTCACACCTGGCTTCTTAACACCAACCTTACTTTGCAATTTCTGTACTTAAATTGCGTATATTGTACCGACAAACCAGCGCGGTTCAGATGCGTAGACTCTGAGTTAGTTGGGTGTTTTGCTCACTGCGCCTCGATCCAAAGACAAAGGATTCTTTTTTAAGACTTCAACTGATAGCTAGCAATCCAGCGAACTTGATTGATTGATTGTGCTCTATCCGCGTGCCTAGAGGATGTAAGGCTAGGCCGAGCCAATTTCAAAAAGGAAGCAGATTTGTCAGGGCCTGTGTAATTAATTAAGTAAATTAACCGACGCGAATTCCGCCTGGGTGCCTCTTTTGATCTGGGGGGCCAGTACATTCGCCAATTTAAACTGAGAAGAGGAAAATGCAAAGGGGTTTTAAAACTTTCACGCTTCAAATTACCAACTGAATTCTGGCTGAAATTTCTCTGTCGTAGAACAAAGCGAGTGTGGGGTCGAGGGAGAGATAAAAAGTAGCCCCGCTACTTGTGTAATTAAAATGCGTAAGATTCGAAGACTGCGCTCTTTTCAATAAAATTCTTAATCTCTAAATTGGAAGAAACTTTTACGCCTTATAATTTTCTTTTGAATAAACGAAGAATTAATATTAAGTGGACGGTAATAGAATTCTCGGAAGGTATGCGGTAAAATTTTAAACTTCACGCTAATAAAGATGGAAACTAAGATGGTTTTGATTGTTCGAAATTTTATCGCAAACCAATATTAAATGATTTCTTACGTGTGAAATAATTTACGCATTTTTACTCCTCTTTAGGAAATGAATGTATAAATCCAAATATTATTCAAAAGCTCATAAACTGATCGTGAACATTCTAATTATAAGTGAGTTCATGAATTGTTTATTATTATAGGTTAACATGAAGTGACCACGCCATTTTTTTTTTCTATACATCAGTGGATGTATAGAAAAAAATGAATTATTCGATTATTAGATATTTACGCTTAGATGTTTAGATAATTACTTTTGCTTCTTAAAGGCAATTACTGTATTTAAGCATATTCTGTCATAGATAAAAGTTGTTTATAATTTGAAAATCTCAAAATTGAAGGGAAAAAAAATCGATATTATCATTTTAATACTAAATTAATATTTAATACTACATAATAGTATGTTAAGTATTTAATATGGTTATTATATTATTATTAATTTATTTATTTATTTATTTTTAGCAGTTACTTTGTTAATGTGCATTCCAAATTACTTGGTTAAAATCACCAAATTAAATGCACTATAGGACGTGATGACTATAAAAATAACCGAAATCGATGTTTAAATGCTGTTGGCTTGTAATGGCGCTATTACTTCCTGTTTTATTTAATAAAAGTATACGGGAAGTGACGTCAATCTCTTGTACGTGTTTTAACCTTGGAGGTACATTACTAACGCTTCGAGGATATTTTAAAATCGTATTTGTTATTTCAGATATCATTTCGATTTAGAATGAACAACGTTTCTTTAAACTGAGCTCGGTTACAATCAAGTTCGTAAGTTGAACAAAAAAATGGAGAATTTGAGTCTGAGTTCAATTATTTCGAAATATTCCAAAGTAATTTCACCCTGGCGCCACTGAAAACTGTCGAGATAAACTGTAAATCGGTTCAACCGAAAGGTTTTATTGCTGCAAACGTCTACGACTGAGACTTCTTCGACGTAGAAAAATTATATTAACCATTGGAACAGGGGTAGACACATTTCAAATGCTGTCATTGACAGATTAAATTGTGTCCTAGAAAGAGATCAAAGTAAATTGCAATTGAACGAAAAAAAAAAAAACTGAATTGAGAAGCCCCCCGTATTTCCAATCTACTGAGACGTCTCCAACTGTACCAATCAGGGTGGTGTTAGCTTTTATGAGAAATTCATGATCGTGTAGTCCAAGGATTTCCCAGAAGAGCTCGGACATGGTGATGAGTTTTGCTCGTGTTATGATTTATAAAATTACTCTTGGGACTACCGAGCTGCGTGACATCTCGATAAAACACGTACATGAAGGTTGCACGTGATCGCCGGGTTTACGTCGCCAAGAAAGAATCTCATTTTCCTTTAACGCATACACACGAAAAGGAGTTTATCACCATAGAAATCTGGCCGCTTTCGAGGCAGGCTGCTTCCGAACTGAAGATCTGCGAGCTCACGCTACATAACTATCAACAGCCCTTTTACCATTATCATAGGATACATAACGGTGGACCTCCAGGACCGTCATTCTCACTAACCTCCGGGTTTCCATAGTAACCACACAAAGAATGCGGTTCGAGTAAAGTGAGGCATCCGCTCTCGTTGCTCTTGTTAGGCCTCCCTCTCCGCATCTGCGAGCAATTCGGATTACAAATACGGTGAACTTTGTTAAGAGGTGCGAAAAAGCGACCGATGTGCGCTATTGTATTAAAAACTGAATTACTAAACTGCTAGAATTGTTCTGCCTGGAACTCTGGTAATTACTAATGTTGAGAACAATTTTAACTAACTTCAAAATATGCTGTTGAACATTCCAAGGAATTCTAAGTCTATCAAAGCCTTTCGGCTTCAGCAACTCAAGCAGACACAGACTGAGTCGGAAGAATTTTTGAAAAATCTATAATATAATTCATAATTTCGATTATTTTGTACTTTTTTTTAAAATGCTATTTATTAGCTTTTTTTTTTAAATCCTATTTAAAGACTATAGTTCTGAGACATTTAGATGAAATATAGTTACGAATTTCTTTTTATGGCAGCACCATCGTTCCACCATTCAAGCTTCAGCGTACTGCCGGTAGATGCCAGGAGTACATGTCCAAGTATAAGCTGATGCAGTTACAAGTTCTGACACGCTGCCTGGTAGTTGCAAAGTGGCTTTAAGTTTTCTTATGAACCGTTTTGTGAGCTGCAGAATGGCATCTACACCATTTGGTACCTGATGAGAACAACAAAGCTTGCAAATTTGTAGAGAAATGCTAACACGGTTTCAGAGACACGGTGAAGAATTTCTTAGTCGCGAAGTGACTGGTGCTGTAACATGGGTCAGTCATTATAATCCAGAAACATCTCACAAAACGGTTCGCACTAACAGGACCTAACTTAAGGCCATTTTTCAACTATCAGACATGTCAGAATTTACAGTCTAGTATACGGATATATCTGTCGTTGTACGGTGGCGCTGCCATCCCGCGATTTAACCCATCATAACTATCTGAGTTTATCAGATAGTTATGATGGGATTACCCTAACAGAGGATGCGTCCAAGGGACTTTATATATTTATATGTACGTGTTTTTACACGCAGGCCAAATATTCTGATTTATAGAAATTCAGTGCAAGTTTTCTTTTGCAATCACCAATTCTACTCACAGATTCTTATATTTATATAGGTTCTATTTACATAATCACTTCCACCTGCTTAAATATGTGTTAAAACCAGCATTTTAGAGCGTGTAATAACCCGTCTGTTAATAACTATTTCAAGTAAAAATTCCATTTTTCACTCCCCATCGTTTGAGCATTGATAACAACACTTTGAATCAGATAATGTTTCCAGGCAGTTATTATATCTTCATCAGCGAAACTTTCCCCACCTGTCTTTCGCCATCCCGTTAGTGATCTTAATGATCTTGAAAAAAAAAAAAAAAACTCTGGGACGATTATAATGCGAGAGAATAAACATTACAGAGGCAAAGAAGGCGCACGTACTTGTATGTAGGTGTTCTCGTAAATAAAGTTTTTCTCCGTGTTCGTAAAGGATTTAAACCACAACACAGCAGCAGGTACTTAAATTTAAAGTTCACCTTGATTATGTGCTGAATAATTGAACAAGTTAGCAAAGGGTTTTCTTTTCTAAGTGGCTTTCTGCAACGTGTCTGAAGACGCAAAACATCTGAACATCGTGACAGGCACCACATGCGCTGTAACTCATTTTAAATGAGGTTGTCCCTTAACAGATTTAATGCCTCAACGGGATCATGATAAGGATCTTAACTACCCCAGCTGTTAATAATTAAAAGCCCGGTTGTGACACAAAAGATCAGGGCACTCAATCATTGCGAAAAGATAGAAATACCTTCAGAAGCAAACTTTACGTTGTAGTTCTTTATTTTTGAAAAGTTTCATCAACCATTTTAATATTAGAACTTGCTGACATCAAAGAAGCTTCATTGTGTTCTCTACTTTTGTTTTCTCCATTTTGGCTAGAAAAGGAAAATGTACCCTTACTCCAGAAAAAAGGCTTCGTACTATAACTGGTTACCGGGTAATTCCTCATGTAAAACTTTACATCAAGATCAATTTGATGTTACCAAAGCTAAGAAGAAACAATTTTAATTATACAGCTTCACTTGCAAGCAATAAATCACAATAAAAGATATAATATGTGTGTATGTATGTATGTATGCGGATGTACTGGTTTTGGGTGGCACCTAGACGTTTAGTCGAACTCCACCTTGGAAAATCTGTGTTGAGAGAGAGTGTAACTGCGACATTCTACAGCGATCAACACCCTGTCAATCACTGCCCATTTCTAAGCATGAGTAGTTGTGCCTGGTTCTATTATCTAGTGCTGCTGCACCAATTTGTCGTCCAGTGGAAGGGGTGCAATACCAAAGGACAGGAGCCCTCAGGCTGCCCAACCCGAGGGGGAAAAAAATAAATGAAAATAAATATTTAAAAAAAAAAAATATATATATATATGTACAGTTAATACCATTTCATACATACTATATTATTACTAATTTAAGAACACAACATTTAGTTTCTAAGTTAACAGTTGTAAGGTAGAAATATAATTTCATGAATACATCAGTCTACTGTCCACTTCTAGAATAAGTAAGCAAGATGCGTCTTCTTTTGAACACCTTGTCAGAAAAGGATTGGAATGCTGCAAAGTTCTTGGCATTTTGAATCAAAATATCGAGGTTATCAGTCCTAATAGTTTGAGTGCTGTTGAATAGTTCTTGTCTGAAGTCATCATAAGCCGGGCAATGAAGCAGAACATGCCTCCAGTCTTCTACTGCCCCACAAAAACACCAAGGGTCAGGTTTAAGTCCAAATTTACACAATTTATCCCGCAGTGAACCATGTCCAGTTATTAAATATGACGTTGTCACTGAAGGATAAAACCATCCCATAACTTTCTTATTTACAGCAAACGTTGCGTCTTCAATGAACTCCCTGGTAGTGAGTCCTGTTTCACTGGATTGCCATCTGTATTTCCACTTCTCAGTTAATTTTGTCCAAAGATTAATTTTTTCCTTCCGAATGTCCGTGGCCGGATTACTTGCAATGTCGAGGATTTTAGTTGCCACACCTTTCTTTAAGTTAGAAATCATACCTCGGTATGCCACACAAAGGTCAATCGGGATACAACCTGAGATCACTTGTAAAGCATTGGTTGATGTTGTTCTGCAGCATCTGTGTGTTGCCTTCTCTGCAATGATAAAATTTTGGCCTTCATTGTGACGTGAGTAACCCTAGGAAACCATATGGCTGCCGCATATACTACAATTGGCAAAAATATAGCCTTATAATATAATGCCAAATTTTTGTGCTTTATACCCCATTCAGCTCTTGAGAGCCTAATCACATTGGTAGTAAACTTGTTAATCTTTTCAGCTAAATTATTTACGTGGGGGATAAAAGAAAATTTATCATCAATTAAGAGACCAAGATATTTATTTTGAGAAACATAAAGAATTTGGACATTGTTGATATCCACTTGCAGTCTGCCAAAACCCCATGTACGTTTTCTGACAAAATCTCAGTTATCGGATGATTCAACTACTGCTCATCTCAGTTGCCCAAACTATTCGCTGTATGATTCCTTTCGCTTCAAAGGTGGTACTTGTGCATATGTCCGTTGTCCGTTCCGATATTCCCTGTCAGAGACTTGGTAATTTCGAATCTCCTCTTTTCGATCTTCTAGAGCTTAAAATCTCTCTACCTCATTCTGTCAAATTCATCTGCTTTCTGTACCGTTCTCCTAACTCCTCTAATCACTGGGAACTCTTTGACTTCCTTTCTTTGTAACTTGACTTTGTCCAGTCCAACTTTCCTAACAGTGGCGCCTCCGTAGCCAGGGGGGAAGGAGCAGCAGTGCATAGCACACGCTTCTTGAATAGACCGGGGTTCGAGTCCGTCACCACCGAATACGGAGGATGCGGAAAGGTCAGGGAATGACCACCGCATATCCCCGGAGCAATATGGCCTTAGTTGCTAATGCTGCTAAAAACCAAATAAACAAACAAATAAACAGTCCTAACAGTGAGGTAATTTTCCTTGGTGATTTTAATGTTCACAACTCCAGCTGGCTTCCGTTTTCTAGTCAAACCGTCCCAGCTGGTCGAGATGTCGAGGCTGTTTCAATTACTAATGACCTTGCACAGATTGTTAATTTACCTACAAGGATACGAGACAATTATAATCATACAACAGGCTTGATCTTTTTCTCACAAGCAACCTTTCTAAATACACGGTCGAAGTGAGTGGTCCTTTACACCTCAGATCACAACTTGGTGATTGTCTCTTCTCCAATGGAGCCTTTATCTCATGGCTGTTCCCAACCTCGTGTTGTTTGGCATTACAAGAATGCAAAATGGGATGATCTTCCAGATTTCTTTTCTTCGTTTCCTTGGTCGGATTACTGTTTCAAAATTTCTGATTTCAATCTTTGCTCAGATCGTTTCAGTGAAATTATTCTTGTAGGAATGGAATCCTTTATTCTACACTCCACTTTAAAATCTCGTCCTTTATCTAAACTTTGATTTTCCAATAAATGTTCTAAGGCTGTTCAAGAGAAGAATGTTGCATATCGTAATTGGCTTGTTTCCAATTCTTCAGTTTCATTTCATTTTCTACACCAAAGCTCGAAATAATTGTAAAGCAGTTATTAATCAGTACATACCAAATTTTGAGCAGGCCAAAAGTAGAAAATATAGTTCTTACCCTAATTATAGCCGAACGTTCTGTTCTCTTGCCAAAGCTATTGGCCGCCACTTTTGCCAATCTCCGCTCCCTACCTCTGTCAAAACTTGATGGTTCTATTGTCACTTCAGCAAAGGATAAAGCTGATCTGCTAGCATCCCAATTTTCTTCCAACTCATGTATTAATGATCTTGGTAAAAAACTTCCCACCGTTCCCAGCACGCTCCATTCAATGCCTTCTGTGGTCTTCCGTCAAAAGGATGTCAGAAGTATTTTGATGAATCTCGAAAGGCGTTTTTCCTTCCACTTGGAAAATTTTTTCATATCCAGTCAGTTCCTAAAAAGGGTGACAAATCCCTCCCTCCTTTCCAATTATCGTACCATTGCAATTACTTCTACTCTTTCTAAATAAGGCGCCTCCGTAGCCAGGTGTGAAGGAGCGGCAGTGCGTAGCACACGCTTCTTGATGAGACCGGGGTTCGAGCCCGTCACCACCAAATACTGAGGATGCGGAAAGGTCAGAGAATGACCACCGCATATTCCCGGAGTAATATGGCCTTAGTTGCTAATGCTCCTAAAAACCAAATAACAACAGCAACAAATCTTTCTAAATAATGGAGAAATCAATTAACCGCCAACTCTTAAACTACCTAGAAACCTTCCGTCTGATCAACGATCGCCAGTATGGATTCCGTCAGTGTCGATCCACTTCTGATATTCTAGCTTATGTTACCCATTTATGGACTAATTCAATGGAATGGTTCGATGAAACACAAGTAGTTGCTCTTGACATCTCAAAGGCTTTCGATCGTGTTTGGCATAAAGGTCTTCTAAACAAGCTTCCATCTTAAGGTTTCTCTCTGATCACTCACTGAGGGTGATGGTAGATGGCTCTCTGTCTTCTAACTTCTCTACTAATGCCGGTGTTTCCGAAGGTTCAGTTCTTTTCCCCCACTCTTTTTTCTTTTGTATATTACTGACCTTCTTATATTGACCGGAAATGCTATCCATAGTTTTGCTGATGATAGCACATTGCATTCCACTTTCCAGTTCGAGAAACCTTGCCCTGCTCAATCAGCTTCAGCTTCTCGAATATCAGCTACTAATTCCTTAAATGCCGATCTCCAGGTAATCCTCCAATGGGGCAAAGACAACTTAGTTGATTTCAAACCTTCTAAAACTCAGTCTTGTCTTATATCTCGGAAAAAGGATTTTTCTGCTCCTATGCTTATCTTTGGTGACACTCTGACATCTAGGCAAGATGGCATATCTATTTTGGGGATTATCTTGTCTTGTTTTCCTTCCCGGATTAGACGATCCGCCTTTTCCGATCTCAAAGAGGTCTGCTCCTCTTTTCTTCGGTCTTCCTTTGTCTCTTTTTCCTTTTTCTTTATATGTGTTAGCTAATTTAGGGAATCTATTATCTTCCATTCTTTCTACATGTTCTTTCTATCTTTGTCTATATTCTATAAGTTTTCCATTAATTGAGAGTAAATCTTTAATTCCTTTCTAATATTTACGTTTGGTATTTTATCTAATTTTGTACATCCTTTAACATATCTTAAAATTTTCATTTCTGCAGCTTGTATTCTATTAATATCTCTTTGTTTCGGTATCCATGTTTCAGAACCATAAAGAAGTGTTGGTATTGCCATTACTTTGTAAAATTTCAATTGTGTTTCTTTCCTTGTTTTCTTAGCCAGAGTGCTTTTTATTTTTCCACTTATATTTTGAAATTTCGCCAATTTCTGGTTCATATCTCCTTCGACATCATTTGTTATATCACATCCTAGATATTTAAAATGTTTTACTTGTTCTAATATTTTATTTTCTATAATTATTTTTGTTCTCACCGTATATATCCCTTTAAAAGCCATTGTTCTAGTTTTTATCGTTGATATTTTAACTTTATATTCTTTTGTTATTTGGTTTAATTTAAATACTGCTCTTTGTAAATTATAAATAAATAAATAAGATCTTTATTGTACAGTTCACCGGTACACGCAGGTACCACGACCATACAATACCCTTCACGGCACCCTGCCAGGGGTTAACAAGCGGGAGAGATAATAAAGGAATTGTAAAGACTAATTATAGGCGAATTTGCTGCTGTCTGCAGCTGAGAATCACTTATAAGTTTATCAAGTGGAAATCTGCTGTACACCAATGGAAACAGTGAAAGGAGTGAAGGTGGAGTTGGGTTTCTGGTCCATAAAGATTTTAAAAACAACATTTTGGAATTCAAAAGTACATCACCAAGGGTGTCAAGACTAATATTCAAGATTTCTAAGAGGTACAAGCTGAAGATTATAATGATTTATGCCCCAACATCGAGCCATGATGATGAAGAGGTTGAAGAAATGTACACTGAAATTGAGAGTCTTCTAGATGAGCAGAAAACCCACTACACTATTATTATGGGGGACTTCAATGCTTAGGTTGGAAAACGGCAAAACAGTGCAGAAAGAGGAACTATAGGAAATTTTGGAATTGGTGAAAGAAATAAAAGAGGTGAAAGACTTGTGGAATTTGAAGAATCTCAAGGAATGTGAGTAATGAACACTTTTTTCAAGAAAAGGGTGAACAGAAAGTGGACATGGAAGAGTCCAAATGGATTAACAACTAATGAAATCGACTTCATCCTCGCTAAAAGAAGATATATTGTGAATGATGTTACCGTCCTGAATAAGGTAAATGTTGGAAGTGATCACAGAATGGTAAGATGTACACTTGATATAGATGTAGGAAAGGAAAGGAAAAAACTGACTCGAGTAAATAATACAAAGGTCTTTGAAATAACAGAGGAGGAGAAAAAGCAGTATGTACTGGAACTTAAGAACAAGTTTGAGCTTCTGCAGACTGCTCAGGACCAAGATATCTACGAGGAATATTACAACTTTCTGAAAGTGATAAAGCCCAAGAAACCTATAGGGAAACAGAAACCCAAAGAAGAAAAAATTAGTCAAGAAACACTTGTCATGATGAACCAAAGACGACAAATGAAGAGCAAGAAAAATACTGACAGGGAGAAAATTGAGTATACTGAGTTATGCAAAGCCATTAGAAATAGACTCAGAGAGGACATAAGAAGATTTAACACAAGAAAAGTAGAACAAGCATTAAGGGAAAACAAAGGATTTAAATCAGCAGCCATGAGCAGTAATACAGAAAGACAAATGATACTGAAACTGAAGAATAGCTTGTTATGTTATGTTATTTTGGTTTTTAGGAGCATTAGCAACTAAGGCCATATTGCTCCGGGATATGCGGTGGTCATTCCCTGACCTTTCCGCATCCTCCGTATTTGGTGGTGACGGGCTCGAACCCCGGTCTAATCAAGAAGCGTGTTCTACGCACTGCCGCTCCTTCCCACCTGGCTACGGAGGCGCCAGTGAAGAATAGCGATGGTGTACTTATAAACAGCAGAGAAGGCATAATTCAAATAGCAGAAGACTACTATAGAGAATTATACAAGGAACGAGGGAATGATACCAGCAGTGGGGAACATGGATTGCAAAGTAGCAACACATACGACATACTCGATATTCTTCCTGATGAGGTAGAACATGCATTGAAGAAAATGAAGAATCGGAAAGCCCCGGGGGAAGATGAAGTTACTGTAGAGTTGTTAAAATTGGGAGGAAGAGACATAACACAAAAACTGGCAAGGCTCTTCACAAAGTACATTAGAAAAGGTGTGACGCCTAAGCAGTGGAATAATGCAGTCATAGTTTTGCTGCATAAGAAAGGAGATAAATCAGAAATTGGTAATTATAGACCAATTAGCTTGTTATCCCATATCTACAAGTTGTTCACAAGGGACATTACTAACAGATTAGAAAGAATACTTGATGAGAATCAACCGAAAGAGCAAGCTGGATTTAGGACAGGATTCTCAACTATGGATCACCTTCACGTAATATCACAGCTAATGGAGAAAGCGAATGAATATAAAACACCATTATGCCTGGCATTTGTGGATTATGAAAAGGCATTTGACTCCATAGAGCATAAGGCAATGTTTCGAGCACTGGAAAGACAAGGCATAGATACTCCATATATTATGATTTTGAAGAAAATATATGAGAGTGCTATATCCTTTATTAGACTAGACAAAGACAGTAGGAAATTTAAAATCGAGAAAGGAGTTCGACAAGGAGACACAATATCTCCGAAGCCGTTTACTGCTGCCCTTGAGGAAGCTTTCAGAAGATTAGACTGGTCGCAGAAAGGAGTCAATGTGAACGGAGAGTACCTAAACCATTTACGATTTGCAGATGACATTGTGGTCATAAGCCACGATCCCAAAGAATTAGAGGAAAATCTTAATCAGTTATGCACAGTTAGTAAGGATTTTGGATTAAAGATGAATATGGCTAAAACAAAAGTAATGATGAACAAGTATGCCACGGAAAGGGAAATAATGATTGAAGGAGCAGTAATTGAAAAGGTGGAGTCATACACTTATCTGGGACAAGTTATTAGCTGTAATAATGATAAATGGCTGGAAGTCAAGAGAAGAATAAATTTTGGATGGAAAGCATTCAGGAAATATAGTCACATACTGAAGAGCAATATCCCAGTTTGTCTGAAACGTAAAATAATGAATCAATGTATACTCTCCACCATGACTTATGGAAGTGAAACTTGGGCACTCACCAAAAGAATGGAAGAGAAGCTAATAACTACACAGCGAAGAATGGAACGAATTATATTGGGAAACAGACTGTTAGATAAGAAGAGAAACACATGGATTAGGTAGCAAACTCAAGTAAAGGACATTCTTATCAAAACTAAAGAACTAAAATGGTCTTGGGCAGGACACATAGCTCGAAGACATGATGACAGATGGACTAAGAAAATAACAGAATGGTACCCATGAGGAGCTAGAAGAAAACCTGGAAGACAAAGGCGGAGATGGATGGGTAGTAAATGGATGGCCAGTGCTCAAAACAGAAGGAAGTGGAAAGTTGCTGGAGAGGCCTTCATCCTGCAGTGGATTGAAAATGGCTGATGATGATGATGATATATAAAAAAAAAAAGAAAAAAAAAAAAAAAAAAAAGTATTCATAGCAGATAACATTGACTTGAAAGGAAAACTAATACAAAATAACAAAAATAACACATTGTGATAACAAAAGATTTTCCTCGAGTCCAGTTTTCTAAGAGTCTCTTGCCCCGCCATAACGATCTGAGATCAGTTGGTAGTTCTGGAGACCACGTGCAGATCTAGGATGATCCGTCTGTACTTTTTATATCTATGAATTTAAATAAGTCAGCATCCAGGGATTGAACCAGATGGAGCTTCTGATAAGGGAGGAACCGGTCTTTCAAATGTAGTCTCGAAAGAAGAGCAAGAAGCTTGGGAATGGAGCAGAGAGCTGGTTGGGGAATCCGCCAGCACACGGTGTCCCAAACGTTGGGTGCTGAGATTCTCCCGGCAATCATTTTTACGGTGAAGATGACTCTTCTCTCGTGCATTAATGCTGAAAACCTGGTTAAATTCAGCGCGTTGGCCATCGGTGTTGTGCGCTGCTGTGGTGGGAGATGACACTTCCAGGTTGCCCGCTTCAGGAGCCAGTATTCAGCGACTTTTAATGGTTTAATTGTGGTGTCTGCAGCTGAGCCACACAACTCTACTCCATACAGTACACTTCCAAAAATCATCATCCTGATATACATTTCTATCAGGTTTCTGTTGTAAATGTGTAGCAAGTGCTGCTTGGCAACCCACCGTTTCTTGTTGAATTTAGCACAGAGTTCTTCTATATGGTGATGGGATCGTAATTTCCTGTCGAAGATTACACCCAGATCTCTTTGCTTTTCAACGCAGGGGATCGGGACTCCGTCAATCGCAGGCTGAATTATGGTTGGTATGAGTTTAAGTGAGAATACCATGATGGCAGATTTCTCAGGGTTCACTTGCAGGTCAAAATTCGTGAGGTACTGCTGTACTTCTGATAAGGTCTTGTTGATGGTTACTGTGGCGTTTTTGGCTTCATCGGTCAAATTTATTTTTGTGAAGATCTTTAAATTATCTGCATATGATATCATATCTGTTCTATTGTGTATTAGTGGGTAGATGATAGCAGTGAAAAGAATTCCGGACAGGACTCCTCCTTGTGGAACGCCTGCTTGTATTTGTCTAGTATACCTTTGTTTTCCTATGTACATGTGGATGATTCTATTCTGAAGAAGGGATGTCAGAAACTTCAATACTGGGCCTGTGATGTGATAGTAATTTCGAAGGAGTTTGAGCAAGGATGGGATGTGAACGCTATCGAACGCAGCTTGTAGATCAAGATATGTGATTGCCATTTCTTCTTTCTCCTCAAATGATCCAGGGATTGCATTAGTAGTCATAATCAGGTTGCTAACTGTTGTCTGTTTTGCAACGAATAATGAATTTGCTGGGGACTGTGCGGGAGAATGTGCATGGTAAATGTTTTCAGTACTGTTTTTTCAAGTAATTTCAATAGACACGAGGAACGAGAGATGGGTCTAAAGTGCCTGGCTTCAGTTGGCTGGGAAACTTTTGGGAGTGGCCTAACACAATATAAATTCCATATAGGAGGGAAAAATTCTCCTTTTAATATGCTATTGAAAATTATTAGGAGGGGATCACTTAGAAATGGGCTCAAACATTTAATGATAAATTGTGGTACTTTGTCGATTCCCGCTGTACCAGTTGCAGGCAACTTATTAATCGCAGATAAAAGGTCTTGTCTTGTTAATTGAATGGTTTCAAGTGCATCTCTGGGCACATCATCATCAGACATGGGAATATCACTGGGCTCATGTTGGTTTTGCTGAACTCGTGCAATAAAGTCCATCCACCTTTCAGGATCAAACTGTGGAGGGAGTTCACAGTATTTCTGTCGGTATGATGGACAGCCCTTATGAAGTGTGGTTTCAATGTGATGTTTTATGGCTTGAGATTTGAGGCGGTTGAAGCTTGCTCGTTCTTTGGAGTACGCAATTCGGTCCGGAGCTAGTCCTGTCATTTTCCACTGTTTGTACAGTTCCTGTTTAAGCTTAAAACTGTTGTTCAGCTCAGGAGTCCACCATCCTCTCGTACGTTCCGAGATCCTTATTTTCTTTGAGGCTGCATAATTAGAAATTATCTTCACTTTCTTGAATACTTACTTGATCATCTGCAAATAACAATGTATTAATCTTATTCTTTGTATTTAAATATATCCCTATATTAATTTCCTCTTGCATTTACAAATCATATCCTCGATATATATGTTAAACAACGTTGGTGACAAACTACATCCTTGTCTAACTCCTTGATTTATTATACTTTCTTCTGTTAATTTATTACCTGTATCTATTACTATTTTTGTTTGGGGATTACCCTGACTTCTAATCTCTCTTTGCACAAGTACATTACAAATATTGCTTCCTCCGCATCTAAAAAACTTGGTTTTCTCTTTCGCTCTCGGCGTTACTTTTCTTCTAAACAGCTGCTCACTCTGTATAAATCGCAAATCCGCCCTGCCATGCAATATTGTTCCCACATCTGGGGCGGGGTCCCCAAAACCTCTCTCAGGCTTCTTGATTGCGTTCTGAAAAGGGCAGTTAGGTTAATTAATGATTCATCTCTAACAGAGTCTATCCGCTCGCTGTCTCATAGACGTACTCTTTGTGCTGCATGCCTCTTCTACAGATACTTCCATGGGCACTGTTCAGAAGAACAGTGCCCATGGAAGTGTGCCCGTGGCTTCTATAATTCCCGCTCTCTCTCTTTCAAAACAGTCCGAACAGGTGCAGCCACCAGCCAACATCCATTTACTGTCCAACTTCGAACTCACAGAACCAACTTTTCATCTTCCTCGTTTATTCATCCAAGTTCCTTTTTCTGGAACAACCTTCCTTCGTACGTATTTCCTGAAAATTACAGTCTACAGAAGTTCAAGTCCAATGTCAACAAATATCTTCTGTCGTCTTCTCGACCTCCAACGGTGCTAAGCATTATAATTTCTAATACCTCTCGTGTTTGGAGTTTTCATAGAAAAAAAAATAAATAAATAAAATTAATCATCTTTGCTGCAAAGGAAATAATTCACTGAATATTTCGAGACAGTATCCTGGTCGTGCTCCCCATGTGCAAGAATTTTTTTTTCTCTTTTAAAAAAACAAATTTTAGCGCTCCTCCACATCCTCCATTCTTTTTCGGATTCCGCTCTGAGTTGACTTCTGATTTTTTTTGACAACGAAAGACTCGGAATAAATTTCTGTTCTATAAATAAATTTGTAAAAAATGCAAGTTTGAAAGAAAAGTTGGATTCCTTAAGTTACTGGTAATTACGAAGTGTATTTTACGATTTTCATTTTAATAGTTAGTGAAGGCAGTGTTGTAATTCATTTAGGTTCCTTATTTTTAAAATAAAAATTAACGGACAAAATAACATTCATTTTTTAAAATTTTCTTATCATAGTAGTCTTTTGTTAAAAAATATACTTACACTAGAAAGAAAGTTAAATACAGCTGTTACAAGACCAGAGAGTTCTTTTGTCATTTGATTAAACTGTTCCTTAACAGAATCTGTTATGATTTTTATTATTATTCATTTCTGTTTTTTCGTAACTGAATTTATACACGATTATCATGCCTGTTATGCTCTTCCAGATTTTATCTGCGCACAGCATCCAGACAAGGCAGTTTTGTCATTGCTGTAGAATGTGATCTGGTCCACTCAGTAATCCAAGTCACCGCTACGCGTGCCCCAAGTGTATGTTTTATGTATTTCTTAGAGAGTGTTCGCATTCCCGGCCAGCTCAGATTCAAGCAAATGCAGAATTTCATGAGGGAATTTTATTGGGAACATTATACTTTTATAAGGCATACGAACAACATATACCTTAAATATTATGAATAATTCTGCTCAGTATTTCAAGGGTTATGTTATTTATTCAAAGAGTATATATAATTTGCATGGCAAATCAGAGAGAAAGAGATATATATATGGAGAGAGAGGTGGTTTAAAATAACAAAGCTCATACCACACAGATCGGGAGAATCTTTCTAAGTTTATTTTACAAGAAAATTGCAAAATGTTGAATACTTTTATGAGACAAATATTTTTCATTGAGGAGAGAAAAGCTTTCATATTTTTTGACAATTTAAATATCCAAAAGAAAAAGCATCTCTGTCTATATTAAGTAGCACGTGGGGAATTGGTGAAAAATTCTTCGCTGTCAAGAATTTTAGAATTTCGAAATGACGCATCCATACTGGCTGAAATACTTCGCCTTTCATTCATTTCCATGTTGCACGTGAAAAGAAGAGAAATATTTACATTCGATCAATAAAAATGTTTCTAGTCCGCGATGCACAAACTCCTTCTTGCTAATCTATCAGCGAACTAAGTTTTCGATGCGTTCTACGTGGAGGTAAATGAACCAGCTAATTCATTACCTAAAGGTGGCACAAGATTTGTTCAAGAGTTGAATTCTGCGTAACGAACTTACCTTCCACAAGTCAGTCGCGAGTTATTCTTGGAAACCAAAGTCGCATCTTGAAGATCTCGCAGAATCACACTTCATTTATCCAGTGAATTAGACGGATAAATTAACACTTGAGAGGGTGTATTATCGTATTCTTCATTAGTCAAAGGGCAGGTGAATGTCCGAGTCTCGGAACCCGAAGTTTCTGGTGTAGCAGAATGATTTATAGATGGCTTTGCAAAGCAATTGAATTTATCCCGGCTGCATGAAACGAAGAATGGAACGGGATAGTTTGGATCATCGCAAATATAATTTAAGGTGTGATGCACTGGTACAGATTGTCTATAACTGCTTCTGTTCTGAAGGTCAGTTTGTCTCTTCTGCTGTATGGAAAGCGAAGTTTCCGCTGGAAAAATCATTAAATATTTACGCACTGAAATTACCATTTTCCTAATCACGAGTTAGAGTTATTTACCTTAATGTAAATAACCTTAATGGTTATTTACATTAAGAGAAATAAAGGTGTTTAATTTTTAGTCCAATGAGATACATTCACTATCAAAAAATGAGAAACCTTTGTTCAATATCTAATAGAGTTACCATTTGCTCGAATTATAGCCCGCACACCTCGTAGCTTGGGTTTCACTAGTTGTCTGAAGGAATGTGGCCCAAGGTTTGAAAATTCTTCCATAGGGATATTTTTTAGCTGCTGTGTTGTGGTCGGTAGAGAACTGTGAAGCGAACTACCCTTTCAAAGATATCCCAGACACTCTTAACTAGATTCAGATCTGTAGAATCAGGAAGCCAGGGTAGATGTTAGAAATCCATCCATCACAATCCGGGTAAAGATGAATTATTGCAGGAAAAATTGATCGGATAAAACATAAATATATTCACTGGACGTAACACGACCTTCTAACAGTCGGCATCAATGCCCAATATCATGATAACATGACCCACATCAATATACCATCTCCAGTCGCTTCGGTGATGAACCACGAGACAGTTTGGATGCATGGCTTCATAAGGGTCACACTACACTTTAACTCTACTCTTGGTACTGGCGGCCCACTCCAATCAAATGTTTCTATTTTTTTACAAAAAGAAGTGGCTTTTGTAGAAGCACACGACTAACAAACCCAGATTATTCGACTGCATAGGTCAGTTGGAAATTGGTCTTTCTTTGCCTAAACTGAGTCATTCGCATTTTGAGTCAGTCGCTGTACACTGGATCGTTTATTCTGACGCACAATTCGCTTTAAGTTCTTATGGTTTAATCTTTGGAGTATGAACTTTCTCACGAATTTCTTCCTTTTAGAGCTGCATTCTCCTTTCTTCTTCTTCTTCTTCTTCCACTCAATGTATACTTTTATAGTGGGTACTTTCGAGAACTCAGTATTTGGATTTATTTTCTGGATCTGGCTCCAGCAATAACACCTTTCTGAAAATCGGACAGATCACCAGTTTTCCCATGAGATCGACAAAGAAGCCCCGGAAAGTGTACAATATATATTTTATGCCAAGCAAATTATTATCAAGCATATGGCAACTTACATTTGCGTATGCTTAATTATCCGTTAATGCCAATTGCAAACAGTTTCTAATTTTTTGGCATGTGAATGTAATATTCGCTCTTGCTGCAGTTAATCTGAACTGTGAGTTTACTGTTTATTATTTTATATATAAATCTACTGTAACTACCAATTAATACAAATTATCAATAGCATTATGTTTCAGAATTTCTGCCGGTTATTTGGTTACATGCACTACCCCAGTATATTAATTAGTAATTATCTCTTAATGGAAATAGCCTTTTAAAGTCATGATTAAAGAAATTTATAGATTGTGCATGCGACCAAAGGATTGTACAAGTTCCAGAACGTGATGCTCTTAACGTATTAATTATCAATTAATACATATTAATTGATAATTATCTCTGAAAATTACGATTAATTATTATTAATTTTCTCTGGTTAGCGGAGTGGCTCAAAACATTAAACAGCACATCACGAATAAAAATTAATTTCCAACCATTTAAATATCGGAAAATGTATTTTAATGCGCATATTTCCACTTCTATAAAGCGAAAGAATGATCATAACCTTTTAAAGTATCTTAGTACACACACTGGCCAAAAAAATACGAACCATTGTATTAAGAGAGTCACAGAGAGAAGAAATGCAAATAGATGCAAAGAAAACGGTCACGTGGGTGATGATGCCTTGCCTCGTTGAGCATGAAAAGTGCATAGGCCCGTTTCTGCAGTAATCGGAAGGGAAAAACGCGTGATGTATCACATTTTTAGAAAGGTGTTATCGTGGGTGCAGTTCAGCAGGAACCACAATTCAAGAAAGGAAAGATATAACTGGTTTCTCAAAAGCATCCCTCTCAAAGATTTTTAATGACTGTAAAGCAAGCAGTACGTCCACGTCTCAAATGTAGACAAACAATACCACAAGAGCGAAGCCATCGTACTCTAAGGAAAACTGCAAGGACTAAACATCCAGTATGCAGCAAATAACAGCTGCATTCAACCAATTCCAGAACCACCCTATTGAAACGCATACACGCAGGTAATTGAAGAAATTGGGCATTGGCAGTCGCCTACCTCTTCGGGAGCCACTTGTTTCAGAGAATAACAGAAAAATACGCTTTCTGGTGCCGAGAACATGGCGATTGTACAGTAGAATAATGGCAGAAAGTCATGTGGTCAGCCAAATCGCCATACACCTTTTGTACTGACGCACGTTTTAAAGTATCTTAGTTCCAGAGAGTGCGGTGAGGACTTCAAAAATCGATGCCACTTGCCTTGTTAAGACAACCCAAGCATCTGAGGGTGGTATTATGGTATGGTAAATGTATTGTTGGTACGGACTAGGTCAGTTGATACTGGTGAGAGGTCAAATATTATCCAGGGAGTACCGTAATTTTGTATCAGATTTACTGCACCCACAGTGTTGCTTTTATCCTGACGGTGAATAGTCACTTTATGGATGACAGTGCAACAGCGCATCGTGCCAGAATCGTGGAAGATTGGTTAACTACATCTTCCCTGGCTCTACATTCACCTGATCTCAATCCTATTGAGAATGTGTGTGTGACATGCTAGAGAGAGAGAGAGAGAGAGAGAGAGAGAGAGAGAGATATCCGGCAGTGAAGTCCTTTTCTTGTCGTAGCTACTCGATATTTTGTTGGAAGAATGGTTACAATTAGACCAAACGCACTAAAACACCTTATCCATGCTGCGCCACACATTTGCTGTTATTCGAAACAAGGGCAACCAGATTCGATTTATATACAGGTTCGTATTTTTGTAGCCAGTATTTGTATCAGTATTCCTGTTAGCTTTGGCAACATGATTCAGGAATCAATGCATGTACCACATCAGCCCCCAAAAATTAATCTCTGGCTGAAAGTAAATTTTAGCACGTCTGTCCTGCAACCGGCATTTTCCAGTTTACGGCCCGTTGCTTGCCATCTGAGAAAGAATAAGGATGCCACGAGCGTTTAGTTTATTTAATCATTTTAAAGCCTTAGTCACCTAAATTAGGATACCACGGAGATGTCTAGTTTCCAGAATCTGCAGTTTACACAACCGCAGTCTTGGGGGTTGTGAAAACTGTATTGCTACATTACGCATTATTGCTGCATTATGCTTGTTACATTATGCAGTTACTGCTGCACGAAGAAGCTATTATATTTAACAAAATGATGCCTCTTTATATCCAACTAAGAAAACACGAAGTTCTTTATTCAAATACCTGCTTAATTTTACAAACACCATCGAGAAAGTTTGTTTCTCTCTGCACTAACAGCGATTAGACCAGTGGAGGAGGGCATTTTATATAATAGGTTGGATCGAAAAGGGGATCTCTTTTCCTTCGACTTTTGAACTTTTCCGTTACCCTATCCTGACCGTTACTGCAACTAATTAATGGATGCGAAGTTTGCAAAACCAAAAGGTCTGAGGCATCGATCAAAACAGATTTTTTTCGTGAATGTCAAGCTAGGTGAGGTGTTCCTATCTTCACTTCCAAATGCATTTTAATTTTGTTTTTTCGAGTCACACATCCATTCGGATATTTTTGGCATCGATGGGAGTCGATGGTGGAAAATTTCACTTTTTGTGCAAGTGTATACAAGAATTTTTTATGGATTTCACGAATGCCCAAAGAGCGATTTTTCTTTGCGAATATGGCAGCCTAATGAAAACCACATGTCCTCTGGGCTTTGCAAGAAATCTGTCATTACGTGCAACCCATTTTAATTTTTCGATTCTCTTTTGCTAATAAAGAAAAAAATAACTCGCTTTTCTCTCACTTGAATACAAAGTCTTTAAAATATCTTCCCGCATCCAGACGGGAAGACGTTTTGTAAAGAATTGTCTCCTTAGTGAGGACTTTTCTCGTTGTTTTCCCGGGAGATAATTAATGGCTCCTTGATCGAAGGCAGCATCTCAGAGGAAATTCTCTGGAAGATGCACCTAATTAATTGCACGGACCACGAGCCCAGGTTTGCCTTGTGTATACCCCTGGGATCATCACAACTGCTAATTAAGACAAAATCACTCATTTGGAATGACGAGATGAAAGCGGGCGTTTTTGTGTGCGATCAGTTGGCTGATATTAAAAAGTAGACAGCTTCGTAAACGATCTTAAGTCGGCCATATGTCGCACTTGCAAAAAACACGTCTCCACAGAAAGGACTCTGCTTATTATTCGCTTGGCATGGATAGTTACGCTGAAATATCGCTAAGAGCAAACGAAGAATTTTTTTCAGTAGGTTTTCAGAGAGATAACCCGATCTTCGTTGCTGTAGACAATTGTTTGCTTTCTTGTATTTTTTTTAAATTCTTTTTTCCCCAATACGTCTGAAGAGGTCCTGTTTCAGGTTACTACTAATTGAAATTTTGCATTGAGCAATGGTTTTTACGATGCAAATAAGTATTATAGGAAATCGAATAAACTGATAAGAAAATTCTATTTTACTATTATTATTAAAAAAAAAAAAAAAAAAACAAGAATCGTTTCACCTTATTTATAGGGTTTTTCTCAGCCCCATAAAGGTACTGGTACCAATTGCAGGGTGGTTGGTTGCGTCCGGTTACTATCATTATTGTTACTGATGATCAAAGAACTCTCTTGCTATTATTATTATTATTATTATTATTATTATTATTATTATTATTATCTGTTTATTTCCATAAGGAAACCACCCCGGGACGGCAAAGTGCCAGGAGGGTAAGCGAGGCTATCTTTCTGGAGTGGCACATTAGCAGTGGTTGACATGGTCATCGGAATGGTCCTTACTTGTTCCATGGGCCATATTCTTTTGACTTCCTTCCTTAGGTCTGACTCCTTCTTGATCTTTTCCTCGTACGTTTTATGGAGGTTGCTGGTGTTGATGGCGCCTCCGTAGCCAGGTGGGAAGGAGCATCAGTGCGTAGCACACGCTTCTTGATTAGACCGACCGGGGTTCGAGCCCGTCACCACCAAATACGGAGGATGGGGAAAGGTCAGGGAATGACCACCGCATATCTCGGAGCAATATGGCCTTAGCTGCTAATGCTCCTAAAAACCCAAAGAACAAACAAACAAACAAACAAACAAACAGCTGGTGTTGATCACCGCTATGTCGATTAGGTAGGTAGCCATTTTCTTCTTGTCGATGAGGATTATGTCTGGTGTGTTGTGCGGGTCGTCTTGTCCATCATTATGGCACGGTCCCAGTATAGTCCGTGAGTGGAGATCTCTAGTACAGCCTGAGGCTCGTATTTTTAACATGGTAAACCTTCTTTGATCAGCTGGTATTTTACTCTAGCTTCTGATGTATTATCCTGGTCACCTGGTCGTGTCCGTGAGTGTACTCATTTTGGGTGATCACCCTAGTGAGCACTCATTTTGGGTGATCACCCTAGTGAGCACTCATTTTGGGTGATCACCCTAGTGAGCACTCATTTTGGGTGATCACCTTGGGTGAGCATCCTGTGGTGATGTGCCGGATCGTTTCTGGGGCCAGGTGGCATCGACGATATATGCTATCTGTTATTCTGGATTCCTTTGCGTGGACTCCGTGAGTAACAGATTTGGTAGAATCGCCGTCCTCCCCACACCGGGTGGAAGAGACCTGAGCTCGAGTCCCGTCGATGATGTTGAGGAATTTTATGGGCATTTTGTACAATGTGGCTGAGTTAGTCGGTCTCGGCAGAAGGTAGAATGGTTTTTTCTTACAGAAAATAGAAAATCGACCACAGAACACACGCAATTTACAAACGATATACACGGAGCAATATGGCCTTAGTCGCTGATGCTACTAAAAACCTACTACTCTGGAGTCCTTGGTGATAAATTATATTAAATAATAATTTATTAGTAGTAGTAGTAAAATTTGCTACTACTACTACTACTAATAAATAGACTATATTATTAATAAATAATAAACTATATTATTAATTTCACGTGGTATATGAGTGGTATTAAATGTAGTAATAATCTTAATCGAAAACAACCACGTAACTTTCTTCACCAACTATATTAATCCAGTCTGGTTATGTAGTTCTGAATGTATTGGTATCCACCGTCCAGTGCTGTATTTGTTTAACTCCTAAATCGTCCGATGATATGTCAATATTGAGTGCACCAGTTTCTCTAACGATAATCTTAGTACGAACCCTCTCTCTGAGCAGTTGGTTACAAGGATTGGTTTGATCGGGGAGTTGATGCGGATATAGTCAGGATGTGACCTGTATTTGGTCACCTCGTGGTCCAATATTCGAAACCCGTGCTTCTTTATTGCTGAACGAAAAACCCGAATTTCTGGGAGAAAAAACCATGCTGCTCTCTCCTGAGACCGACTAACTCTGCCACGTTGTGAAAAAGACCCATAAAAATTCTTGCCGTCACGGATGGAATTTGAACCCAGGGCGTTTCGTTCCATTAGCTTTAAATAATCTATGTAACATGGATATTTGATTTCTGATTAAATGGTAACATGTCGAAAAACAGTCCTTACAGAACTCCTCAGAATAATTTCGAAATCCACATGGGAAGAATGCGATGCGTAGTTATATCGAGTTTATTTCTAAATGGATTGTTGATTCTTAATGCGTTTTAATGCACCCAATGGAATCTCTCTCTGCTCGTTTAAATGATTCCAATATTTTGACTGAGCAGTGCATTAGTTTCCTTCTTTAACTTTCGTCTAACAACCTCATCTTCACTAAACCTCAGCTGCGTTTGTAATTAGATTCTACGACGTCGAGAACAGAAAAGCGAGAGACTGAAAATCGGAAAACTTAAATGGAAGTTCTTTTAGCCACAAACATCGCCCGGGTGGTGATTACTTGCCTCTGCTCCTGTTAAAGCGGAAGCCGCTTCGCAGCGAGTTAACAAACGTAATCCAAGTGTTGTGTTTTATGTTTGTGTCTAAAATGTTGCTAAAATTGGACTCGCATTTCATCTCTGCCACGTGCCAAGGGTTCTTAATAAGTCGGTGTGTAGAGAATGTCTCAGGATGTCGGCGTTGCAGTTAGTCTCTCTCTCTCTCTCTCTCTCTCTCTCTCTCTCTCTCTCTCTCTCTCTCTCTCTCTCTCTCTCTCTCTCCGTCCTTCCTTTCGAAATTCATTAGGAAGTAGAAAATGGCCGAAGTATCCAGGTTGACTGGCCACTGAAGATGCACACCAGTTGCAGAGCTTTCGGGGAGTCTTGATCCCTTTGACAATCAATCCTAATTGTTTGTAGTGTTTGAATTAATGGCTTGCCAATTATAGAATAAACAGATTTAAATAAATAAATAAACTACAGTGTAGTGTGGTCAGTCATCTCGGATCGGTCTTTGATTGTTATTGTAATCGGACACATTGGATTTAACGCCAAAAAAACATTGTAAAGTTTCTACAACTTCTATCTGGTGATCTCTTAAAAGAAAAATGCCCATGAATATTTCTCAAGTCATTGATGGGATTCGAACCGAAGGCTTCCTCGCGGTGCGGGGAAGACGATGATTGTACCAACTGTCTTGGTATAATCATCGAGGACCAAGCATAAAAGAAATACCAGACTTTCTGAAATTAATACGACTAATTAAATGTTTCCATACTGAAAAACGCCACTTCAAGCCATATACTGAGTTTACTTATTCCATTAAGAAAATTCTCAAGGGTATCCTCACGCTCCAAATTCAGGAACTCTACTCTAAAAATTGGGAACATTTGTACAGATCGTAACCAATGGAAAATTTCATCGATCTGCCCTGCTTCGCGAAAATAAGGATAAACAGTAAGCTTTTACAAATAAAACAAGATCCTAAGTCCCTGGAAAATGAGTTTCTTTCTAAGAGGCGGGAGGCGTTCTTCACCGAGATAAGTATAGGCCACGTACCCACCTGACGCATTAGTATTTTATTTACTTTATAATAATCAGAGATTTGTAACGAGAGAAATCAGCGAATATTATACGAATATATTAATAATTTCCTTAAATTGATAAAATAACTATTTTAATTAAATTCAATAATACAATATAGTCTACGTTGAAAGGAAATATTTCCTAGTTTTCGGGAATAAATATGCTAGACTTCATCTGGTATTTACACCTCTGGGTCCCAAAATGAGAACACCTACTTGATAAGTACAGCGAACCTATTTCCAAGGCATACTCCAATCACCACAAGGAATCCTCTGAGCAGTTCATTACAAGATAAAATTTATATTTCTGTCGGTTCATCAACGAAACAGAGAAAAGGATTGCAGTTTGGACGTAGTTATCAGGACCGAGAAGTTGGCGGTCGGCTGTCCTTCAAGAGCTAAGTCTGCGATAATGTCATTAAATTCTGCCAGAAAGTCTTGAGAAAAATGTCTTCTTTTTATAGCCGGAATGACGATCGGCAGCGCATGACAACCCGTCAGTGCTTCTGAGATGTCAAACTGCGGGAAGCTAATTTAGCCAATCTTTCTTCCTCTAAACTTGGTGCGGTATCAAGAGAATCGCACTTAGACGCAGGACGAAACAGAAACACACCAACTAAATGAGGCCAGCTGTACAACTTTCTTCCCTTTAGATTTTAATAATAAATAACGCAAACATCGCAGCAGGCCCGAATATTGAAGTAATCGAATATATATTTCAGTGCGGAAATTAAAAGCGTTATTTTGATGTGCTTGGACACAAAGAACATTAGAAGACAGTCAGGAGACTGCACAGTTGTGACAGTCCCGTGACTACCCGTGTCACTCTATACATTGGGACCGAGCTAATTTTATAAATGTTTCTCTCGTTGTATAAAATTTATAAATTTAATTTATTAAATTAAATTCAAACGTCAGACTTCTGTATGTAATTTCATGGTAATCCCAGACCCGAAATGTTCACTGTGGATGGGCTGACTGAAGATTGAAAAACCAAGAAGCAATTTTTTTCATGGGCTGAGATAGAAAACCATTGTTCTGTTATTATTATTGTTATTATCATTAAAAAAAGTATCCTTTATGGGATTTTTCCGTCCTTTGAACGAATACCGGTGGGGGTGGTTGGTTGTGTCCGATTACAATTATTATTATCGTTGTTACTGTTGGTCGAGGAACTCTCACATTATCCTTCAGGTGTTCAGGATCACGGCTTTCTGGAGTTTCATGAAAATGTTCTCTTGGAGGCTTATTCCTGCTTCGTTCTCATAGAGGCTTTTTGGCACCATGTCGGTGGTTGACACGATGAAAGGGGTGATCATTACATGTTCCGTATGCCACATTTCTTTGACTTCCTGTCTTAGGTCAGAGTACTTCCTGATCTTTTCCTCGTAGATTTTCTGGAGGTTGCTAGTGTTGGGCACTTCTCTATCCATCAGGTAGGTACAGTTTTCCTTCTTGTCGATGAGGGTTATGTCTGGTCTGTTGTGAGGGATCGTCTTGCCCATTATTATGGAACGGTCCTAGTATAGTGTGTGAGTAGAGGTCTCTAGTACGGCCTGAGGTTCGTACTTGAAACCTCTTCATAATAAATAACGCAATAAAAAGGGTTGAAGTTTGACGTAGTTATAAGGGCAGATCAGTTGACGGTAGGCTGCCCTACACGAGTTAAATCTGCGATAGTGTCGTTAAATTGATACTGTTGCACATAAAAGACTGCTGTACAAATTGGAGCACTGTCCCATTAAAGACAAGTTACTGATACGGATAAAGGGATGGTTGAGTGGTTATCAATAGACACTGCACTTCGTGGACTCATGATATTAGTATAGTTCCACAGGTTTTAGTGCTAGACCCATTGTTGTTTTGTGTATTTATTAATGAAGGTATATCAGGCTATAAAGTATTTTAGGGCAAAAGCCTCATGCTATGTGGTAGAATGCCTAGTGTATAGGTTAGTGCAATTGCATGAGTTTAATTCGTCCCCATTATTTCAACAACCAGGGTATCGGCTCACCCACCGATAAGAAGCCAATAAGCTTCGAACGGTGCCGTTTGGGTCGTCGTATCTGCCGAGAACTGTAACATTAATCTTCACCACTGGTGAAGCGTTATTTGCTCGAGTGCAATACCGTGACAACTCGTTGTGAAGGTATTCACAACATGAGATATAATTAAAATGATGCCAACTTAACTACTTTGGTAAATGGCTACGAATTAAACTGATGCAATTGCACTAACCTATACGCTAGGTATATCAGGCTTAACGCCTAAGTTCGAAGATGATACAAAAGTTAGCAGGGTGGTTATTCACACTAATGATGGTATGTTACTGCAAAACGAACAAGTAAAATTAGGCAAATGGGCTGAGAAATGGCAACCAACGTTTACCATCAAATATTATGCAAAATACTGTATATTAGTAGCATTAATTCTAGAGTAACGCACCAACTTGTCATACTACAGGGTAGTGGAAATTAAAGAGAGAGACCTTTGGGTAATTGTACAGTCAGATAGGAAGTTCTCTGAGCAGTGCAGACATGCTGTCAGGACAGCTCATGGAGTTTTGTTAATGATATACGAAAATATTGTTAGCAGGGATAGGGAAGGGATTATCCCTAAGTATAAGGCAATGGTCAGGCCACACCTTTGGCATACAAGTCTGGCAAATAAAAATTACACAGTTTTATGTACAGATATATATACAAGTTATCGCGTAAATACATGTAAATGTTGTCGTGTATATTATCTCTTAGAGTGTAGAGTTGAAGGATTGAGTAAAGAGAAGGGCAACGAGATTGTTCAGGCTAACAAAGGGATGCTCATACGTAGAAAGGCTTCAGTTCTGCAAATTTCAGCGTCTGGACACTAGACATCTGCGACGATCGGAGGAAGTGGATAGTTTGAATAAATTCAAGGAAGAGCTTGACAAACTGTTGGAGGTTATGAATAGGTGCAATTCGATTTTTTATTTATTTATTATTATTTGGTTTTTTTGGCTGATGCTGTATAAGTTGGCTCTCTTCCTTCATTTCCTACTGCTAACACTAATACCGATTAGCATTAGCAGAGGCATATGATGCAAGCTTATACGGTATCAGACAAAAAAAAATCCCAATTTCACACATCCATTTGCTCTATAAGTTTGTTCACTTCTTCCTTGAATTTATTTAAGCTATCAACTTGCACAACCACAGATGAAAGTTTGTTCCAGCAATTAACCACCTGCTGGCCAAAGGCAGATTTCCGCACATATATTCGACAACTGTCTTTCCTCAAAATTCAGTATATGCCCCCTATGGTTTATAATCTGAGCAAGAGGAAGAATCCCATCGGCATTCAGCTTGCACAATCCATTCAAGAGGCCTTATCCACCTCAATCAGATCACCTCGCAGGTGCTTAGTTTCTAGTCTCTGCAAATTGCAGAAATAAAGCCTTTCTTGGTAAGAGGACCCCTTCGTTCCCCTCACCAATCTTGTTGCCCTTCTTTGTACTCATTCTAGCAATTCTACATCGTTACTAAAATGAGGCCTCCAGCCTCGTTTTAGTAACGCAGTGCTCAAAGTATGGCCTGACCATTGCCTTCAAGGGAATAATCACCTCCTCATCCCTGTTATTAGAATTTCTATACATCATTGACAAATACCCTATGACCTGCCCTGGCATCCCGTCTGAGCTGCTCATCAGAAGTCTTGAGAAAAATGTAAAATGTTTTAGCTTCGTTAGTTTCGGATGTGATATGAACCTTGTTGTTTGTTTGTTTGTTTGTTATTTGGTTTTTAGGAGCATTAACAACTAAGGCCATATTGCTCCGTGGATATGCGGTGGTCATTCCTGACCTTCCCGCATCCTCCGTATTTGGTGGTCACGGGCTCGAACCGCGATCTAATCAAGAAGCGTGTGCTACGCACTGCTGCTCCTGCCCACCTGGCTACGGAGGCGCCATGAACCTTGTTAAATGGGTTGAAAGCATGAGAGAGATATTAAAAAGTATACCAGTTAATTAAAACTATAATAATATGGACAATATTATTTTGATAATAGTTTTTATATATCGATAAGTTGCACGGGGCTAAAGCTAATTAGTAAGCTCCTCCTTGGTCCACTTCATTCTTTGCTTTTATCTGTCTGTAGGCCAAACAACGCTTCGTAACGCATGATTTGATGCATTTGTGTGACAGCCAAGGACACCTGACGTCACATCAACGACGTTACATTTCGCTTGTCGGGCAATTATCTCGTTAACATCGTGAAATTCAATGCCGACGTCATTCTGTTTGTACCAAAGTCACCGACGGAGCACCAGACACGTCACTTCGATAATTTTAACGCGTACATTTAATAATAATAATGAGTTGTGACTATTTGTCACAGAACGCATTAAGCCTTCTATTAATAAACAAAATTGCACGGCGCAATTTCCGATCGTGGGATTAGATGGATTAGGATTAACGTTACTCTAATTCATAGTTCGCACTGCTCGAGCCTGCTACGGGTGGTTGCTGGCGACAATCAGTTTCACGGATGGCAACACCCACTAATTGCTTCTCGGCCACAGCGAGTTTGTTGGGAATCCCCTTTCAGGTTAGATGCGAGTTGCAAATACGTTTCACTGAGTTACAAATGTTCTCATTCCCCTAACTGCTAAGAGTCCTACATGTCGGTGTAGTGGTTTCGCCGCTTGCGCCAATTTAGCTGCCTTCGTTACCAGCACAGAGGCTAAGAAGGATGCGGTTCCGCACCACACAGAAAATGTATGGATTCGGTACCAATCTGGACACAAAGGAATTTTTATAATTTGCATCGATTTTACCTCCATGGAACCCGGTTTTCATTAAAAATTATATTTGGCTCTTTTAGAGAGATTTGTAGAGCCAACTCAAATTTCATCAAAATCTACAAAATACAAATCTGATAGTTATTTATTTTTTCGTACATATACACATAAACTAAAAAAAAAACCCAAAAAAACCTGCCATATTAGGACCATTCAAGAGCTTCCTTCTCTGCCCATATCTACTATTATGTCCATAAATTGCGTGTATTCTCTGGAATGTTTACAAGGCTGGCTTTGCTATCCTTGCCGGGGGAGACCTTGCTATCCTTGCCTGCGGCCAACTAATTCAGTCATAAAGTGAGAAAAGCCAATAAAAGTCATTTACGGAATTCGAACCCGGGCTTTTTTGCTACACGGCGTGGGGAACACGTTGATTATAACTACTCTGCTACCCGCGCGCTGATTGGAGAAATGAATGGACAATATGACGGATGCGCAGAAAATATGTTCTCGGTTCGCGCATGTGAAATAGTTGCTTTCTGATGAGTTCATTTTTTGTTATCAGTTTATTAAATATATAAATCACGGATTATTACTATTTTTTTGTTATATTAATAACGGGAAGTGAAAACAATTACTTTTATATATTGTATTACGTAATCGGTTAGTAATTAATTGATAATCATATAATTGTTTATTTACTTTTAAATTCTCCTAATCAGAGAAAAAGAAAAAAAAAAATGAAGAGATGAAAATCGAGCATGTCTGACGCACTGCGTACCTTTCTATTTTTTTACTAATACTAAAATCCCTCTATACTAATTATGGTTCTGTTGCGTCTACCTTGACTTACTCCAAATTAATGCAGAAAACCATCATTCCCCAAATTCTATATACAAACTTTTAATCTTCAACTCGTAAACGAATGCCAGATTATTAACGGCTGAAGAAACTTCTGCAGTGGCCAAAAGAAATGTGAAGTAACGGACCCAGCTAGGAGCTCGACGCCTAGCTCCTTTCTCTGTCAGTTACATGAAACAACGGGAAAATTAATCTACCATTTGGTGCGGGAACAGTACAAACTGTCAGTACCCGTACCATACGAAGAACCCTACAAAGAATGCTGTACTGATGTAGAAGACTTTCACAGAAGTCACTGATCCCGAACATCAACCGGAAGTCACTGATCCCGAACATCAACCGGAAGTCACTGATTTCGAACATCAACCGGAAGCCAAGGATGGACTCAGGAGGACTGATGATATGTAGTGCAATAAGTCCCGATTTAAGCTTTTCAGCACGATGGAAGAGAGTAGATATAGCAAATACCACGTGAGGCACAGGAAACCATCCCGATGTGTACTGAAACTATCAGCTGCTGAAGTAGATTGTGTTTTTGTGTCATACTCTTGGACTCTCCCACAGGTTGGTATTCTGAATTCCAGATTATATATCTGAACACCGTTGCAGATCTTTTACATCCAGAAATATTATATGTTTGCCTATGTGGACACCTTCAAGATGACAATGAAACCACCACCCACCAAGGGTGAAAGAGTAGTTTAAGAAACACACTGAAGGTTTCAAGTTTCTGTTCTGGCCTATCCAATTAAGTGATCCCAATCCAGTGAGTGTCTGTGGGATGAATTGGAGTGGCATATTCATCATACACTCCTCGGTTCATGTCATTCCACGGATTGAAGACAGTTCTGTTAATGAATGGTCCAATATTCTTCGTATCACTTTTCTATATCTTGTTAACTCCATGCTGAATCGTGTCGGAGCAATTATTCAGACCAATGGCAGTCTAACACTCTGTCAGCTAATGTCATTAATAAATGACTGGGCAGTATATATGACACTGATACCTCATAGTCTTAACTTCCAAAGCTCTCCAATTTTTACAACGAAACCAACCAAAATCTCACAAACAGGTAAACAAAGGGCCGCTCACAGACCTGCAATTACTACCCCGGTGTCGTGGTCTGTATTATCTGTTTTGCAGTTAGATCCCCAAGGCTATCAATGTGAACTGCCATAATTTCAGCCATCGCATTAATACTTGAAACAATTCTTCACATAGGAATAATATTACACGTAAAAAGCGAACAAATAATTCATCCACAACAATATACCTATCATCATCAAACTCTAAAGGCTTCGCCTGTCGCTGCAACCATACATTTCTTTCTATTGCTGAATGTTTAATTTCCTCATATCCCCTAATGTTCATTTTCCTCATCAGGTTTTCCATAATTTTCTTCCTTGGTCGTCCCCTTCCTTTCTTTCCCAATATTTTTCCTTCTGAGATATTCACTAAAAATGTGTTATGTCTTAGGGGGGGTGTGTCCTAATATACCTATAATCTAAAGAAATCCACTAGCCAAGAAATCTACCAAAGAAATCTGCTGATACTTCTTCCGGGATCATTGACAACCTAGAAGCGGCCTACTATACGATCACCTTTTTCCTTGATCTTTCAAAAGCTGATGACTTGAGCAACCGCTTCTACTGAACTAGACTAGCTTAAGAGAAAATGTCAACCAACTCTTTTGCGGTTACATATCTGGTCTTTTTTTGTGATTAAAATGATTCACTCCTTTTCTAACACCAATAAACCTTAAGGTGGATTCCACAGACTTTTCTCTTGGTACTGATTCTTTTCATTTTATTCATCGACGGGCTTTTATACTGGCAAGGATACTTGCCCGTTCAGCAGCCTGGGTACATACGATCCGCCTCCTCTTTTTAACCCTGCTCCAGCTACATCTTGCGGATGTTATTCTTACATGGGGACAACAGGCCAGGTGAAAGTGGCCATTATTTATACCATCTTAAATCGTTGCATCCGCTCTATTCTGGGTCTTCCCTGGATGCGTCGGTATCCACAAAGTATAATGAAGCAGAGCTCCTTAACAGTAACCAGCTGTTAGTTGAATCCGAGACTATCTTCGTTTACAACTATCTTTTTCTCTCTCTCACTACACTTCAGACATCCCAATGCTTTTTACGAATGCTTTTATCTCCATAAAGAAAGTTTAACCTACAGCTTGAGGAAAGAAACCAACTTGAAGGTCCGATTGTACTGGAAATCCGTTGTCCAGAAGCCTTAAGTTTCGAGAGTCAAAAAACTTGGAGCAGTCTTGTTCCTCACATAAAGTCCTCAAAGTAGCTGAATGAATTTAAGAGACTTGAATTTAAGGGACTAAGAGATAATATACATGGCGGCATTTACACGTATTTACACGAGGACTTGTATGTACATCTGTACATAACACTGTGTCATTTTTATTTGCTTCGAAGAACACCCTCATAAGCTCTGATAAGGCTGATATGCTCGCCCTCAATATTTGTTGGTGCAACAGTTCGTGCGATAAATAAACCAGAAATAACAAACAGTACTGGTGCTTCCTGCTGGAGTTCCACTGCCTTCTAGCAGAACCAATCACTACCATTGCGAAACTACTCCGTTCGTTTGTACCTGTAAGTGCTGACATATAAATGTACATTTGCAGCGAGTTCAAATGAGTTATTACGGGGTTAGCGGCGAGTTGCTTTAATATTATTTGGTTACAACCCACTCGGTGGTTGCTCAGCGATGAGAAATATTTCACGTGGCCTTTTCGGAAAGGCTTTTCGTGCGGCGACTGTGCGAGCAACGTCTTGGTGCGCTTCGAGGAGAAAAGTAGTTAAAAGTGATTGTCCCCGGAATCGACGAGCAGGACATGTGGCGAGTGCCCTTTAACCTCCCGTAATACGGAGATCACGAATGCAATTTCTGGCTGCCCGCACTCCATCAGCGAACAGTTGCGGCGGACATCGCGCCAACTAGCGATGACAAAATTTTTAAACTCCCGGGATCCCATCGACCCATCCCGGATGGGTATTTACGCTATAAGTTTCCGGAAATGGCGGTCATCATTCTGGAGCCTGCAGCGAGTTCTCCGTCACGTCTCAGCGGTCGTGGATGAGCACATTTGTATCCGCCAGGCCGCGGAACAGCAAACCGAACTCCGCGGGGACGTCAAGCAAGCTCGGAACTGACTTCGCTAACAAATGTCGAACATAAACGTGAACGAAGAAAAGCGGACAGCCTGTTTTTAGTGCACGTGCGCCGGGAATATACGTGGATATTTCGGAAGATTAAAGACAGACGGGGAGACGGCTGAAATTTCTCAGCAGGTAATTGGAAGCCACGCGTACCCCCCCCCCAACTCCCAACTCCCCGACCTTTGTGTCCCTTATCGGCAACGCTGGCTGTGCGATGCCATCCTCTCGTCCACCCCCACCCCTCCGTACACTCCTTGAGGGGAGAGATCGAGACATTAGGAACTGCGGTGAAAATCCGCGCTTCACAAGCCGAAGATTAAGGAGAGGAAGCAGGTGGGCCGAAGGAGGCAGTTTTCTTATTTATGACGCCAGATGCATTTTAAAGGCTCATCCGCGTGTCTAAAATCCTCGGCAGCTTCGTCTGAGCAGCACTTTCATATTTGCTGCACGCGTTTCTAACCGCCCTGGCGATGAGTTACGTGAGGACGTCCTGACACAACAGACAGTCCGAGGAACAAATAAAGATCGGCGAAAGTAGCCCGCGCTATCCCCTCCGTCGCATAATTCACGCTCTTCGGGTATTGTCATTGCCGTTAGTTTTGAGAAATCTTCAAACAGCAATCAGGTCGACAGATTCGACACCAAGAACTGTTCCGAACACAGTTCGTCAGGGATTTCAACTAATTAATGCGGCTTATTTCGTTCGTGGCCTTGTCTAAACACTGGGAAACAACTTGTCCTGAAAATTTGAAGAAAGATAACTGCAAGTGAAGCTTGTTGTGTAAATGAAGCTTGTTTATTCAACCCTTCCCGCAACCCCTTACTGCTAATCTCTTATCTTCTCAATCATTCAGTTTTCCCAATTTCCATTTCTTACCTTCACTCCCTCTTTCACCACCAATCTCCGAATTCCTTCCATAACTACCCATAATCTCCGGTCCTTTCATACGCCATTACTTATCTCTTCATACATGTACGTTGATAACGCGCAAAATTCCCGAAACCATGGTATCGAAGTTTGTTTATTTAGACGTGACTATAATGTTTGGTAGAATGGTGTATAAACGTGTTTATCTCACTTTGCTCGACAGTTGAGGATGTCGGAAACTGATTTTTTTGTTTGTTTTTCCTCCAGAAATGACATTCAATTCTTTGTGTTCATTGATACCACGGATCGAAATAGCTTTTCCACATTCAACGATTTAAGCCCAGTGATGGAACTGCCTACAATCGTCGATATCAGATGTTAATTACTTTATCCAGAAAGGCGTTCAATCAAATGAGAAAGGGGAGCGATACGCGTGTCTTTGCTATTTAATCCATCGACTTTTCTCTCGCCACTGGTCTTCCGATATATATCGACGGAGAACTGAAAATTCTAGTTGGTCTTCCTTTTCTTGGCAATTAATATTTGAAGGTCGTTTATTCGGTGATCACAATTTGCAGACAAACGCGTCTTTCTGCGTCCAGATTAACTCCTTATCGCCCATTTCCCGAACGACCTTTCGCTTGCGGTATGCGACCATATCAGTCCCAGGGTGAGAGCTAAGGAATTACTGTCTGGAAATGATCTCCCAACCGAGATTTCCTTTCGCAACTAAGACGCCAGTAAATCCATTTTCCTCGAAGAAAAAACCTTTTGGAAAAGAACAGTCAGCGAAATGTGTCCTTCATGCAGAATTACTGTGGGGTCACGATACCAAATATTAGCAACAATTGTACAAGACGAAAAATTAAAATGCTTCATTCTCAATACCCTTCGAAATACGCCATCCTGAACGTCTAAAGACATGGCATTCTCTTCAAAATGAACACAGTATCAAATAAATCATCCTAAATAATAAGTACCTCCAAATCAAATCCTTCATCCTAAATACCCCATAAAGCACATCATCTGAAATACCCCATAAAACTTCATTTTAAAGACAAAATGTCATAATTAATATGTCGTCAGAAATACAACAGCAAGTATGCCATCTGAAATACCACATAAACAAGTCATCATGAAGAAAGTAATTCATTATGAAATACATTTTCTTAAATACCCCACGAAATACGTTGTCCGAAAAATTGGATGTTGTCTTGGAAATGAAGACAGTATCAATTACGCAATCCTAAATGCTCAGCTACCTTCCCGAACAAATATATCGTCATAAAGATCAAGTACCTTCCAAGCAAATACTCAACATAAATATCTCAAGATTTTTATCAATCAAATAAGTCATTTACGGGTCAATTACCTATTAATTAGTATCGCGTTGGGTCGCTCGAGAGTTCGAATCACGTAGGTTGGCAATAGATAGTTAAATTTATTATCTATTTAACTACTTAGAATTTACAAACGTAACATTATAGCTTGATACATAGAACTGAAACTTGACAGGAGTGCACAGTATTATTACTGCATTGGGATATAAGTTTACTGTACTATTTTTAATTATATTGAATTTTGAACCGGAATCATGCCTCAGACCAGAGCAGCAAAGAAAAACGCTCAAGATAGTGGGAGTGCCGGGGCTCGGGACGGGGAACTAAGGGGGGGTGGCTATCCTCTGAATGACAGCCTTGTGAAATGTACTGTTTGTTTGATATTTGTGGGCTATGATGAATGGGACGTGATATTGTCAGGAGGGGATGTCTTTGTGTGTGCATGATTTAAGGAGCCTGAGGAAGTTAAGCGCCAACTCAGCGTTTTTATGGGACTTTATGAGCGTTTTAAGAACAGGGTGGATGACCTCGAAGGACTTAAGTTGAGGGCTCATCAAGCTCTCAGCTGGCCACATCAACGTCATAGCTTGCACTTGATAATCAGGCAACACAGCGGCAATCCCCAAGGCAGAATACACTGGTCCAACAGGAGCTACTTGTTGTCTGTGACTCTATTGTCAGGAAAACGGGAAATATATTGTATAAAAAGGATACGGGAATAGAACCAGGGAATGTCTGCCAGGGGGGAAAAAAGCTGATGACGTTATAGAGCAGATATGATCTCTTAAGGGCACAAAAGGTGATATTGTTGTACACGTTGGCGCTAATGATATTAAGAGTAGGAGATCTGCTGACTTATTTAACAAGCAAAGGTCAATATTGAACAATTGTCATGAGTTAGAATTAAATTTCAAAGTGTCTGAAATTCGGCCCAGACATGATAGGAGGGAGTATATGATGAGAGTCTTGTCGATCATCTCGGCCCTGGGGAGATTGTGAAGGCTCATTTTTCTCAGCGTTGTATGTGCTTGTTAACAGGCGAGACTGCTTCTACAGGTATGGGATTCACTTAAATAGATCGAATACGCAAACTGCTAGCTTGGGGGATACACAGACTAATTGATTAACAATAGCCGTAGGCAGAGGTGAAAGTGATTCTCAGCAGCCTGGAAAGTAAGGTGCTGGGGATTTCAACGACTGCTGGGAGTCATCATGGAAGAAATAAATACATGGGCTGTATAAGAGTAACTAAGAGTAAGAACAACTGCATGCACGTCAATGCTAGGAGCGTTGTATATAAATTCGATGAATTTGAGGTGCTGGTCAGGACATCAAAGGTGGATATTGTTGAGAGGAATGCAGAACTGGAATTTGGGAGTACAATATGTACTCCCCAAATTCCAATTCTGGGGAGTAGAAAGGATAGACAGAAAGGGAGGAAGGATTTTAGCTGTTATTTAGGAAGCATAAAATCTAAGGCAGTGCATCCAGTTGACATGGGAAGAGTGCAATGTTCATTACTTTTGGTGTGATATAAGCACTGGGAAAGCAAAAATGAGACTATGAGTGTGTTATAGGCCTAATGACTCTGATGAGAACAAATGTACAGAGAAATAGAGTGGGCCAGTAAATGAGAATGTCTTATAATAGGGGATTTTAACTTTCCAGGTATTGACTGGAACACTAGCAAGGCTTTTGTGAAATTATTGGATGAATGTTTCTACAGCAGGCAGACAAGCGAAGGCAGATTACAAGAAATCTTTGGAAAAGGATGCAAAGAAAAACGGAAAACACTTCTTTATTTATGTAAACTGAAGAAGGAAGGGGATGAATCAGATTGATCCACTTGATATAGAGGGTTTGAGTTTTGATGATCCCACTCAGTTAGCTGACAAACTGAATGAGTGTTTTGCATCTTCATTCACACATGAGGAACTTTGTAGGGAAGTAGAGGCCAGACGTTTATAAAACTCTAACGGGGAGTTAAATGATTTTGTAATAACTGAGAGCAAAGTGGAGGAGAGATTGTTCAAGTTAAACATAAGAAAGGCACTTGTGGTGGATGTGACCTATACAGTTATATTAAGGAGAAAGATTTCCCCTTAACAAACCCCGAAACAGCATGGGTTTGTTAAGTGGAAAACGTGACTTACCAATTTGTTTGGATACTATGATGTGGTCACAAAGGACTGGATGCAAAAAAATAAATTTAATATCAAAAACTTGGATTTGTGAAAAGCTTTTGATACTGTTGCACATAAAAGACTGCTGTACAAACTGGTGCAGTGTGACATTAAAAGCAAGTTGCTGCTATAGATAAATGGATGGTTGAGTGGGAAAAGGCAGCGAGTAGTAATCAATGGATACTGCTCTTAGTGGACTAATATTATTAGTGGAGTCCCCAAGGATGGTGTTGGGACCATTGTTGTTTTCTATATTTATCGGAACGGATTAAAACAATAACAATATCTATCAATAATAGTGATGAAGGTATATCAGGCGTAATATACAAGTTTTAAATATATAAAAGTTGGTATACTGCTGCAGCATGATCTGTAAATGTTGGGGAGAAGGTCTGAGAGGTAGAAACTGACGTCTAACATTGACAAATGCAAAGTGCTGCATATGGATAGGCAGGAACCCCAGAGTAAAGTGCCAACTGTGCGTTAGTACACTCAGGATAGGGGAGAAAAAGTCTGGGGTTATTGTGTAGTGGGATATGAAGTTTTCTGAGCGGTGCAGACAGGCTGCCAGAGCAGCTCATGAGGTCCTGTCAGGAATTTTGCTAGCAGGGATAAGGAGGCGATTATCCCTTATTATAGGCAATGGTCACCTTGAGAAAATTATGCAGAAACGCCCTCAAATAACGTCATTCGCTTTTTTATTGAAAAATGCAGAGTACTGTAATTAGGAAATGCATTATAACTATTCTCTACTCCAATCTTATATGCCTCTGATGTGTGAGTATTGGAAGCTGTCACAACGAAGTTAATCCTCGCTGCAGAATTCTGGCTGCTTCAATGGGCCAACCAGAGAGCTATATTGTTACGATTTATCACTTCTACACTGAGCGGCGTTTATCTTGTCGATCAATTCGGCCCTGGAAAGATAATGGGGGATTTTAATTTCCCAGATATTGACTGGAATTTGTGGGTTGGTCACTCAGACTTCCGTCCTTTGAACTATATTGCTAAAGTCATGTTAAAATGTGCTCCCGTGTTTTGGATTTATTTGTGCGTTTTTAATAGCCCCTGAATTGAGAAAATAGGTGTCAGTCAAAATATAAAGTGTGGTGAGTTTAAGTGTTACGTTTTGGTGGTCGGGGTTGCGTTTTTGGCAAGATATACTCGATTTTATTTTTTACAGGTTTCCAGATTGTCTTTCCTATACTAATACACAGTCCCATAGAGTTAACATTATTCATATAGCATTGTGAAATTTCCCATAGGATTAACATTGCCCCATGGACTTTATATGGGACAATATGGCTACCTAGATATAAACTTTGTTTGTGTATCCAGGGTTATCTCACAACAGGCCTAGCGACATCTATTTGTGATATTTGCCTAATATTAACTGAATTATATTGGAAAATATTTGAATATCTAATGATTTTCTATGGAGAAACATTTTCCCATAGGTTAACATAGGATTTACTGTGGGCTGGTGTTGGGCTATAATTGTGAAAACTTTAATAATTAATATCTTCTTACCTATTAGGATTGAGGTACTCATCCTTGGTGGGATGAATCTTAAGGAGATTACTTATTTTCTAGGATTTTTTCCAGCTCCATCTTGTGATTAGGAGCCGAGATACAGAAACTGAGTTTAGTGAAAATCAAAACTTTTATGCAGATTTTCATCCACTACATAACATAGGAAAAAAATATATATATTGAATCTGATTTTTTCTTTAGGAGTGAGTTAAGTGTAAGTAATAACAGGACAGTCAAGAAGAAGAGGATTTCATAAATAAAGATATTTTATTACAGGAAGAAGAGGATATTTTTAGAACTTAAGGAAAATTTTTGGTACTGTTTTCTTTAAATTTAAACACATTATGGACACAGAATTTAATAGAGACACTGTACGGGATTCGGATACAGAGGGGGTCTTCTCGGGTGAGTCTGGGGATAAACCAGAACCCCCTAAGAAACATAAGGGGAAAAATGCAGTCAAATCGCTTAAGAGAAGTTCTAAGGGTGATAAGAGTAAGAACAAACGCAAAAAATCTGTTTCTACTGAAAAGGATCAAAGTAAAAATGATTCTGAGGGAGGTACCTCTTCTGACTCGGAGTCATCTTTGATTAAATCTTCTGAGGTGTTTAAAACATTAAAATGTCGTAAGGTTCCCTTGACTCCTAGGGTTGTGGTTCATGGAGACAAGGATAAAAATAGTAATACAGACAGAGACAATGTGGTTTGCCCCCCGAAGCTTCTTGTGGAATCATCCGCTCAGTGGAGCTTGAGGAGGTTGCAGTGTGTGCTTCTTTGAAATCGCCTGCATCTGAAAAGAATCGGGGTGTGAGAGCGACTCAGAGATGGGAATCGATATTGAGTTCCCCACTTGATGATGATCTTGTTCCATAACAGGTTTCGGAGGTCTTAGGAATATGTTCCGCGGTATCTAAAGTTAAAAATGCTCTCACAGATTTTTTGTTTTCTGAATCCTGTGGGGTCACGGGAGCTGCTTCTAGTCGTATCTTGGGTTTCTGGGCGGATTTGGAGGCTGTGACCACGACTTTACTTGTAGATAATGAACGTTTGAAGGTTCGCTCTGCGGAGCTTGAGACTCGTGTTGATCTTTTTAACAATTTGGTGAAGACGCAAACTGTGGCTGGGAGTTTGAATCCTAGGTATAAAACGTTTGCAAAGGCTGTTGTAGGTGAACAGGTTTTGTTGAAGTCAGCAGGGGATCGTGAGAGTACTCGCGGACCTGCTCTTAGAACTCCTGAATCTTAGTCTGATACTAATAATATTCTTATTTTTCGTCCAACCGAGGGTTCTGAGATTGACTCGAGTCCGAGCGTAAAATCGGCAGTGACTGAGGAGATTAAAAAAGAATATAAAAACATGAAAATTAAAAGTATTCGTCTCTTGCGAAATAAAGCAGTACTTTTGGAGACAACTTGCCAAGAAGATGTAAGTAAGATAACTAAGAATTTAACTTTTAAACATGCAGGTTTGTCGGTTGAGAAACCAAAATTTTCCAATCCAACTGTCTTAATTTATGGAGTTCCCAAGGATTTTACTAAACAGGATATTTTGGAGGATTTGTATTATAAAAACTTTCAGGATTATAATGTCACTCAGGAGGAGGTTAATCAAGAAGTTTCCTTTCGGTTTAGTACGGGCTCTGGAACTAATGTCATAAACTGGATCATTGGATTCAGCCCACGTCTTTATAAATGTTTGTTTAAGAACAACAGAATCTTTTTGGGCTTTGGATCACACCGTTTTAGAAAATTTACTGTGGTCGGCAAGTGTTTTCGCTGCCTTGGCTATGGTCACTCTTCGCAGAATTGTTCACATAATGCAGTGACATGTGGCCACTGTGCTAATGGTGGTCATATTTATGCCGAGTGTCCCAACAAGGATAGTCCTCCTAAATGTATCAACTGTAACAGGAGAGGTAGAGGATATGATCACTCAGTGCGAGATGGTAAATGTCCAGAATATGTCAGAGTTGTAGAGATGACAGACAGAAGAACATATAATGAGTAGTAATAATTATTTGAAATCTAACACAGAGATCTTAAATTATCGTAAAGGTTTAAAAGTTTTACAGATAAATGGACAGCGGTCTCGTGCTGTAGCTGACGAAATTCGAGTTGCAGCTTTTGAGGGTAATTTTGATTTAGTGTGCATACAGGAGCCTTATTATACGGCCCAAGTGGGATTACTTGTATATAAGGTTGTGGGATATCCGTCATCATGTAGAGTTCTTGCTGCTTCGGATGCTCCTCCAAAGTCAGCAATTGTAGTTTCGGGATATTGTGTTGACTGTTATTACTAGTGAATCTTCTGCAGATATAGTATGTGCAATTGTGGCGTTGAGGGACTTTTCTTTTTGTTGCGTATTGTTCTCCTCTGGCAGACTTTCTGGTTGGTTTTTATCGTCTGGATAGGATTTGCTCGAGATATGCTGAAGGTGGATTGATATTATCTGCGGATTTGAATGCTAAATCTCATTTTTGGCATAGCGGTGTAGTTGATTCTCGTGGATCTCTTTTGGAAAACTTGATCCTATCACATAATTTAAGCGTACAAAATTTGCCTGATAAGCCTTTTACATTCTCTACCTGTCATGGACAGTCTAATATTTATACGACTATTGTTTCTTCCGGGTATGATGAGAGAATATTGAATTGGGACGTGCATTCTGATCTGATAAACAGCGATCATAACGCTATTACTTTTTGTATTGCTCCTAACCCTGTGCAGAGGGATTTTGGAATTGGTAATTTGAGATTTTCTATGGAAAGAGTTAAATGGGATAAATTTGGTAATTATTTAAATTCAGTATATAATGATGATTTTGTATTATCTTTAAATAACTTGAATGCGGATGAGTTGGTAGCTCATGTTGAATACTATTTATTTCAAGCTATGCTACATAGTGCTAAAAGAAAACAGTCTAAAGGGTCTCGGTGCCTTGGTGGTCAGTAGAATTGTCTGCTTCAAGGTCAAGGGTGATGAGGGCTAGAAAAATGTTGCAGCGAGGCAGGCATTTGTCTGGGTAGGATGTAGAGTTGCTTGCTGAGAGTTATCGTTCTTTGAGACGACAGTATCATTAAGAAATTGCTCGCGCCAAGATGGAATGCTGGCAGAAATTGGTAAAGGAGGTGTGTAATTCGGACCCTTGGGGTATTTACAGATTATCACGGGATAAGTTAGTACATGGTGAAATCTACATTACCGTGGTAACCCACGGGGAAGAGACTGATGATTGGTATAGTACTGTTCAGCGGATAGTTGGGGAGCTTTTTCCTGAAGATGAGCCACAGTTGGATACAGATGATCAGGTTAGAATACGTCGGAATAATTTGGAATATGATGGTTCGTCGGAGATAGGTTTGTTTTCGAGGTTGGAGCTCGGTATAGCTATTGCGAGGTTGAACACTAAAAAATGTCCAGGTTTGGATTTGCTAGAAAACAAAATACTATTGAAGTTTTTAGACATTTGCCCAGATGTCTTGTTAAATATGTTTAATAAATGTTTGTTGGAGCATGTATTTCCGAAATCGTGGAAAGTAGCTCTTCTCAAGATTTTACACAAGCCGGGTAAGATTCGTGAGAGCCCTCAAGCTTACAGGCCAATTTCGCTTCTGTCTAACCTGGGTAAGCTGTTTAAGAGGTTATTGCTTCTTAGAATAGTTGAGGTCCTGACTGCTGGTCGCGCTATGTCAGATTTTCAGTTTGGCTTTAAGAAGGGTCATTCAACCGAGGAGGCGATATTGACGTTAATTAATTATGTGAGGTCTTCTCCTGAGAAGTATGTTTTGGTTGTGTTTGTGGATTTTGAAGGTGCTTTTGATACTGTGTATTGGGAGAGCGTTATGAATGTTTTGAGGAGGTCTGGTTGTGACAGTTATTTATACGGAGTTATACGTTCATACTTTAGGGACAGACTGGTTAAAGTATGTGCGAAGCACTTGATGTACAGTAAATACGTAGTTCGTGGATGTCCACAGGGATCAGTTCTGGGTCCAATATTTTGGAATGCCGTGCTGGACCAGTGGTTAAATAAGTCTCAAGCTATAAACTGTATACAAGTGGCATATGGGGACGATTTGATTGTGGGAGTCCCAGGTCGGTCTAGAATCGTGTTGGAGCACAGAATACAGGATGTCCTGGAGGATCTCTCTAATTGGGCTACTCTGAACAAATTGAAAATTTCATCTACTAAAACTAAACTCATGGTGTTTAAAAACCATTTTGATTATAACCGCCCACCTAGAGTTGTGTTAAACGGGAAACGAATTCCTTTTGTGTCTAATATCAAGTATTTAGTGATAATTTTGGATGACAGGATGGGTTTTCATCTGCACGTTTCACAACTTAACGATAAAATTAAGAAGTTTATCTGCTCAGTAATAAGAATTTCAAGGCGAGAATAGGGACTTAGCAAAAAAACTGAGCTTGTATTACAAAACGATCTTTCTGCCAGTTATCGCTTATTCTGCTGGCGTATGAGGTATGAGGTATATTGAGGGTCTAGCGGCTCCTGGGATTTCTCCCATCTCCGCGAATGTTCTATGTATCGGTGACAGTACCCTGCCAAAGCCAGAGATTTAGAAGTGTGTGGGTCATGAGTAGTGTTATATGTTGTGCCCATTGTTTATCCGGCTTATTGGCCGCCAGGCCCCTAATGGGCCCCGACGTTGCCCATACCTCGCCACGTGGAGGCTAGTCGGGTGTTACCATTGAGTCAATTGTACTCTGGCAGGTCCTGCCACTTACTTTCCTGGGATTTTAGTGGCTAGGACCTAAAATAAAATTGGAACGACCGCGGTTGATTTTAATTCACTTACATTAAAGCGCTAATATGGGGTTTGACGCTGAAGGCCTAAATCATTTTAAACTGATTCTGAAGTGCCTAAAAGGTTGGGCGAAATATTTTTTGGTGTATTTTAAATTTGGAAGTGTAGGGCTATACACTGTGCAAGAGAAAGTGCTGGGAGGGGAGAGTGAAGGCTGGGGGGTGAAATAGGATGAAGAGGGTCGATAGGGTAGGTAACCCCCAATTATTCCACCAGAGAGAAGGAATGGTGTGGCAGGGAAGAGAGGAGACAGCAAGCCGTCACCTCCCTCCCCTGCCGGGTGTGGGAGTAAAAGAATTGCACTGCACAAGAGAGTGCAGAGCCTTGAGCCAATATGGCTCCGTTGAGGCAGCAACTTGGAGTTTCTCTATCTTCGTCGGTCTTCTCTGTCATTGGTAGCGTTTGGTATCCAGATTTGTCCTCAGCTATGAACACTGGTCAGGTCCGTTGTTAGTCTGTTAGCAATGGATGTGGTTCTCTTCATCATGGGAAGATCCGCATCTCCATGGGGTTATTCTTGCTATCGCTGGTTTTAGATGATTAGTAGTGAGCAGGTTCCTGAGGGAGGTTCTCCTTGAGTCCTCTCCACGCGTGTTCTGTGTCTCTTTTTATTTATTTATTTATTTTATTTTATTATTTTTATTTTCTTCTGTAGATGGCTATCAGTGTTTTACGCCTACCAAATAGTTTTTGGGCATATTCCTTTAGCTCCCTGTATTCCTCTAGTGAGTCCAATAGATGTGATTCCAAGTTCTTGTGGAGGTAGTGTATTGCAGTGATCAGTCTGCATCTGAGGTCCTCATAATGGGTGCAATCATACATAATGTGCTCCCAGCACTCAAGCTCCCCACAGGCACAGCTCGGATCCACCTCAATCCCCAGCGCTGCCAGCTTGGCTTTAAAGGCCCCGTGACCAGTCAATAAATAGGTGGTGTATAAGCCAGGTTGAAACCAAGTTGGGGGACTGGGGTACATCCTGTCGATGTTCGGAATGAATTTCCTGGTGATATTTCCCTTATTTGAGTTGGCCCAGCGCTCCTGCCAAACTTGCATCAGGTGTTTTTGCAGTCTTGTCTTTTCATTTTTTTGTGGTGCATTAACGTCCACAGTATAGCCATGGTGTGTACAAGGTATTCCTTTCTCTATGTGGTAGTTAATTCCCCTGCGCGTGATCTCTAAGTCAAGGGGGAGAGCTCCGGCCAAGACCCTCAGTGCGTGGGTACTGGTTGTCCTACAAGCACGTGTAACTGTCAGTAGGATGGTTCTTTGCGTTGCATCAAGGATGCGTCTGTTTGCTACAGTTGCTGTTTTGGGAAACCATATTGCTGAGGCGTAAGTGATGATGGGTAGGAAGGTTGTTTTATAAAACAATGACAGGGTGCGTTGGTTTAACCCCCAGTCCCGCCTGGCGATCCTAGCCACCAATCCAGAGTATCTTTTAATTTTGGCTCTGATATACGTTAGATGGTGTTTAAAGGTAAGATTACCATCCAGTATAACCCCTAAATATTTTAACTGGGTCACTAATTTTATTGTGGTAGGTCCCACCTTTATTTGTGGCGGTCTACGTATATCAAGCTTGCCTTTTAGCAGGTTGGAGGACGTCTTTGTTGTTGATATCGTCAGGCAGTGGGTTCTGGTCCAGTTTTTATAACCAAAGAACATCTGTTCTTCAGCTCACCGGACTCCCTTGCCTGGTGCCTTTCCACCCCCTCCCCTGCGCCTCCGTAGCCAGGTGGGAAGGAGCAGCAGTGCGTAGCACATGCTTCTTGATTAGACCGGGGTTCGAGCCCGTCACCACCAAATACGGAGTATGCGGAAAGGTCAAGGAATGACCACCGCATATCCCGGAGCAATATGGCCTTAGTTGCTAATGCTCCTAAAAACCAAATAACAAACAAACAAACCCCCTCCCCTGCGACGGTGGTGCGACGGTCCCTCCGTCGCTCCCTACTTTCTCCTGGTGAGGCATGGGCATGCCTCACTGACTTCTGGGGTTGCCTACTCTATCATCCCCATATTTCTGCCTTAACCCCCCCAGCCTTCAGTCTCCCACCCACTCTATCTTTATGCTAGCGAATGTCCCACACACAAAAACTTAATTATGCCAAAATTCCCGTTCGCCCATTCTTTCGGCCTTTATTATGCAAACATTATCTCCCTCACCTAACGACGATGATGGATATATGTATCTGTCTGTACGTACGTGCATATAAAAGAGCGCACGCGTTTTTTTTTTTTTTTAGGTCCTAGCCTCTGAAATCTCAGGAAATTAGGTGGCAGGACCTGCCAGAGTGAAACTAAAACTACTGGGTTCCTGGTCTGCCTCCACGGGGCGAAGGTGGGGCAACGTTGGGCCTCAGCAGGGGTCCAGCGGCTAAACGACCAGATGAACAACGGTACTCGACATCATACAGATACAAAGCCCACACACTTTTAAATCTCTGGCATTTCCCAAGTGAACTGGTACACCCACAATGAAAGCAACACGGAGATGGGGGAAACCCCTGGTGCCGTCTGACACTAAATACACCTTACACCTTTGCAATATCAGCATTGCCTGATTGGAATTTTCCTCTAGCTGGGCCCTGCTATCTGCAGCAATACTGAGGACCAAATCATCAGCAAAGGCCTGGGAGCGCACATCACCGAGGTGAAAAGGTGAACTTCTGGGGTAAAGTGTAAAGTGTAAAGTGTGTTTAGGGTCAAACGGCACCAGGGGTTTCCCCCATCTCCGCGTTGCTTTCATTGTGAGTGAACCAGTTCGCTGGGAAATGCCAGAGATTTAAAAGTGTATGGATATTGTATATGTGTAATGTCATGTACCGTTATTACTGCAGCAATATCGAGTGACCAGGAACCAGTATACCACAACAATAAAACAGCGCAAAAGGCGCTCATGGGAAGCCCTGATAAGCACTGAAGGGAACGCCGATCCCCGGGGGATTGTGTACAAAGTGACCACTAACAAGCTTCCCAGAGGCGAGGTCGTATCAACCACAAAATTACCGAACGGACTGTATACCAGATCGTGGCAGGATACTATCAATAATATTTTAGACGCTACATTTCAGCAGCCTGCTGACCCACACACACCGGAACAGCTACAGCTCTGCATGGAAAATGAAACATATCACACAACTGCAATTGAAGAACCCTTCACCACAACCGAGCTCAACTTAGCTGCATCTAGAATCAGAAACAAGAAGGCTCCGGGCAGAGACATGCTCGATCCAGAAATCGTCCAGAAGGCCATTGAACTTATTCCCACTACAATACTCAACCTGTTAAACCACTGTCTCCACCAAGGATTCTTCCCCACACAATGGAGGACTGCAATCCTTAGACTTATATTGAAGAATGCAACCAAACCACATGATCTGCCACAACCTTACCGGCCCATTGCACTGCTGCCAGTCTTCAGCAAACTTCTCGAAAGGATGATCTCCCATAGAATAGAAGCCCACTACAATGACGCTGGTCTCTCCTCACCTAAGCAGTACGGTTTCCGGAAAGGACGCTCCACGATTGATGCACTGGAAACAATCATTGAAGCTGCTACCAACTGCAACTCCAAATACTTTCTACTAATCTCCTTTGACTTTGCTGGTGCCTTCGATTCCCTCTGGTGGCCCAGCGTCCTGGGCAGACTCCGAAGAGCGCATGTCCCAGAAAACTTATATAGATGCATCAAGACCTATCTCCAGGACCGGCGAGTTGTCGTGTCTGCTCCCCACTGCAGTGTCTCCAGACCAGTCTTCAGGGGATGCCCTCAGGGATCTGTCCTGGGGCCTCTCCTCTGGAATCTGGTGCTGGATGATTTCCTGAACACCAAACTCAACAATGTACAAACCCAGGCCTATGCAGATGACCTGGTCATGCTCTTTTCTGCCAATAACAGAACCCAACTAGAAGCAACTGCCAACCAGGCCATCTCCACCCTTCAAGCTTGGGCAGAGCATAACAAACTAAAGATCTCCCCAGAGAAAACCAATTCGATCCTACTAAAAGGCACCCTTGATTTGAGAAGACCACCCCAAATCAAGGTCAATGGTGTTACAGTAAAACTAAAAACAGAGCTTAAATATCTAGGTTTGATCTTAGACAAAAACCTTTCCTTCACTCCTCATCTAGACCAACTCAGGATTAAGATCAGGAAGTATGCTGCCCAAGTCTCAAGAGTTGCCCGGAAGGACTGGGGCTTAAAGAAGAGAACGCTGTCACTCTTCTATAAGGCAGTTTTCATCCCGGTTATCACCTATGCTTCTGGAGTCTGGTACAAGAAGGCCAATACCGTAGTAAACAGATCGCGCCTAGGAACTATCCAGCGCTCTCTTCTCCTTCTGTCCTCGCGTGCTTGTCGCACTGTCAGCACCCATGCGCTACAGGTCCTCACTGGATCTCTTCCACTGGACCTGGAGATTGTTCGTCATGGGTTGCTCTACCAAATAGCCAAAGGAAGAGCAGTTACTTGTGCAGGTTTCACCACTGACCCAGCAAATAATAGAAACGCTGAAAAGATGAGACTTAATGAACATCTAACAGACACCTGGCAAGAAAGATGGCAGACATCAACTAAAGGCGCTGTCACCAAAAGATTCCTCCCTGATGTCAGGGCCTTCTACCCCCTCACACCTGTCTGGTTTTCACCAGGACTCTATGCTACCTACCTCCTCACTGGACATGGCTCCTTCCAGAAAAAACTACATGACTTCAGAATTTCAGACTCACCCCGCTGCCACTGTGGAGAGGATCAGACGTGGGAGCACCTTGCCCACAGCTGTGAAATCTACGAGGACTTCAGGAGGATCCTAATAACAAAACTACGCTTCAACTACCAAAATCAAGAACACCTCACCCTACAGAATGAAGAAACTTACCGAGCTCTGACTCAATTTGCAATGGACTTATTTACCAGGCAGAAAGCACTACCACCACCTTAGTATCCGAATCAATAGGTCATAACAACCATGACTGCCAATTGTTGCTATTCATCATTGAGCCATGAATGCTAATGCCTTGGACCAACTTGCACAAGACTTGACCAGCAGTGCAATCAAAGACAGGGTCCACACATACTTTGACAAATTCCTCATCATTGATTCCTGGACAAACTTTTCTCGACCAGACGTGACACATCTCATCAAGAAGAGGCCTAGCATCGATCCCTGGACTTGACCATTAATCTTGGACTCCCGGTTTTGACCACCCCCACTGTTCGTTCTGATGGACTACTGGACCAGCCTTCAGTCTGGATGCGACAAAGACTCACCAAATGGAGTCCCAATGACGGCACCTGAACTAGACCTTACTGAACATGACCCATCCACCATAGCAGCACTCACACTGCTGGATTTCCAGCAAGTTGTCGGCTGCAACTGACTGGCCGTGCTAGCTGTACCTACCCTGAACTTGCGGGGTATATCTCACTCTCATTTTTTTTTTTTTTTTTTTTCCGGCTTTCTTCTGTTTCCTGCCATCCGTTCTTTACTCCCCCCCCCCCCTATTTTTCTCTTACAGAATGATTTTTTTTTTTTTTTTTTTTATTTATTATTATTATTTTTTATTTTTATTTATTTTTTTTTTTTTGTGGGGAGGTGGTTTTCGTCCACCTGCCACCCCACTCTTCTCTCTGGTGAGGCGTTGGGCATGCCACACTGTCATCAGGGGCCATCTTCTCTATTGGCCCCTTTCTTCTGTTTCCTACCCTCCAGTGTTTTTGCCTTCCTCCCTTACTTTTCTCTTGCACAACGTTTTTTTTTTTTTTTTTTTTTTTAGTTTATATATATATATATATTTGTGTGTGGGTGTGTGTGTATATATATTTTTATATACACACACACTCATGCCCCCACAGGTCTAAATCTAAAAACATCAAAATTACTGCCCGACCTATTTGGCCCTAGAACAAGTTATCAGCGAACAACCCTACGCTCTGTTAAAATTACAACCGTTGCTCAAGAAACAGCGATCATCTCATTCTTAAATCTGGTCCTAGCCACTGAAATCCCAGGAAAGTAGGTGGCAGGACCCGCCAGAGCACTCTAGCTACAGTGGTACACCCGGTCAGCCTCCCCGTGGCATGGTGTGGTAACGTCGGGTCCCACTAGGGGCTCGGCGGCTAATAGACCGGAGGAACAAAGGGCACAACACAATACACAGCACATGACCCCCACACACTTCAAATCTCTGGCCCCGATACAATGTACACCCGCGGAGATGGGAGAAATCCCAGGAGCCGTTAGACACTAACATACCTTATACCTTATATACCTTATATACCGTTGTTCATCTGGTCGTTTAGCCGCTGGACCCCTGCTGAGGCCCAACGTTGCCCCACTTTCGCCCCGTGGAGGCAGACCAGGAAACACCAGTAGACTAAGATTTACTCTGGCAGGTCCTGCCGCTTAATTTCCTGAGATTTCGGCGGCTAGGACCTAAAAAAATATATATATATATATAAAAATAAAAAATAAAAAAATAATAAAATAAAAAGAGGAAATGAAAGTTAAAAAATAAACTAAGATATATATATATATATATATATATTTATTTATTTTTTTTATTTTTTTTTATTTTGGTAAATTCTATGGGGAAATACGCTAAATTTTTGAAACGCCGAGTGTATGGGCGATAAACGTAATTTGGAGATGATTAAATCAATTCCGATGTGTAGGGCATTCGCTTGCGTATGTGCAGGTAGAGTGGGTGGGGAGACTGAAGTCTGGGGGGGAAAAGACAGAAGTATGGAGTCGAGAGAGGAGGCAACTCCAAGTCACAGTGGGGCATGCCCATGCCCCAACAGAAGGGAAAGTGGGAATGGTGAGAGGGGGATGAGACAGTAAGACCGTCTCCCCCCCACCGGGGATATGGGTATTAAAGATGAAGGAGGCTAGGGTGCCCTCTTCAATTCGCCAAATGGCGTTTGGGAGCTGTGCTGCGTTAAGTCTCTTTTCTTCAATATTGAGCCTGTTTCAGTCCAGTCGCTCATGGGGTAAGCTCCGTCCTTGTGTTTTTCACTCACTTGTCTCAAGGTTTTTCTCTGTAGTAACTCTGTTGGATAGTATTTTATGGTCTTGTACAGTTTAACTTGTGGTGATATTTCTTCAGACACGATTTATGGTAATTAGCAGTTTTCTCCTCTCGAAGAGGTCCTGCGCATATTGAGAAAGTGCTCTGTATTCCTCTTCTGTGTCAATGAAGTGGGATTCCAGTCCTTTCGGAAGGTAGTGTATCTTTGTGATCAGGATGCCTCTGAGATCTTCGTATTCTGGGCAGTCGTAGACCAAGTGGTTCCAGTTCTCGATCTCCCCACATGTGCAGTTGGGGTCCTCAACAAGGCAGAACCCGAGCAGCTTCTCCTTAAAGGGACCATGACCAGTAAGGAGCGAAGTCAAATGCTTCCCCGGAAAGTACCAGGCTGGTTGCTTGGGATATATTTTGTTGAGGTTGGGAAGGAATTTTCTTGTGATTTCTCCTTTTGTTGTATCGGTCCATCTTTGTTGCCACTCCCGAAGTAGGTAAGCCTGTAATCGGACTTTTTCTGTTTTTGTACTACTCGCTGGGTCAATTATGAAATCCTGGAAGGTGGCAGCAACCCCCCTGGCATGCAGGAAGAGCAAGCCAGCTTTTACAGTCTCCAAATCGAGGGGGAGCGCTCCAGCAAGCACCTGCAACGCTGGTGTGCTTACTGTTCTGCATGCTCGTGTGGTTGTTAGTAAAATGGTCCTTTGTATCGTATCCAGAGTTCTCCTATTGACTGCAAGCGTCGTTTTGCTGTACCACACTGCAGCAGCATAAGTTATCGCAGGGATGAAGGTTGCCTTATAATACAACATTAGTGCTGTTTTTTTTAATCCCCAGTCTTTTCTCGTAACCCTCGCCACCAGTGCCGAGTAACGTCTTATCTTCGTCCTTATATATTGTAGGTGAGGTTGAAAGGATAAGTTTTTGTCTAGGATAACTCCTAGATATTTCATTTGGTTGGCAAGTTTAATGGTCACACCTTCTATTTTAATTTGGGGTGGGCGCCGTATTTGCAGGGTTCCTTTTAGTAGAATAGATGTGGTTTTCGTCGGTGAAATTTTTAACTGGTTTCTTGTAGCCCAATTTTGTATTTTCTGCAGAGCTTGGTTTGCGGTAGTTTCCAGTTGGGCTCTTGAGTCAGCCTCAATGGTAAGAATAAGGTCGTCTGCAAAGGCCTGGGCTCCGATCAGCCCCAGGTCCAGGTTCAGGAGCTCGTCGAGAACCATATTCCAAAGGAGTGGCCCCAAGACAGACCCCTGCGGGCAGCCCCTGTATACAGATCTTGTGACTTTTTGGTAGTTGGCATTTATTTCTACTTTCCTGCAAGATAGGTAGTCCTCCATTACCTTGTATAGGTTGATAGGGACTGCAGCCACCCTTAGTCTGGCTAGGACGCTCGGCCACCAAAGTGAGTCGAACGCCCCAGCAAAATCAATTGAAATGACTAGCAGGTATTTTTTTCTGCATTCCTGTGCCTTCCGAAGCAGGTTTCCAAGTGCATCCACTGTGGAGGAACCCGGCTTAAATCCGAACTGATTCCTAGCCGCCAGGTTTGTCCTCTCATAGTGGTTTTTGATTCGCTTGTGCAGCAGTCTTTCATATAGTTTGCTGACCACTGAGAGCAGTGCAATAGGTCTATATGACTCTGGGCAGTCCGGTTTTTTGTTAGGATTTTTAAGTAACAACTTGGTGTTTGCTGTTTTCCATGCTGTGGGGAATTTGCCTGTTTCCAGGCACCTGTTGTAGAGAGTAAGTAGTAAGTGCGGTGCAAATTCTGCAGTTTTCTTCAAGATCTCTGGTTCGATCATGTCCAGTCCTGGGCATTTGCGATTTCTGATCTTGGTGGCAGCCTCACTGAGCTCTTCCAGGGTGAAGGGGGGTTCAATTGTCGAGGTGTTATAGATTGCGTTCTCCTTGCAAATTTCGTGTTGTTCTTGCATGGTTAATATTGCTGGTTCCTTGAAGATTTTGTCCAGTATGTTGCCCATTGACTGCTCCCAAGTGGTCGTTAGGTTTCCCTCCGGTGTCCTGGTAGTACTAATGACCTCGCCCCTGGGAAGCTTATTGGTTATCACCTTGTAGACTATGCCCCAGGGGTCGGTGTTTCCAGAAGTAGACACTAGGCGCTCCCAAGAACCCTTCTTACTTTTTTTTATGGTGTCTGTGTAACGGTTCCTAGCTTCTCTGTAATGTTGTCCCAAGACCTCCACCTCATCTTCGGGCCAGGTTCTGCGAGCTCTCTGGAAGTCTTTTCTTGTTTTTTGCATTTGTCGTCGTAGTACTGCAATTTCTGGTGTCCACCAGGGTACTGCCAGGTTTTGGGTTTTTTTTTTTTATCACTCGATCACTGATGTTTAGTAATAATTTTGTAGTTTCCCTCTGAAGGTCATCCGGGTCGCTCCGGGGGTTTATGTTTTCCAGATTGTGTTTAATTGCCGTGGTGAGCAACTCTCTATATAGTGTCCAGTCTGCATTTGCGACTGCATATCTCATTTGTGGTTGGTTTGTTTGAGTTATTCTTGTTAGTTGTCTTTCAACTGAAAAGGTTATTGCCCGGTGGTCTGAGGTGGTCCATGCTTCCTCCACCCTCCAATTAGTCACATGTCCGGCCATACTCCTGGTGGCCAGGGAGACATCAATTGTGGCCTCCAAGAGTGTGCTCGAAAATGTTGGCAGATGGTGGGGTCGATTTAGAACAGTTAGATAGGATCCTGCAAGGTAGTCTTCTAAGAGTTGTCCATTTCGAGTTCCTCGCCTGTCTGGGGTGAGGCTGTGCCATGCCGGGGAGCGACAGTTGACATCAGCTCCAATGATGACTCTTTGATTTGGTAGGGTGTCCTGTAGGCATCGGAGGTAGTCGATTGCAAAGCCTATATCTTGTCCCGGTCTGCAGTAGAGTGCCACGACATATAGAGATCCTAATGCTGTGCCAAGTTGTACACAAGCAGCCCATGGAGTACACAGCTGTGTGATTTTAGTTGCGCTGATGTTGATGTTTCTTACCAGAACGGCAGCCCATGGGGTGTCATCATCCGTGTGGATCACCGTATAATTGTGTGGGTACCCTGCGACCCGCTTTAGATGTGTATACGGTTCCTGGACTATAATGACATCCAAGTTTTCGTCTTCGGCTTTGGTCCGTAACTGGTCAACCACTGATCTGGCCCGCTGTGCGTTAATTTGGATTATTTTCAGCATATTTGTGTTATAATTTTTAATTCTCGTTCCCATAGTTGATCCTGCTTTGGTATAAGGTCTTGGTTCGTTGGTATGTAGGGCATTTCGGGTCCCTAAGTGAGTGCTTGTGGTCTAATTTCATAGTCTTGCAGTTAACGCAGGTGGGTTCCTTATCTTTGTGGGGGCAGGCGTTAAAATCGTGGCCCTTTTCAGAACAGTGGCCACATGTTGGGATGGTTTGCGCACATGTGTGTGTCGTGTGGCCAAACTTACAGCAACGGTAGCATTTCGGTATGATTACTCGTTCGTGATAGCGGTAGCTTCCCCATTCAATGAAAACCCTTGTTTGGTCTTTCAGGACCTTCCAGGCCTCCGGGGTAAGCTCAACTACCCAATTTTTATTTATTCCGTTTCTCGCTTGTATGTAGTATTTGGGTATTACTGTTTCTTGTGGGTCCTTTCCCGGGATTTTGCTCTGTAAGTTCCTGTGGTACAGCTCAGACGCTAGTTGGTTAGGTGTGACATCCTTGCCCACGTCATAAATTATTATCGCCGGACCTTTTCTTTTTGGTGGCTCAGCTGTTAGGCCCAGGGCAGCAATCTTGGGGTTTTCAATTATCTCTTGCATCTCTCGCTTTGACTCGGTTTCGATCACGAGTCCTACACTCCTTAGTTTGCGTATTCCTCTTATTCTTGTTTGCTGGAAGTCGTCCTTCATAGTGCTTATTAGTTTGTTTTTGATTTCGTCACTTGTACCAATTTCCTCTGTGTTTTTGGGTCTTAATATTACAAGGTTAGGCGTTGGGAGTAGCGTTTTTTTCTCTGGTTGTTCCTTAGCTGGTATATTTATTATAGTTGGTGGGTTCCTCAGCGCATTTGCGTAGGTAGGGGCGCGCTGTTGCATTTGTGTGCCCCTACATTCCAGGTAGGCCTCTAATTTGGCCGCGTTTTTTTCTGTCTCGCTATTGACCTTGTGGAGGACTGTTTCTAGTTTAGTCCAGATTCCCACAATCTCGCCTCTGAGGGCCGCAGTGATTCTGTTCGTTGACTCTTTTAGTTTGTTTTCGAGCTCTACCCGAAGGGCCAGTACCTGGTCTAGCACAGAGCCTTCCGGCAGCCTGGAGTCAATGTTTGGGGATTCAGGCTGTTTGCTTGCTTCTTCGTTGTTTTCTGTTCGTACATCCTCTTTATCTTGTTGTTCTTTATGTTCGCCTTGAGATCTTGTCTCCCTTCCCAACTTCGGGGTGGCGTATTTCTTGTACTTCTTTTTGGGCGTTGGCTGTGGCAGTGCAACGTTGCAGTCTCCACTTTGCTCTGTTATTTGCAATTCGTCGTTTTGATCTTGTTTGTGATGTCCTCTTGTAACTTCTGGGGTGTGGGTGGAGGCTGTGTTTAAGATCAAAACTCAACGTAAGTTAATGTCGCTGCAGCGATCAATGATGCTGACTTATTTGAATGCGCCACGGACTGTGTCTACGGTTGCGCTACAAGTGATAGCTGGCTTGTTACCTCTGGATTTATATGCGGTTTACCAAGGAATGTTGTACGCGATGAGGAAGGGTATCCCTGCCCAATATCTAAGGATGTCTTTAAATCTGACGGCTACCGTTAAGGAAGAGAAACTTCGAATTTGGACTGGTTTGGTTGGAATATGGAGAGCCCGATGGAGTTCTTCTGAGGTGGGAGCGATAACTAGAAAGATTATTCCAGAGGCAGATTTCGCTATTTCTAAACCAGTGTCGTCGTGGTTTTGCCCCACTATGTATACCAGTTTTCTGCTAACAGGGCATGGGTCGTTCCAGGATAAATTGTATTCTAGGGGGTTGGAGCCAGATCCATGGTGTTCTTGTGGAGTGGTAGAGACTTGGCAACACATTCTATTTTCTTGTCCTTACTATAATGTTGAAAGGCGTCTTTTGAAAGAACAGATATCTAATCTTGATGAAGATAATGTACATACATTGGTGCAAGGAGTTAACAACTTTCAGGCCTTATAGGTGTATGCAAATGCTGTGTTTTCCAGAAAATGTATAATAAGAAACCTTACGGACATTGAATTGGCTGTTTACAACCAGAATCTTCATTGATTGCATCTGGGCTTGGGAGCATCAGACCTGGAAGCCTTTGGTCGGGTCTGAGGCTCCTGGGCATGGACCACTGCAGTGGTTTTTTTTTTTTTTTTTTTTTTTTGTTCAGTTCTTCAGTTTGGGCGGCCCAAGTCTGGACAGCTAGCACTCAATAGTATTGCACTTTCTCTGTTGAGTGTTCAATTGTGCTTCGGCGCTCCAGATTTTATATATAGTACCAGGTCCGGCTCCTCGTGCCAGGGACGGGCATCAGATTGCAGTTGATAAGTCCAGCTGCTTTCTGATGGCAAAGTGACCTGAAATAAACAACATACTACACTCACAAACATATCTCTCTTATATATACTTTTATTCTTTCCTATACAAAAATAATTTATACACTTGACTTAGCTTACGAACTTAACTTAACTTGAAAAAAAAAATTTTTTTTCCCCCTCCTATTCCTTTTCAAAGTTGTGCTTTTGTCTTCTTATTTCTTAGCTATCTTTTTATTTATCAGGTCCACTTTACAGATTTTCTGTTTAAAATGATTTAGGTGGAGATGGGCTTTTGCCTGGGAACCACCCTGACACAGTACACACACGCACACACACACACACACACACACACACACACACACACACACACACACACACACACACACACACACACACACACACAAGCAAGGTTTTGTGGATTTATTGGTTGATTGTTTTCTACATCATCATGTTCGGGAGGCAACTAGAGGGAGTAATACTCCTGACTTGATTATCAGTAGTGATTCTTCATGCATTAAGAATCTACAGATAAAGGAACCACTATGTGGCAGTGATCACAGTGTGCTGAAGTGGGATTTACGCAAAGAGGTAACTACCATCAGGGGTAAAGGGAAGGATTATTGCTTTCGTAAAAGCGACTACGATGGTCTGAGACAGTATTTAAATTCTGTACAGTGGGACCAACTGAAGATGTTACCAACAGCAAATTGAAAATGGGAAGCATTCAAAGAACTTATCTTGGAAGCTACTAGGCTGTACATACCAACTAAGAAATATTGTTCAAGGTTTAGGTCTAAATGGATGCCAGATGAACTAATGAGACATATGACAGAGAAGAAAAATGCATGGAATCCATATAAATTAACACGTGACACAGAAGCTTATGATAGACACAAGTTGATCTGTAACCAAGTTACAAAGGAGGTGAGGCAGGCAAAGGCAGATTACGAGAAATCTTTGGCAAGGGATGCAAAGAAAAACGGCAAAGAGTTCTTTACTTATGTAAATTCTAGAAGGAAGGGGATGAATCAGATTGGTCCACTTGATATCGATGAGTCAACTGTTGATGATTCTGCTCAGGTAGCTAACAAACTAAATGAATATTTTGCATCGACATTCACACATGAGGAGTTATTCAGCGAGGGGAATGCCAGAGGTGTATTCAACTCTGGCAGTAAGCTAGAGAATCTTGTAATAACTGAGAGTAAAGTGGAGGAGAAATTGTTGAAGATAAACACAAGAAAGGCACCTGGGGTGGATGGCATCTATTCATTTATATTGAAGGAGGCAGTCAAGGAAGTAAGCAAACCCTTAGCCATAATTATGAGAGCTTCCTTGGACCCAGGGGAGGTACCCATAGACTGGAGATGTGCAAATGCGACCCCAATTCACAAAGGATGATCAAAGGCCGACACAAATAATTATAGATCTGTTTGTTTAATTTCTGTTCCAGGAAAATTAATAGAGGCACTGGTTAAAGAAGCACTGCAGGATCATCTAGACAAGACTTCAGTTATAGCTCGGACATAGCATGGTTTTGTTAAGGGGAAGTCTTGCCTGACCAATTTGATTGGATACTATGATGCAGTCACAAAAGAACTGTATGCAGGGAATAATTTTGATATTATATACTTGGATCTTAGAAAGGCTTTTGATACTGTTGCACATGGAAGACTGCTGCAAAAATTGGAGCAGTGTGGCATTGGAAGCAAATTGCTGCTATGGATAAAGGGGTGGTTGAGGGGGAGAAGAGAGAGAGTGGTAATCAATGGACAATGCTCATACGTGTACTAATGTTATTAGTGGAGTCCCTCAGGGCTCAGTGTTGGGTCCATTATTGTTTTCTGTATTTATAAATGATATTGATGATGGTATATCAAGCTTATTGTCCAAGTTTGGAAACGATACAAAGGTTGGCATGGTTTTCAAGGACATTACTGAAACTATGCTGCTGCAACAGGATCTGGAAATGTTGAGCAGATTGGCTGAGAGGTGGCAAATGAAATTTGATATTGACAAATGTAAAGTACTACATATGGGAAATAGCAAACCCAGAGCAATGTATCAACTCTGGGGTACTACACTGACAGTGGTAGAGAATGAAAAGGACGTGGGGGTAATTGTGCAGGCAGATATGAAGTTCTCTGAGCAGTGCAGACGGGCTGCAAGTGTAGCTCATGGTATCTTGTCAATGATATATAGGAATTTTTCTAGCAGGGATAAGGAGGTGATTATTCCCTTGTATAAGGCAATGGTCAGGCCACACCTAGAGTACTGTATACAGGTCTGGAGGCCTCATTTCAAGAAGGATGTAGAGATCTTGGAATGAGTACAGAGAAGGGCAACAAGATTAGTGAATGGAACAAAGGGGTACTCTTACGAAGAAAGGCTTAAGTTTTGCAAATTACTGTGTCTGGAGACTAAGCACCAGCGAGGTGATTTGATAGAGGTGTATAAAGCCTTGAATGGTTTGAGCATGCTCAATGCTGATGGGATTCTGCCTCTTGCTCAGAATAATCACCTGAGAAGGCATAAGTTCAAATTGAGGAAGGACGGATTTAAGATAGACGTGCGGAAATTTACCTTTAGCCAGCGAGTAGTTGGTTTGTGGAACAGACTTCCATCCCTTGTCATGGAAGTTGATAGCCTAAATAAATTTAAGGCTCAGCTGGACAGGTATTTCGAACGAACGGAGGGGTGAAGTGGAAGTGGTTTTTTTTTTTTTTTGTTGATGCTACACAAGCTTGCTTTCTTGCATCATATGCCTCTACTAAAGCTAATGATAATGCTAATGCTATCTGTGCTGTACCCACATATATAACATGCGGAGTTGCCATACTTTGGTTGGGGCCGCAATAACTAAAAGAAAAACAACAAAAAAATCCAAAAAAAACCCGATGTTATTGATATACTGCGACTGGTAGTCACAGTTAAAATGATCACAGACCAAATATCAAAATTGTCCATTTCTGATTTCTTTCTTTGTAATATATATATATATATATATATATATATATATATCGCGTGTACAGAATCAATTATTTAATTCTGATGTGAGCCCTTGGCCTTTGCCTGTGACGGGATAGTTGCAAGTTTGCCGATTCTCTACATTGTATTCATCTAGTTGAAATAAAGTTTCTCTCTCTCTCTCTCTCTCTCTCTCTCACTCTCTCTCTTTCTTTCTTTTCTTTATGTCATTCTAAGAATCAAATGATCATCCTAAAGTTTAAGTACCTATCAGTGAGATATATCATCCTAAATTCTCCATCAAATACGTAATCAGAAATACGCCAGACCTGCACATATTTAAGATCCAGTCAAATGCTTCTTCCTAAATACAAAATCAAATGCCTCATCCTAAATAAAAATTAAATATGTCATTATAAATAAAAAAAATCAAATATGTAATCATAAATACCCCATAAAACACGTGATAATGAAGATATCATCATATTCGTGATAAAATACATTATCCAAAATATCCCATAAAGTACGCCATTTTGAAAAGAAAATGTTGTCTTGTCTAAAATCAATTACCAATCAAATACACCATCCTAGAGATGGAATGTTTTAGTATTAGTATTAGTATTAGTAACGGCCGTATGGTGCAAGAAAGCCTATGGCTTATGCTGCACCAGCCAAAAAAAAAAAAAAAAAAATCCGAACAAAACAATGATAAAAACAAAAATTAAATAAATAAATAATAATAATTAATAAATAAATAAAAATAATAAAATGAAATTAAAAATTAAATAAAAAGGAAATTAATCCTATCATCCTATGCGCTTCCCTTACCCGAAAGTAGTATCCAGATGACCTTTGAATTTCTCCAAACTGTCGGCCTCTACCACCCATGAAGGCAACTTATTCCAGTAATTTATAACTCGCTGGCTAAAATAAAACTTCCTGCAGTCCAATCTAAACATTTCCCCGCGTAACTTGAATTTATGTCCCCTAGTTCTAGCATCATTTATAATCTTGAAAATTTTGTCCTCATTCATTTTACTGATGCCTCTCAGAGCCTTAAACACCTCAATCAAATCTCCTCTAAGGTGTCTAGTTTCCAAACTCTGCAACCCACATATTCGAAGTCTTTCTTCATAAGGACGCCCTTTTGCCGATCTCACCAGGCGAGTTACCCTTCTTTGCACCCTTTCAAGAAGCTCGATGTCTTTCTTTAGGTGCGGTCTCCATACTTGAACACAGTATTCCAAGTGTGGTCTAACATAGGCCTTATATAATGGGATTATCACGTCCCTATCTCTACTTGCAAAAGTTCGATAGATCATCGATAGGACACCATGGGCCTTCCTTGCAACCTGTTTACAATGCTCAGAGAATTTCATGTCTGACCGTATCGTAACACCCAAGTCCCTTTCCTCCAGTACTGGGTTTAGTTGAACTCCACCAAGTGAATAAGTTATTTTGGGATTACTGTTTCCCAGGTGTAATACCTTACACTTTTTTGGATTAAAGCACAGCTGCCATTTTTCTGACCATTCTTGAAGTCTATCTAGGTCTCTCTGAAGAAGCTCAGCTTGACAGTGATCATTAACTACTCTACCAATTTTAACATCATCTGCAAATTTAGACATCACGCCCTCTATCCCTTCATCAATGTCGTTTATGAAAATTAAAAACAACAGTGGTCCTAATACTGATCCTTGGGGAACCCCACTTCTTACATCAACCCAATCTGAGGAATAGCCATTTATTACAACCCTCTGCCTCCTGCCCTGAAGCCATCCTTCTATCCATCTAAGGATTTTCCCAGTGATTCCAACCTGTTCCAGCTTATAAAGCAACCGCTCATGTGGGACTGAGTCAAAAGCTTTGCTGAAATCTAAATAAACAATGTCGATATTATTCCCTAGATCCAGATCGTGAGTGACCCTTTCGAAATAGCGAACCAGATTCGTTAAACATGATTTTCCCTTTACAAAACCATGCTGAGTATCCTTGAGAATTTCAATTCGATCCAAATGATCCTGAATTCCACCCTTGATTAATGCCTCCATGATTTTCCCTACTACTGAAGTCAGACTGACAGGTCGATAATTTCCCACTTCACTTTTAGAGCCACCCTTATGTATGGGAGATACATTTGCACTTTTCCAATCCAAGGGAATCTCCCCAGAGTCTAGTGATGCTCGCATAACCAGCCTCAGTGGTTCAATGCACTCGCTTGCAGCCTCTCTCAAGATTATAGGGTATATTCCATCAACTCCAGGAGCCTTACTAGTCTGTAGGCTTGAAAGTTTTTTCATTAAATAATCTTGCGAAATTTCAATATCATTAATTACATATTTTTTAACTTCGCTCCCACAATTTCCCATTGCCACAAAAGGCTTTTCATTTGTAAATATCGATGCAAAATAACTGTTGAGTTCATCTGCAACGGCAGCTGGTGTATTTATTACTATCCCCTTTCCCTTACGTAAAGGTCCGATCTGGTTTGTCCTGCTCTTCTTGGCATTTATATATGTGAAGAATTCTTTATCCCCCCTCTTTGCTCTGTTTGCTAGTGATTTCTCATAAACTGCCTTGGCCTGTCGAACCTTTTCTGTGGCTCTATTACACATCACCTTGTAGCTGTTATAGGCTACAAGGTGATGTGTAATAGTTTTACAATTAAACAAGTTGTCAGAAAGTTGGAGTATCCAGAAATCAAATATGTCATCCTAAAGTCTTCGTATAATACGTCATCAGAGATACAACATAAATGACTCGCACTTAAGATCCAAATCAAATAAGTCATCCTTAAAACTAAACCGAATACGTCATCCTAAATAATAAACCGATATGTCATCCTGAATAATAAATCAAATACGTCATGCCAAGTACCGGAACAAATACTTCTTGAAAACTCAGTCAGATACGTCATAATTTATCACATTAAATAAATCACTGACTACCAGCTTCAACTGGAATCACCCTAAAGGCACAATCAGATACACCCTCCATGCGGATACTTTTTCACCTTAATGATTTTAGGATGACGTATTTGATAATGTTACCAAATCATCCCCTTTCGTAAAATATGTCATCCTGGAGATTTGCATACTGTCTTCAATATGAAAACACTATGCAAGCCCTACAAATCTTTTTTAATGAAAATCTTTTTTAATACATTTGTGTATTTTTGATTTTTGCGTTGATTCGAAATCGAAATGTGAATGACAGTTGATGGCTAACGTATAATGGAGGATGGGTTGGGATATGGAAAATAGGAAAGAAAACTTTGCTACCATGGAACTTAGAATTTCTGTGGATTGTAATTTTCAATAAATATTTAGGAAAGGGGTGAAGATCGTTGAAGGGTGGTTCTTCCGAAACATCGAACGAGAGAAATGAAGTAGGATCGGATAAAAATAAATAAATAAGCACTCTTCGGGTTTCTTCTGCAGCTGTGTAGCATCCTTTGTGTGTGACCGCAATCCCTTCATTCGATCCCTGGCCTCTGTACTAAACTCTGCTCCGGGAGGTAAAATTTCAACGTTGTCGGTACGCTTTGTAAAGAGCGGAACAAAAATGCTCCAAACTTAATAACACGTAGTTAATGAATTGCGAAATTCCCTTTTATCGATGCATTTTCTAAAACTCACTGGAATTAATTATTGAGCGATGGGGGGGGGGGGTTACTTTGAGAAGAGGCTGTGATTACATTTCATTAATCTTAAGGCTGTCAATAACACGTTGTGCAAAGTAGAAGGCGAAATTTAAAACCAACCCACTGATTACTTTATTTTGATTAATCAGCAGATTTTATTATGGACGAAGTCGGAATCTTCTTTCAAACGCATCTTTGATAACACTTTGGTGGAATTACTTCCATCAAAGGCGGGGGGGGATGGAAGCCATTCGCGATGACCTAATAGGGGATAAACACCGTTCGAGGATAAGTAGCTGCGGGAAACATCCCGAGCAGGTGGCTCCTCAAGAGGGCGCTGAGGACTGGAATTCGCGCTCACGAGCCCAATTGTCTTAACGTTATATATGAGTTCGGCTCGAGAACCCCACTAACTTCGTAAATGTTATTATCTTGGCAAACGTTAGCCAATTCGCCAACATCCCAAAAACTGCAGATATCGGCGGCTTAAACGTGGACGTCTTTCTGCGCGTGGAATTAAAGTCTTACACACGCGCGATGAACGGCACTGACAGCAGACAATGACGAAGGATAAGAATCTGTCACTGCAATCTTTAGTTTGTCTTTCCCGCTGGACACAACCACCTGAACGGTCGGTAAAAGCGGAAGCACCCCACTAATCTCTTATTATGGCTTGCCAACGACTTCTTGGAAGGGTGTGCTCGTTATTTCTCGCTGCTCGGAAACTTTCTTCTTTCTTTTCTCTCCGCACAATTTTCTTCGTTTTTAAAAGTGCTCGGAAACTTGAGACGCCCTATTTTGTCTTCTTCCATTATTTTTAAGTCTCTAAACAGAATGTTTCGAGCGAAGAACAACACGGACGTCCGTCTACTTCCCCCAAGTCACATCGCTCCCTTCTAATTTCTAAGGGAATGATTGATTTTAAAAAGACAATGATGGAAAGAGTGTAAAAGGGTGGGCTTACGACTGCATCAGTTGAATTTAAACGTTTATAGAATACATCAGAGTATACATAACGTTTGTTATCCATTCGTTCCTATTTTCCACAAACTGAAGTCAAAAGGAAATATATATTTTCTTCGATATAAATATCGACTTTTTCTACAGCAAGATAATATGGATTTATGTGAACTAATCTCGGAGAAGTTTCTCAAGTTGAAAAAACTACCTTCCACATGAGCCTGACGAAACAATCAGAGTTTAAAATCAGTTATCATCCTTGTCAACCTATCATTTTTAGCTGCTGTTTTCGCCATGTCCTTCCGTCCGTCCGTCCGTTCTCATGTAATAACTCTACTTCAAGTGAATGGATTTTCATGAAATTTTATATTTAGGTATTTTAAAAAGATTTGTTGCACCGTCCAAATCTTATTAAAATCGGACCGACAGAAATCCAAGGATTATATTTTTCGACAACTCGAATAACTCGATTCCCAACATGGATTTTCATGAACGTTTGTTTCGCCTCTTAGAAATATTTGTCGAGTATTCCCAAATTACATTAAAATCGCACTAATAGAAATCCGGCAATTATTATTTCTTTGTCCGTCCGTCCGCATGTAATAAGTAGATTTCCATAAAATTTTACATTTAGGTATGTTAGGAAGACATGTAGACTAGTCCCGAATTTAATTACAATCGGACTAATCTTGCAGTTATTATTTATTTTAACTCACACATATCATGTAGGCTATCCATATATAGCATATTGTAGCTGAAGCGCTGGATATTATATTTGTTGCCATACGCTGAACTTTCTGTTTTATTTCGTAATGTTTATTGGTTGATTACCTTAATATTTTTATTTCTGTTGTTTTATTTATTTGTTTTTCTTTTGTTGTTGTCGACCTTTCTGAGCATTCATAGGTGTCAGTATACATTTTAACTTGATCTTCTTGATTAACATTTGAATTATTCCAGATAAGGTTATTCACCCTTTCGATATTCTTCTCGCATTTAATGGCTGGCCTCTTAAAGGTAATTAAACTTCATTACTTGTTCTATCATCTTCTCTTTTAATTCTAATTTGCATCTTAATGGTTCTTTTGCTATTGTTGAAAGAAAAAGAACGCAATCTTCTGGAAGTGTAAACTGAGAACGTGAGTGATATTCTGCGTCTTAAGCACGAGCCACTAAGGCATGTTCTGAATTTCCTCTTCCATGAATTTTTCTTCATCGAAGAGAGAATACAATGCATATGAATATTTCTTATTTTTATGAGAACCACAAGCACGAGAGTTATTAGAACGTATTGTACTTAGTACTGTGCATGGGTTGAAGGTTGAGAAGGTGAAAGAAGATACTCGTTGACATTAAACTTGAATTTCTGTGGATTGTAATTTTCAGGAAACGCAGATACGTTCAATGCATGTGAATTTTTGTGAATTTTAGAAATTTTAGGAATACAGAAAAAGAAATCTACCTTAATCTGAGCTGGAGTTTTTGAACTTGGCCCATTAATTATAGTCTTAGCTGCTCGTGGGCCACAAAAACCGAAACCAAACCAAAGCAAAAGCTAAAGTTCAGGAGTCGCGCTATCTGAAACAGATAACGTAATCTAAAGCTGACATAATAGAGATAACAGAAATGTTTTGCCACCCGGAAATTGAGGATTACGAATTACACTACGAAATGTATAATGCATTTAGGGAAGATAGAAGGGGTGGGGGGATGGTCATGCTTCTTATGAAAAGCAGCCTGAGTGCGAAAATAGCTTTTGCCGAGTCTGAATCTATGTGCTGTGAGTTAGTTGGAATCAAAGGAACAATGAAAGTGGGAGTAATCTACAGACCAGGAGATTGTGAAGAATATGGCTGAGTCTTTACATACAGATGGAATGGGGAAAACAAGAATTAAGGTCTTCTTATGGTTGACTTTAATCTGTCTCAGATTGATTGGAATAAGTGGGAGGGGAAACTCGCCATGGGGAAAAGCTTTTTAAATACACTAGATGATTATTATTTGTACCAGCAAATTAGGTAGAGTACTAGAGGTGAGAATATTCTTGATCTCACCACTACTAACGAATCAAATGACATCACAGGGCTAAGGTGCAGGAACCATTGTCAGGAAGCGATCATGCAATCGTCAGTTGGAAGGTGAAGGAAGATGTTGCAGTAGTTAAAGGTAAAGGCACGGGTTTTAATTTCAGACGAGGGACCTTGACAGTTTAAGGCGATATATGGCAATTACGAATTGGGGGATTGCCGAGGGATGGCGAATACATTTGAATTATCGAACACCTTTAAAGCAATAATCACTGAAGCCATGAACGCATACGTTCATGAAGAAAGTATTGCAGGAAGAGGATGCCGAAATGGATGACAGCGGAGTTGGCTGGTAAAATTTTATTTATTTTATTTATTATTCAATTTATTACGTATGCTTCACCCCTGAACAGCCTTCAGCTAGGAGGGTGCCAAAAAAAAAAAAAAAAAAAGATAGCATGCGACAGAGCGATGAAGAGTAATGAAGCCTACAACAGGTACAAGTTGATTTGTAATGATACCACAAATAAGGTCAAGGAAGCCAACGCTGCGTATGACAACGCTTTGGCTTAGAGAGCAAAGAATGTGGACAAGGAATTTTTCATGTATGTGAATGCAACGAAGAAGAAAGCTAATCAGATCAGACCCTTGTACACTGGATGTAGGAAAGTTTTAGATAACCCAGTTGACGTTGCGGATGAACTTAATAGGTACTTCGCATCGATCTTTCCTGAAGAAAGACCATTTATTCCGAGAAGAGAATGTGCCAGCGAGGCTGGCCATATGAAGCTAGTGATTTCGTAATTACTAACTTTTTTGACAGCATATACTCGGTAGCATCCAGGAAGACCGCCAAGGAGTATTGTATATTAAACCATTGAGATTAATTATTAGGGCATATTTGGACTCCGAGAAGATTCTTTTGGATTGGAAAAGTACCAACGTCTCGCCAATATATAAAGGCAGTTCTAAGAGTGAATTTGGCAACTACAGACCGATTAGTCTGACTTCGGTAGTAGGAAAAAGCTTTGAAACAATAATTAATATGATTAACCCAGGGACATTTAGATAGACATGGCATTCTGAAGGACACACAGCGTGGTTTTATTTAGGGAAATCATGTGTAATTAACTTAGTGAGCTACTTTGACACAGTTACTCATGAGCTGGATGCAGGGAAAAAGTTCGAAATAGTTTATTTGGATTTTAACATTAGCTAAGCATATGACACGGTCACTCATGAGAGCTTACTGCATAAGCTTGAACAAGTTGGGTAAGTTTCTAAGATGGATTACTGAGTGCAAATTGGTGTAACGTCTTAAGGATCGATTCTTGGATCACTGTTGTTTCTCATTTTTATAAATGACATAGACGAAGAGATAAAAGGCGTGATATCAAAATTTACAGATGACTTAAATATTGGTAGTCATTAATGATCAGTGTCAAGCAGTGCGCCTTCACGATGACTTTAACAGGCTTCAGGAATTGTAAGAAAAGTGGCAGGCAGCTAAGTTTTAATGCAGCAAACTGGAAGGTCTCACATTTAGGGAAGGGCAACACCAAAATAAATTATCTTGGTGGAGTTGAGTTAAAAAGAGTAGAGTAAGAAAGAATTTGAGAGTTACGATATGGACAGATATAAAGTTTTCTGCACACATTGTAAACAGGTAGCCAGGAAAGCGGATGGTGTCTTAACAATATGTCGAACGTTATCCTATAGAAATAGGGAGGTCATAATACCACTGTATAAGGCGATTGTAAGACCATGTTTGAAATACTGTATTCAAGTATAGAGTCTTCATCTGAAAAAAAGACAATGAGCTTCTTGAAAGGATTCAAAGACGAGCAACTCAAATGGTGAGATTAGCAAAAAGACGATGTACAATTATGTGGGCTGCAGGGCTTGGCAACCGAGCACCCAAGAGTTTGAATTTTCACTGTTATAAAGAATTCCATGCCGACCGGGCTAGCCGGGTGGGTAAAGTGCTTGCCTGGCAACCCAAAGGTCGCGGGTTCGATTCTCGCCTCGGGCTTGCATCAAAGTACTGCAAAAACGTTGAGAGGTTTATAGCCACAGAAGCCTATGCGCCAACAAATACCTAAAAAAATAAAGAATTCCAGAACTAGGAACTTTAAATTCAAATTAAAGGGGTTGAGGTTTAAATTAGATTGTAGTAAGTTCTCTTTTAGCTTGGTAGCTGGAAAAATTTGCCCTGGCAGGTAGTTGGGGCTGACAGTTTGAACAAATTCAAGGGTCAACTGGGTAGTTACCTGTGTGAGGAGGGACGCATATACTTTGTATTTTCTTCTATACTAGGTGTTTTTTTTTTTTTTTTTTGCCATTGCAGCAAAAACATCTGGCTTCCTTTCACCTATGGCAGTTACTATTACTGAAGCAAACACAGAATTATTCGATCCACGTAAAAGCACACCCTTTTCTGGTAAATTCAGTAATCTAGCGTTCTATCATAATAAAAAATCTGGAAAACAAATTCTCTCCTGCAGCCTATAGAACATTATTATTTAATATTCTCGGTTTGTTACATTTCAGAAGAGTTAGCAAAGAGTAATAATTCGTGATTTACAAGAAACAATTGCTGGATTTCTACAGGTCCGATATTAACAAAATTTGTAAATGCTTCACAAAACTTTTTAAAAGGCCCAAATATGAAATTTCATCAATATCAAATCATTGGAAGTCAAGTTGTTAAGTGTATACGGAGGGATATGGTGAAGACAATAAGCGTTTTACGTATATATACTAACGCGCATAAAAAATATTAAAAAACACTCAATAATTAAAGCGGAGTATAGAACAGAATCTTTAACTGCAGTATAAGATTTACACTCAGTGACAATTGAATTCTGACCGTTCCATCCACAGTGGACTCTGCCGCGTAGCTATAATGATAAAAAGCTGAACAGGTTCGTACTCCTGAGCAGTGGTAATTTTCATCACAGCAATAAACTAGCAGTTACGGGAAGTTATAAAGATATCACGGAGTTAGCATTAGTAGAGGCATTTGATGCAAGAAAGCAAGCTTATGCAGCATCAGCCAAAAAAAAAAAAAAAAAAAACCCACTTCCACTTCACCCCTCTGTTCGTTCAAAATACCTGTCCAGCTGAGCCTTAAACTTATTTAGGCTATCAACCTCCACCACAAGGGATGGAAGTCTGTTCCACCAACCAACCACCCGCTGGCTAAAGGCAAATTTCCGCACGTCTATCCTACATCTGTCTTTCCTCAATTTGAATTTATGCCCTCTCAGGTGATTTTACTGAGCTAGAGGAAGAATCCATCAGCATTGAGCATGCTTAAACCATTCAAGGCTTTATACACCTCTATCAGATCACCTCGCTGGTGCCTAGTCTCCAGACACTGTAATTTGCAAAACTTAAGCCTTTCTTCGTAAGAGCACCCCTTTGTTCCATTCACTAATCTTGTTGCCCTTCTCTGTACTCGTTCCAGCAGCTCTACATCCTTCTTGAAATGAGGCCTCCAGACCTGTATACAGTACTCTAGGTGTGGCCTGACCATTGCCTTATACAATGGAATAATCACCTCCTTATCCCTGCTGGAAAAATTCCTGTATATCATTGACAATACTCCATGAGCTACTCTTGCAGCCCGTCTGCACTGCTCAGAGAACTTCATATCTGCGTGCACAACCACCCCCAAGTCCCTTTCATTCTCTACCACTGTCAGTGTAGTACCACAGAGTTGATACGTTGCTCTGGTGTTGCTGTTTCCCATGTGTAGTACTTTACATTTATCAATGTTAAACTTCATTTGCCACCTCTCAGCCCATCTGCTCAACCTTTCCAGATCCTGTTGCAGCAGCATAGTGTCAGTAATGTCCTTGACAACCCTGCCAACCTTTGTATCGTCTGCAAACTTGGACATTAAGCTTGATATACCATCATCAATATCATTTGTAAATACAGAAAACAATAATGGACCCAACACTGAGCCCTGAGGGACTCCACTAATAACATTAGTCCACGATGAGCAGTGTCCATTGATTACCACTCTCTGTCTTCTCCCCCTCAACCACCCCTTTATCCATAGCAGCAATTTGCCTCCAATGTCACACTGCTCCAATTTGTGTAGTAGTCTTCCATGTGCAACAGTATCAAAAGCCTTTCTAAGATCCAAGTATATAATATCAAAGTTATTCCCTGCATCCAGTTCTTTTGTGACTGCATCATAGTATCCAATCAAGTTGATCAGGCAAGACTTCCCCTTAACAAAACCATGCTGTGTCTGAGCTATAACTGAATTCTTGTGCAGATGATCCTGCAGTGCTTCTTTAACCAGTGCCTCCATTAATTTTCCTGGAACCGAAGTTAAACTAACAGGTCTATAATTACTTGTGTCAGCCTTTGATCCTCCTTTGTGAATTGGGGTCACATTTGCACATTTCCAGTCTATGGGTACCTCCCCTGAGTCCAAGGAAGCTCTCATAATTATGGCTAAGGGTTTGCTTACTTCCTTTGCTGCCTCCTTTAATATAACTGGATAGATCCCATCCACCCCGGGTGCCTTTCTTGTGTTTATCTTCAACAGTTTCTCCTCCACTTTACTCCCAGTTATTTCAAGATTCTGTAGCTTACTGCTAGAGTTGAATACACCTCTGGCATTCCCCTTGCTGAATAACTCCTCATGTGTGAATGTCGATGCAAAGGGCATGATTGTGGAAGCTCGTCAGTTGGGAGTTTCAAAGGGCATGATTGTGGAAGCTCGTCATTTGGGTGTTTTCATATCGGAAACTGCCCAATGTGGCAAAACTCCACAAAATGGTCGAACGGTCAAATCATCTCCCGGACGGAATTGTAAATGATTACGCAAGGTGAGCGAAGGGTAAAGCGCGTTGTAGGAGGTTGCCATTAGTCCACAGTGCCACAGTTTATATCACAATACAATATGAGTAATTCAAGAATAATGTCCCAAATGACTATGATCAGCACAATCAGACGTATGGTATTCCACAGCAAACGACCTTCTCCTCATTGCTGATCATTGTCGGCGTCGAATGCTGTTGTGCCAACAACAGGCTGGTTGGATACTGGAGGACTGAAACGAATGTGCTGGTTGGATGAGTCCAATATCTGGTACAACACTGAGATAGAAGGCTTCGTATGTGGCGCAAGCAGCACGAGTCCATTGGCCATCATGTATGGTTTTCACTATCCAAGCAGGTAGTAGTAGTTGCTTAATTAAGGGGAATCCTTTGCTGTGGCAAGAACTAGGATCACTGGTGTGTATGGACCAATTTTACTGGTGAAGTCGGCAGCTTTTAGGATTTTTTTCCCAGGGCAGAAATAGCATGTTCCAAAACGATAATGCCCTGTGTCATCTGTTGACTGGCCTCTAAATTAGCCTGACCTGAACGGCTTTTGGAGGTTTTGGAACGGGAATTGGGGCGTATGGCCATGCAACCATTATTGATTTAGACATTGTTGGAAAGATTTGGTGATCATAATTCAGTGATCACTGAGTGTATATAATCACATCACTTGCCAGTGTTTTCAAATACACATGTAATTAATTAATTTAATTAATCTAATAAGTAAACACATTGAGATATTAGACTTACTTACTTACTCTTATAGAGTAACACCGTGACATTGTATACTCTTAGCATGATACCATGGGTAGAGCGGTGATGTAGTAGTCCGGGTGGGAACCTAGGGATAGAGCTAGACAAGTGCTGTGAGTTCTGATGGTGTCTCATGCGTGGTCGAGCTGGATCACATGTGCAGGCTGCGACTGACATCTCGAGGAGACATCTGTTGTGGTAACGGCTGTTATCATTGGCAGCAAAAAGCACAGTTCAGAATTTCCTGTTTCCTGTCCAAAATACAGAAATACAGACAAGAAATTTCGGGGATTCCCTGTCTGTATTTCTTGTTGTCTACCACTCCTCGGAGGACACCGTCGATCACTTGGAGTGACAGCAGCGTTTGCTTAGGCAGGAATCTATCGGTGAGCCCTATCCGGTTATTACTATCGCTACCGAATAGTTTGTTGAACAACGCGATGTTGGTTTCAAGGGTGTCTTTGAAAGCGGAATAAACAGATAATAATAATAATAATAATAATAATAATAAATGACAACTGATTAAAGTTTCTCTACGTGTTCCCACTTGTCAATATGTGAAACTGGGCCTAGAAAACCGACGTGCCTAAATAAGCAAGCCCATTTTGATTTTTCAGTATAAACTTTAGAAATGCCTACAAACAGAAAATCCCAGAGATGAATCGCTAATGAAGATGGCGTTAATACGTGGGCAGATGTTATTGCGTACTCAGATAGTTAAAATCAACTATGTATTAGGTAACATTAAGTTCCCCGAAGCAAACTGAGCACGTGTGAATATTTTAAAGCAAGATTTAGTTTGAGTGGCGTCTATGAATGCAACCCCCATCATTTTATAGCAAACGGGGCCATAAATTACCAGAAATACGTTATTGCTTCTGCGGAATTAACTATTCGGTATGCATTTCAGAGCAGAAATAATAAAAGATGGCCCACCGGCGATAAGTTTTTTCTTAAAACTATCGCGCCATCTATAAAGAATGCGCAGAGCGCACACACGTGCTGATTCCCTGGCCATTTTCCTTTTTAATCAAGGTCCATAAAGTCCGGTGCTGAAATAGCCTCTGAGCCAAATTTCCAGTAACGAATCGCATCCGAGAAGATCAATTAGTCGGATTATGTGCTCGCTTCGTGCGCAGAGCGCGTATTAGAAATCCCCCCGTGAATTGCGTTTTCTATTTCGATTGGACGATATTAAAATTCATTTTAAATTGGGCAGAACGTATGTGAAACATAAGTAAATTAGCCGAGGTTAATTTAAGCCATTCTATTATCGAAGCCGGAAAGAAGAAAGTTGGCCTGGCCAAATTGCCTATGAGATGCGCAAAAATTAGCGAACGTCTTAGTTGGAGACGTCCCCGGAGATCGAGAGGTAGAGGGAGTTGGGGGAGGCGGTTGCGGTAATAATGGTACGAAGGCCGAGATGAATTTACTTTAATCATTAACGTATAATGAAGTTGATTAAGAGAAAGTGTACTCAGGTGTTTTAATCAGCTGGTTGGGAGAATTTCCACTCATTACGTCGTCAAAGGATTTCGATCACATTTTCATCAATTCTATTCATACGACCGAGATAAATTGAATTACGGGATATTGGAGTCGGTGAACTGTAAAAGAACTCCGTCCCAAAGAACACAACAACGCCGAGCTTAGTGAACTTTACGATTAACGCACGTATCCTAATTTATCTTTAGGGTAATTGAATGTCTCGGCATCTTCCAACGTCTCGTGCGCTTCGTTTAAGGATACAGCCTCGGTTGCTGCAATTTACGACACACCTGATTGCCGCCTGCTCGGCGAACTCCTCCTGTGTCACTGCGCCCGATTTCCCGGAAGAACTGGCGGTGGTCCCGGGTTCGAACCAACAACGATCTGATACGAATTCGCCACTTTAATTAGTGCGCTGAGCATTGACAGTGAATAATGGACCAGACCTCGCTCTTCGAACTTGGGACGGACATTAGGCGGCAGTCGCCCAGGTGTTGGCAGCTCTCTAGTACGAAGAGGCCTGACACACTTTTTTCAGTCCGTTTCACAAAAAAGGTTTTGAGCTGTCGCAGGTGATCAAGGTGGAGATGGGCGCCACCTTGACTCAAGAACATTAAAAAAGAAAAAGAAAAAGCGTTCACACCAGTTAGTTCCGGATTCGATTTCCTTCAGAGTGGATTTATTCTTGAGAAAGGGAGAAAGAAATATTTTTGTTAGTTTTACTGTCCAAGTTCCATTCCATCATTCTTAATTTTCTGCTTGAAAAATGTAGATATTTGAGTGATTCTTTTCGGTTTTACATTCCGGATTCGGTCCATTTTGAACTAATAACATCATAAAATGTGAAATCGTCTAACACTTAGACGATTTCACTTTGGACCATCTGGTTATGAATCCTGTCCTTTATGTGTTGGTGTCATTGGGTAGAATCCTTTTTAAAGCAAACACTGCTCTAAAGAGAGAAAGAATTTTCCTGGTTAGTTTTGATTAAAGTAAAATTACTGCCGAACTTGGGAAAATTGATTCCAGGTTCGATTCCATTAAGCCAACTAAGCTGACAACAAAAATTTTCTTCTAAATTTCTTCTTCTTAACGTTCCACGTTCGTACCTTTCACAGCTATCGGGTCATAATTTCTTCCATTAAGTATTCTTGAGTTTCGACAAAGAAACGAGAGTGATTTATTATTCTTTGACTCTGTACATTCGGATCTTTTATTTCCGAGTTCGATTCCTTTATGTGCCGCGTCCTTCGCGATAAATTTCTTTAGTGAACTATTTCAAACTTCTGGTCAGTTTTTCAATCTGGATTCAACTGTTGCTGAATTCGGAAGAGTGAGTCATTGCAGCTGTCTTTTAAATTCGACACCGGTTAAATCCAAATTTTTGGAGTAGGAAATTCGAATTACAGTAACTGATTCCCCTCAACACCCTTTTAGTTTCAGTTAAATATGGAATCTCAGACTTGTGGCAAACTCGATTTCTGTATCCAAGCAATTAGTAGGATCCCGAAATCGAATTCGGGCTTCAACTATTATCGAACTCAGAGAATTCGCTGAATGACAGTTCTGTTCTCGATTCGCTTCACTTAAATTTCATTTTTTTAAAATTTAATTTTTCAATTTTCGTGTGCTTTTTTTTTTTCCCCCTCTCGTAAATATTTTATCGGTTTTTATCATCCTCGTTGTCATATTTAAGAAATTCCTCTCGGATTCGATCCCGTCGAACTCAGTTTCCTTCTTGTAGAACTTAGCAGAGCTCTGAAACCTATTTTTGTTTTCACGTTCCGGGTTCGATCCTGTACGTTCCACTTTCGACTAGCATGCTTGGTGATGACGTCACTGACCTGGATGTCATGGAGCGACGCGGATTTACAAGATACTTGTCGGCTGCAGGGCCCGTAACTGCCAAAAAGACGCAGATTATCCTTTCCCGAGTAACTCATTCTTAACTCTTTCCCGAGTAACTCTGGTCGTTGCGATTGTACGCAAATCTTCGTTAATCATTCCGCGTCACCTGCCGGAGCTTTGTGTTTGCCTCGCTCAACACCTACGTGAGTCTTCACGCGTCGCTTGCCTCTCCCATCCAAGTTGCGTCCACTTTCTCTTGCCAAGTGCGTCATGTTATTATTTATGCCTGTGAACACTGAAGCTGTTGGGATGAAATCGCGGCATCCTTAACCGCTTCATGCTTTATGTCAACTGTGCGACGCAAGGGAGCGTGAACTCAACTGCGGTACTCATGTTTATACTGGGAGGGTCGTCGTGGGGGGGATGGGAAGGAAGATATGAGCGAAACGCTAACTTCTGAGGAGATGCTGTCAGCTGAACGATGTTAGTATATCCGGTTAACTGGCTCTTGCACATTTGGCTTCCGATTAGGTGTCAACAGTGGCGTGATGGTATGCTAATCACGCTGTGACGTCACACAGAAAATTGTGCCAGCGGGAAAAATCCCCTATCACGCGCAGTTGTAAATATCGAATGAATCTAATTAATCTACTTATTATTAACGTTTTTAATAACAAAGAAAGTTATTCGGTTGACACTCAGATGGTAGAGCGGGCACGGATCTAATTGTTGAAATTGATCGCGCTATTGTTGACGCTTTTTAATAACTTTAAGAATTCTGCTATTCATATCGCGTGCTCAGATCTAATTGTTGAAAGTGTAACTGATCTGTTGGCGGCATTTTAATAGCAGTTATTAACGAGATGTCTGTATGAATATAATTGCCTAAACCGAGCTGAGTTTCAGAATATTTTTTTTGTTGTTTTCCTGTAAAACGTTATAAAATATGCAGAAATTCATTTCTTTACGAGATTTACTTCCATGGAATTGCGCCCCGATATTTTACAAAATTGTATCAATTTCAGTTTGCCTTTCTGGTGGTGGCACGAACAAGCTGGAAAAAAGCGACTGCACATATTTTACCAATAGAGTAGCCGTCACTCGAGAAACAGAAATAAAAAGTAGAAGATAGAAAAAGAAGAAATTAACCTAAAGTTTTCTTTGAGAAATTTCAGCTGTTTTGAGGCAAGGAACCATTTGTTATTCCCACTGGAATTGGAAGAAAATATCGACTGTGAGTATCCGGCACGATGCATCTGTGAACACAACGAAAAAAGATAATTTAATTCTCTCTCCGAAAACAAACGAACGGTATCAGGTTGGAGTAAAAACAAAAAGAGACACGGCCGTAATATCTCCCTGACAGAAATTGTACCAAAAAGGACGTCTGCAGTAGTGAAGTCGATTACTGAATATATACGTGACTGCCCGTGTCCGGCTTCTAATTAAATTCCCGTTACACTGAAAGATTTTGCTTTCGGCCTAACTTTTTGCCCGGGAATTGGAGAGAGTAACTTTGGCACAAACCAAATCAAAGGCTTGTTGTGTGTCGGGGACTGCTGTACACTTCTGTTCTCCCCTTAAAATTAATGACGCGAGTCAAACGCAAATTATGTCGCGCTACACCGGAGAGCAGCCCGCTGGAGAGCCCTGTTGGATCGGAGAAATGTTTCTCCAACATCCACTCCGTCTCTAATTGCGCTGCAAAACACAAAGCTTAAATCAAATCCGACATCGTAGCTTCTGAATGTTTAATAATGATAGAGCAAGACCTTCATTTCACTTGTGATTTTTTCTCTCTCTCTGGTTCTTTCTCTGTCTCTTTCTCTATGTGCCTTCTGAATTTCCCAGGTAAGCGCTTCTCTTAACCTTTCTCTAGTAAGAGTAGACTCTCCTTCCTGTACCACCCCATTAAGTGAGATTTTACTGGGATGTTGTGGGGAATGGAATGACTTTCCGAGAGAACAGTCACAGATCACAGGTCCTGATGGTCTAACTATACGAAATCAACGAATACCACACAGAAGTTATAAAGCATTTGGAGTCGGACTTAAAAATAAGTTCGAATCCGCATTACACACGTACCATAAGCAATTTTAAGTCTTTCATAAAGTTATTGACCAGCGCCCTTCTGAATTTAGAGTTAGATACTTTTTAATTTTATTTAAAAGTTTAGGGAAACTACTAATTCGGGGGGGGGGGGATGATGTCGAGAGCTATGGAAATCGGTACACGATTCGATTGACTTGGGTCAGTTGCATCGGGAAAAATTACAGTTAGATTCTCCTTCAGTCTAGCCAATTCAATTAATGCTGATGTAGCTATTTGTTTGTTTGTTATTTGGTTTTTAGGAGCAACTAAGGCCATATTGCTCCGGGATATGCGGTGGTCATTCGCTGACCTTTCCACATCCTGCGTATTTGGTGGTAACGGGCGCGAACCCCGGTCTAATCAAGAAGCGTGTGCTACCCACTGCTGCTCCTTCCCACCTGGCTACGGAGGTGCCGCTGATGTAGCTGTGTTTACTGTGCCATGGTGCCAATCAGAGATAATTGAACAATTCATTTCAGTGAATATTGGGTGTTAATGGGAGAAAATGACTGAACAGCAAAGATACTTCCTATCAAGAACTGCTTCGAGTTGACAAGAATATTCCCTGAGTCAGTGTGGTGCGAAATAATTTGGTGTAAAGATTATCCAAGTTGGAGTATGTTACAGGCCAAATGACTCTGAGGAGTATGACAAAAGTCTCTTTAAACAGAATAAATAGACTAGTAAGTACGATGTCCTCATTAAGGACGACTTCAGCCTGCCTCTTACAGGCTGGATTACGTGGACAGAAAATACACCGGATGTTAACAGTTTTTTGAATAAAATGGATGACTGATACTTGTCTCAACATGTTCAAGAGATAAAGAGACTACAAGAGGCCCTAATATCTTAGATTTGGTTTTCACTAAGGAGCCTAACTATATCAAAAACTTAATTTTATTTTTATTTTTATTAATAACAAGATACACAACAGGTAACCATTAAGAGTGTATTTGAGATCAGAACAATAGTCATAATAACAATAATATGAAATACAACAGGAAGATAAACATTGATATAGATTCAAACATTAAAATAATATGTACAAAAGAGGATTGGATTAAGTTAAGTTACCGGTAAAACAAGTGATAATTAATCAGTTACAGAACATAAAAATAATAAAACACATAATAATAATAAATTGCAATAATTTATTATTATTGTAACTAGTCACTTTGCAGTTTAAGAGAAGAGGCAAACTTGTGGATGGAGTTCATCAGTGATTGGAAGTTGTCAATGAGAGAGTCGTTTGCTGATTTGTTGATTCTGTTCAGTGGACTGAACTTCATAAAGTCCGTGTTGGCAGAGTCAAGGCGAAACAGTGTAAGGTTCCTGACTTGTCTACATGGAGCACTGAAGTTGATTTTACTAAGGATATCAGATGCTTCATAAGTTCCAGTGATTACTTTGGCTAGAAGGGCGATGTCAGCAGTAACTCTTCTAGTGCACAGAGGCCTCAGATGAAAGTAATCACACAGCGATTCATAATACACTGAATGATAGAATAGAGGATTACGGTACGTAAGGTAACGGACAAAATTTTTTTTGGACTGCTTCAATTTTGTTAAAGTCTTTGTGTGAGGATTTCAAATGGGTGAACTGAATTCAAGGATTGGCGGAACAATATCTATAGTTTTTGAACTTGTATGTGTTCCGTTTGATGAATCCCAGTGTTTTGAATGCTTTGCTGGTGATTTTAAGGACATGAGCATCGAATTTATCAAATTTCGCACTGCTGGAGAAGAGAATCCCCAAGCCGTTAACCTTTCGATGAAATCAGAGTTAATTGTGTACTTCGTATTTATTAGTTGTGGAGATCTGCCGGATAAGAAAGAAATTACTTTGCACTTCGAGGGGTTAGCAGACAAGCCATTCAGATATAGCGACAGAGAGAGTTTATTGAGAGCACATCGAAGCTGTTGAGAATCGGTAATCTCCTTCACTGCTGAGTAGATCTTAAGATCATCTGCGTAGAGAGCAACCTGAACATTGGAGGTGTAGATGAAAGAAGGAAGATCATTTACGAAAACAATGAAGAGAAGAGGACCTAAGGGAGAGCCTTGTGGTACTCCGCTTAGTGGTATAAAACAGTCTGAGTTCACTTCGATGATAACTCTCAAGGAACGATGCGTAATATAGCTGCGTAGCCATGAGAGCAAAGGGTCACGGATACCAACCATAAGAGCTTAAGTTTTTCCAGAAGCTGTTCATGCGGGACTTTATCAAATGCTTTAGATATATCTGTGTAGACTGCATCAACTTGAAGGTGGTTATCAACAGCTTCAGAGGTGTATTGCCAGAAAAGTAACAAATTTGTGACTACTGACTTGCCACTGCAGAAACCATGTTGATTCTGATCAATGAAAGACCAGAAGAATTCGAAGAGATGTTTGTGTACTGCTGTGTCGAAGAGCTTAGCCAGGCTGTTTTGCAAGGTTATGGGTCTGTAATCAGTTACATCCTTAAACTTTCTCACGTTTTAATAGTGATGGGAAACTAAACTAAGAGAAGAGAGTGGCCACATCATAAAATAGATTGTATCTAAAGGCAAAGAATGTAGTTTCAAGAACAAAGACTATAATGGAATAAATTATTTTCTAGGCTCGATTAACTGGAGAGACTATGAATACGGATGCAGATATACAATGAGAAATATTCAATGGATGTATTCTCTAAGTCACAAATGTATTCACACCAATGGTCAAATTATATAAACATAAGATGCCAAAATGGGTGATAGGTGAGGTTAAGAGTTTTATTGAGCAAAAGGGAAAAGCATAAGACAGTCACAGACAACCACATAATTTTGATTTGTATGGGTATTATGAGAAAATATGTAAGGAACCACTGAGAGGATAAAAAGTTCGAAAGTTCATTATGAGAAAACACTAGCAAAGAGAGCTAACAACAGGGAAAGAGAGTGTTCATATGTGAATATTTGATATAGTCTATGTTCTAGCCTCCTCTATCTCTGCGAGAAATACTATAATCAAAGTCAACTTACTTCTTTTCATAATATCTTTATTGTTCAATAGAATCCTTCACCATAAAGTTAGTAAATCAGTTCACGTTCACTGGCAATGTAACCACTGGAGTCCCACAAGGTAGCATACTTTCCGGTTTTTCACAGCCATACTTATTCCATTTATTGCAAATAAATCAGACATATGCAGATGATATAAAATTTTGAACAGAAGGTCACCCAACAGATAACCACCAACAAATCAGTGAAGCCATCAATTTTAAACTCCTGCATATCGTTCAATATTTGTTAAATTTTGATATGTCAATAAATCCTTCAAAATCTGCAGTGATGATCTTCACACTGAAGCCAAACCAATCACATCTTCCAGTCTTGCTAAACGGTTCTTTATTCCCGAGGGTCTACCACCACACAGATTTAGGAGTGATATTTGGACCAAAGCTGCGGTTCAACAGACATCTTGATGCTCTTCATATCAAAATTTGTAGAGTGAGATGGATAGCAAAGCTGCAGTTACTTCATGTTCGAGACCCTGCCGCTTCCATCAAATACGTTTGTAGGATGATTCATCCCTCTGTCCTACATGGCTAAGAAATCTGGGCCTCGGCTTCTGCATCCACACTCCGCAGCATTCAGTCCGACGAATATTGGATGATCAGGTGGCTTGCGCGCAAACATAAGCTCAAAAATGACATCCACACTACTATTCAGCAGCTCTCAATTACGCACCTTAAAATCAAAGGTTCCTTTTGAAATTCTCACACCATCCGAAACAGATATAGATTGTGTGTGTGTGTGTGTGTGTGTGTGTGTGTGTGTGTGTGTGTGTGTGTGTGTGTGTGTGTGTGTGTGTGTGTGTGTGTGTTGAATGTCCATTCGCCTGAAGTGAAACGGACAGCTTGCAAAGGGATAACCAGGAATGTTGATTTTGAATTGCAGGGCAGTAAAAAGATGACTTTTTTCACGAAATGAAAAATAATGATAAAAGAAGTTTCCTTTTAATTTTGGTAAGTAGTGCAGTTTAATAATTGTTATTAACTGAACTTTAAGAAGATTTTGGTCCAATACGAATGACTTCGTTAACGAAAGGCAGGGCACTGATTCCGAGGGATTTTTTTTTTTTCGGCAAAGGAGGATCTGCCTTAACTATATTTATCTGCTAAAGACCTTTATTAAAATCCCCCATTATTAGAGTTGACGGCACGCGCAGTCCGCGGTGAATAACAAGCTTTAAATCGAAGCCTCGAAAAGACTTCAGGTGTGGCTGCAATTCTAAGCTTCTTATCGTTTTTAGTGGCAAACTTGGGAGCTGAATGCCCGCAGATTAGGAGGACTTACTAATGGTACGTTGGCTCTCACAATCTTATAATACAAAGCCAAAAGAGGTTTCGCTGCCCGTACTCTGGATTGCAGTCTAACAGAAACTAGCCATCAATTAGGCCATCGGCAGTACTGTCTCCTAAAATCCCTTTCTTTTTTTCTTTCTTTTTCCCTAAGATAGTTTAATCTTTTAAGGTGAATGCGCTGAACCGAAATTAAGAAAACTAAAAGCAGAAGTTCTGTAATTAGTGACCGAAATGTTAAGAGAAGAGGTTCACTTTGCTTTCAGTTATCGCCAAAGAAATTGGGATGAAACATTCCAATTGGTGTGGAGATTATAGTTTCGTGTGATTCAAGCTCAGCCTGCTTGCATGATGCAAAAAATCCATTAAAAATTCTAAGTTACAATCACCACGTAATTCGATTTTGAATCTCTTGTTAAATTTAAATTCTAATATCGCGTAAAACATGTGGTATCACTTGAACATTAAAGAAGATACCTTTTTTCGTTTACTCCAGATTTGCTTAAATAACAAAAATTCCAAGGGGATACAAAGATCGTAGAAGATTAGCGTGGTAAAATGCCTTGTACATTTTTTACACGACTGAATAAGTATCTAAATAATTGTTTCCTTAATAGTCTTATTTGTTTAAAGACGTTATCAAAGGAAACTTGGCGGACGGTGACTTATGACTTAATTCTAATAACATATCACAGCCAGCCTTCCCGCACACTGTCGTCTACCATGACAAAGTAGTAATAGTTTGGTGAAGTCTTTTCACTTCCATCTTCCTCTAATGAAATGTGAATAAAAAACCCACTTAAAGATAGTTGACGGCTCAATTATCTTTGTCTCTCTCAGCGAATGCGATGACAAATAATTGTAAGAAATATTTTTTCCTTCAGAATGACACTGCAGTCATGAATATTTAACACCTGTCTTTTGCACTGCATTAAGGCTTGTTTTTCAAGTCACAAAGCCAAATACATCCCCATTTAAGATGTAAATTAAGAGCCGGTGTTGCTCCCAGGGGATGGATGTGTAAACTCTTTTATTTACTGTGTGTTGTTAACTTCTAAATTTCATAAAATATTAAGACTGTGCAATCGCGTGAGGTCTTCGGAATGGGGGGTGTAAAAAAGGCATCGCCAACAACGGTAGGATATCCCTCTCTTTTATGAACAAAACGGCGAACTACCAATTCCTTAAATGCTGATCCCCAGGTAATTCTCCAGTAAGGCAGAGATAACTTACTTAATTTCAACCCTTCTAAAACTCAATCCTATCTTATATCTCGAAAAAAAATTCTCTTGCTTCTATGCTCATCTTAGAAGGTATCAGATTTCTAGACAAGATTTAAATCTCTGATTATCCTGACTTCTAATAAATAAATGTTCTTGTTTATACTCCGGCACGACCACCAGGTCAGTGGAGCTTACAATAAATCATCAATACAAATGTTAATGGTCACTCACGCTCCTGACCACTCGACTGCGTATCTCTCCCTTGGCATAACATTACAAATAGTGCTTCCTCTGCATCTAAAAACAGGGTTTTCTCTGTCGCTCTCCGCGTTAACTTTTTTTTTTCAAACAGTTGTTTACTCTGTATGTACAAATCGCAAATCTGCCCTACCACGGAATATTGTCACACATCTGGGGCGGTGCCCACAAGACCTCTCTTAGGTTTCTAGACTCCATTCAAAGGAGGACAATTAGGTTAATTAATGAGAGAGAGAGAGAGAGAGAGAGAGAGAGAGAGAGAATCTTTATTGTACACTAAAGATACAATAATGTGCCCGCCACAGCCAGGAGGCCAGGGGCTTGACAATGATATAGGGTAATATAAAAATATGTACAGTATAACAGAAAGATAACATAACATGAAATTAACTTAAAAACGTACCATTAACCATTCAATAGATATGAACATAAGGCAGACAGTACACCAATGGCTCGACTCTAACAGAACCACTCTACTCTCTGCCTCATAGACGTTCTGTTTCGGCTGCATGCCTTTTCTATAGATGGGCACTGTTCTTCCATGGGCACTGTTCTTCTGAGTTGGCTTCTATAATTCCTGCTCTCTCTCTCTTCCAAATCATTCAGAACACGTGCGTCAACCATCCAGCATCCTTTTACTATCTGGCTTCACACTCACAGGCAGGACCAACTTTTCTTCTTCCTCATTTATCCCCTCAACTTTCTGCAACAACCTCACGTCACACGTATTTACTGAAAATCACAATCTACAGAAATCTTCTTGCATCTCCTCAACCTTCAGTCTACGCACGGTGCTAAGCATAGATTCTAATACATTCTTGCTTGGAAATTTTATAAAAAAATCTTTTAAATTATATTAATTTTGGCCATTCAGGAATGCTATGAAAAACAGATCGATCCCAGAATTCACCTGATATCGACTCTCCCTGTAAATAACTATTTTTTTTTATTTTATTAAAAAATATATACAAAACGGATTCATAAAATTATTATTCAATGTTAACGGTAATTTTCTAAGGACCGGAAACTGCCGTCATTATCTACTCTCTTTTTAAGAAGCTAATGCGCTCTAAACGTCCTCCATCCTTGCCAGTACCTCGACCTGGCTGTCTTCTTTTGTATTATAGCGAGACACTTAAAAAAACTCCTCAGATTTATGGTTCTGAGGAACATTGTCATGAACTGAAAACTGAGAGTAGTGTTAGAATGACAGACTCCATCATCTTGCATACGTGAAAGGGCGTGTCGTACGATTCAAACTTAGCCCCATTACTTTTATTAATTTATATTAATGATGTTGTTCAAATTATTAATAATTCTAAGAGAGAGGAATGTTCATTTACCCAAAAGACGCAAAAGCTGCTCTGTATTCTTCTTGGAGTGATCTTAAACTGCTCTAATAAAGAGCTGAAAAACAGAGCTTCTCAGTTAATAGAAATAAATCACCTGGTTCGAACTCTGTCTAGAGATCAGAAAAAAATCTGTGATCCCAATTATGCTATAAATGAAACATAATTAAGGACTTGGGCGCAAGTTGTTTGGAAATATTTCATTCAGTAAAACAGGCAGACCGATCATAGAATACATTGACAAAAACAAAACAACAAACAAGGGTCTTTGTTTTTCTAATCATTTGTTAAAGATTTCGTCCGCTGTCTGTCTAGTAATATATCTTCTAAAAGCTTAAATAAATAAAACTTTATACTGAAAAAATCTTCTGACTCTCTCAGGCACAGAAAAAATTCTCTTGAATGCATAAGTGCTGGAAGAAGTAGCGGAATCACTTCGTACTAAAATTCTTGGATTGGCTTCACGTTAATGGAGGCCCGAAGAATACAGCTTAGAAGGATAAGATTCCACGTGAGTATTTCTTAAAAAACCAAGATGAAGGGTACTAATGGTCTTCAGTTGCTGTGAGTGGAGAAGGAAACTTGATCCTCCAGAAATAACATTAGCCATGGAGCTGTTCTCCATCTTATGGCCCAATATACCCCAAATATTACTTTTTATTCCTTTTCATCCAGCGATATTTTCAAAGGAATGTGTTTTTCGTCCGATCTCCTGTCCTTCTTTGATGTACAGTTCTGTTCTTTAATCCAGCAATCCTGACAGTCTCACAAACACTGTAAGAGGGTGTTCCATTTCTAGAAAGTGAAGGATCAAAATCTCTTTCTTAGCATGTCACAATGTCACATTCAGTACTTGGAACCACGAGCATTTTCTGAGATGTGCTTAAAAAGTGCAGTGTAGAGACATGAGTGTCTTTTAATAGTGGATATACTTTCCAGTGTATTTCAAAATTCATAAAATATATAAATCAAATGAAAAAAATAAATAATGAAGTGGGGGTTAAGAAATTGCAAAATGAAGAAGAAATTTCTACTCTACATTTTAATATTATTCACATGTCTCCATAAATGTTAAAATTGTTTGCTCAAATGGCAACAAACGTGTGTGAGAGAGAGAGAGAGAGAGAGAGAGAGAGAGAGAGAGAGAGAGAGAGAGAGAGAGAGAGAGAGAGGGAGTATTAAGTCCCAGGAACCACAAACTTCCAAAGTAAGTCATGGCCACCCACTTCTCACAAAGAGAAAAACTTTTGAAAGAAATGCCCCAGTTTTCTTCTGATGCGTACATTTCACCACAGCTTCAGGGAAAGAACCACAAAAAATGATGCTGCGGAAAGCTTCATGAGCCTCCTTCACTGATTTGTCAATGGATCTCGAAACTTCGTTCAAAAAGGCGAACCAGAGTTCTGAACATTCTCCAACTTCGGGAAATGTGTAAAACCACATTTGCTCTTGATATAAGGAATCTTTAAAACTAACAAGTTTCATAAGAAATGGAAAAAGAACTGATGGGATCATATTATCGAGATAAGTAAATAGCTCTGTCTGCCCATCCAGGTTTGTTCATCATATTCGTCATTAGATAGAAAGAAATATTAAATACAAATTAAAAAAAGATTCAAATTAAACATAAAGAGTTATAAAATATTTTAAAACTATAAAATATGATAAAATTATAAAACATTTCTTGAATCTTCTTGCGATTCCTGTTCAAATTTCGAAGGCCGTTAGTTTAACTTAACGTCATCTATATTTTAAAATAAATTAAATCATTTGCGTTTTCAAAGTTTCAGGTCTAGAGAGATTTTTTTTAAACAGACTGAAAACTTAACAAAACTTAGACTATTTAAAACAAGTTAATAAATTTTTATTGCCAATTTTTCATAGTAATAATTATTCGTAACTACTTAACTGAGTGTTATTGCATTCCTATATTATCAAATAATGCATTTTATTATTAAATATTAGTTATGGTTATAGAAACTCACAAGAAGTGCTTGACGTCATCTGCGCAACAAAAAACCACATAATTACGAGTAGTCTCAGTTTTGTGAGACAAACAAATACACCCTTCCATAAGGAGTAGCATCACTTTTTAGTTTGGCAGCATCGGGGATCAGTGACTTCATCGATAGATAATCAGGCATCCATCAGCGCAGGATTTGACAACGGCTGATGACATATAACTGTGACATGGGTGACGCTTACTCTAACTTTAATTTGTTTTACTTTAGAGCAGTTAATTGTGAATCCAGCAACAGTATCAAAAGAAAGATCTTTTACGAGACCGGACGACAATAATATATTGAATATATTAGTTAATTGCTATCCGTGATCAATAATTTTTATTATTGATGACGGATAGCATCATGTAATGTTGGAGGGTGTACGTGGAACCAATTCCATCCATGCCGTTCAGTTGTTGCAAATCAATAAAAAAAATTATCTTGATAGTCTTCGCTATCTCCTAAATTATTCCTTTGAGTGTAATCATAATACACTGAATGGGCTTCTTTGTTAAGACATAGTTCTTTCTAAACTTCCCTTTATAGGTATTTCTTGTTTCTGTTTCTGTTTCTTTTGAGAGAATTTTTCTCTCATTTTTAATTAATGAATTAATTACGGTGCCTAGGAGCAATTTAGATATTTTGATCATGCTCAGATGACAGATGAATAATTTAAGACTCATATTTGTAGAATTAGGATGCAATAATTGTAAATAACAGTCTGAAGAAGAAGCTAAATTCTTTGGGAACATTTAATTAGCAGCAAAGGGTTAGTTGCTCAAGTACTAAAAATGACAGAGAGTATTTTAAGAAACTGCATAGGTCACTACATTCCGCGCAGCTCCAATGGATAAATTTATACCGAGCACTACAGGAATCAATTGCTATATTACACTGTTTCTCTTCTCTGCTACTGGAAAATGATTAAGTTGTATACATAACATTAGAGGGGAACAATAAGGATAGTTAGTGCAGATTATAGATCCGATGTCACCGCAGGTATTGATACTAATTAAAACCATTCTGTTGCCGCCTACTGGTTTCATAATATTAATGCGTAAATGTTAGTTACCGGTTGGAGACTATCCTTCCTGAAGCTGAGGACATAAATAGGTTACCCGATGAATCAACAATACTGTGCATAAGAAAATACAAATTATAAGATGATTCCCTCCACCCACAGGTAACTATTCAATTCACCTTTGAATTTATACAAACTGTCAGCCTCAACTACCAGCGAGGGCAACTTGTTCCAGCAATCAAGACTCGCTGGCTAAAAGAAAACTTTGCACAATCTAATGTAAACCTGGACCCTGTAATTTGAATTTATGGTCCTGAGATGTCGAATTCTTTAAAACAGTGAAAATTCCACTTTCGTTCATTTTACTAACCCCTCTCAGAGCTTTATAAACCTCAATCTGGTAACCTCTGAGGTGTCTACCTGCCGAGCACTTTAGCCCACATAATCGGAGTCGATCTTCATATTGTCGTCCTTCTGCCGAACTCACCATTCGTGTTGCCCGTCTTTGGACCCTTTCAAGAAGTTAGTTGTCTTTTTCCAGATGAGGTCTCCATACGTGAACGCAGTATTCCATGGGATATTCATGGGATACCTGGTTCCTGGGCAACGCGACGCTGTCACCCCTTTCACTAGTGGACGAACACACCGCTTGGCAGGTATATAGGTATATTGCATCACTGCATTCTCGTAGACGGTAATCTGACGTCAGTATGGATTAACGTCGTAAGTTAACCGTCTTTGAAAGAAGGATGATAGTGGGTGTCAGACGCATTGGTCACTCTATGGCGGAGGTGGTACAAAAATTGCACTATCCCCGTTCGACAGTATCAAGAGTGTATCAGGAATACGCCATTTCCGGAATAACATCTCATCGTGGACAGCGCTGTGTGTGTGTGTATGTGTGTGTGTGTGTGTGTGTGTGTGTGTGTCCGTCCTGGTATCAAGGGTGGCCCCTAGTCATAGCGCATCTCCACCTAGTGGTTCTGTATTGAATGTAGGACCTCTGCAAAGGAGCAGCCAATCCCTGGGCAGCTGCTGTCTGTTGCCCGTCCCCAGGCACAAATAGCCGGGCCTGGGTTTTTTTATCCTCTTACATGCCAAAGCGCACAAAATCTCGCACCCACTGGAGGTAGTGCAATACCAGTGGGTGCCAGCTATCCCGCTCCCATGCTTCCCAGACCTGGGAGCCCGCAAAAAAAAAAATAAAAAAATAAATAAATAAAACAAAGCCGGAAATCCAAAAACTCTTGAAGTCACACAGCCGAGACAAACATTTTTAAAGAACCCTGCAGTTTTCAGTAGCATTATGTATATCAGTTACCCTATTAACGTTCGCACTAACAAGGAAATAAACTATTAACATTGATTACTCATTACAATGAGATTTACCAGTCTCTCTGATCAGTTCTAGCAACAGAATTTGAAAATTATTTACAGTCGTTTTTACATCAATATTAATTGTTATTTACCAATAGTTCCATGTATTTCTGTTTTATCCAATTGTAAAGACTGTCCAGTAGTCTAACTGTTCAGGATATATATAGACTGATTTAATTTCTCCCCTAGTAGAATCTCAGCTTGTAGAGTAGGGCTATAGAAGTTCCTCAAGGCGATTTCCATGTAGAATTCACATAGTATTCCTGAGCTTTAGGCAGGAGAGGAAGTTCCCGGCATGCACTAGAGCACTCGCAGTAGCACTGAGCATTCTTGTAGGAGGTTTTCCTATACGTGTAGCTATAAATTATCAGTCAGAATGAAGAAATTGCAGTTTTTTGTGTTCAATAGCCTTGATGGCATTTTAGATTACTGCGGGAGTCATCTTATGGGGTGAAGATCTTATTTTATTATTTTTTTAAAATAAGATTTCATAAGAGTGAAGCGTGTTGGGGTGCACAGAAGAATGGATGTTCTTAACTGTATCGTTAAGCAATTATTTACAATTCTTCAAGGTTCGTAATAATTTAGGCACGTTTATACACAAAGCTTCTTGGTGAGCTGTTTTGCATCACTTAGAGGAGAAAGGAGTTATCATTTCCTGTTGCGTTGGTGACTATCTTTAGCATTAGCATTAGTAGAGGCATATGATGCAAGGAAGCAAGCTTATGCAGCATCAGCCAAAAAAGAAAAACCACGCCCATTTCACCAATCCGTTCGTTCGAAATACCTGTCCAGCTGAGCCTTAAACTTATTTAGGCTACTATCAACTTCCACAACAAAGGATGGAAGTCTGTTCCATCAACCAACTACCAGCTGGCTAAAGGCAAATTTCCGCACGTCTATTCTTCATCTTTCTTTCCTCAATTTGCATTTATGCATTCTCAGGTGATTATTCTGAGCAAGAGGGAGAATCCCATCAGCATTGAGCATGCTCAAACCATTCAAGGTTTTATACACCTCTATCAGATCACCTCGCCGGTGCCTAGTCTCCAGACACTGTGATTTGCAAAATTTAAGCCTTTCTTCGTAAGAGCAACCCTTTGTTCCATTCACTAATCTTGTTGCCCTTCTCTTTACTCGTTCCAGCAGCTATACATCCATCTTGAAATGAGACCCCCAGACCTGTATACAGTACTCAAGGTGTGGCCTGACCATTCCCTTAAACAAGGGAATAATCACCTCCTTATCCCTGCTAGAAAAATTCCTGTATATCATTGACAAGACACTATGAGCTACTCTTGCAGCCCGTCTGCACTGCTCAGAGAACTTCATATCTGCCTCCACAACCACCCCCAGGTCCTTTTCATTCTCTACCACTGTCAGTGTAGTGCCACTGAGTTCATACGTTGCTCTGGGGTTACTGTTCCCATATGTAGTAATTTACATTTGTCAATGTTAAACTTCATTTGACACCTCTCAGCCCATCTGCTCAACCTTTCGAGATCCTGTTGCAGCAGCATAGAGTCAGTAGTGTCCTTAGCAACCCTGCCAACCATGGTATCGTCTGCAAACTTGGACATTAAGCTTGATATACCATCATCAATATCATATATAAACACAGAAAACAATAATGGACCCAACACTGAACCCTGAGTGACTCCACTAATAACATTAGTCCACGATGAGCAGTGTCCATTGATTACCACTCTCTGTCTTCTTCCTCTCAACCATCCCTTTATCCATAGCAGCAATTTGCCTCCAATGCCACACTGCTCCAATTTGTGCAGCAGTCTTCCATGTGCAACAGTATCAAAAGCCTTTTTAAGATCCAAATATATAATATCAAAGTTATTCCCTGCATCCAGTTCTTTTGTGACTGCATCACAGTATCCAATCAAATTGGTCAGGCAAGACTTCGCCTTAACAAAACCATGCTGTGTCCGAGCTATAACTGAAGTCTTGTCTAGATGATCCTGCAGTGCTTCTTTAACCAGTGTCTCCATTAATTTTCCTAGAACAGATGTTAAACTCACAGGTCTATAATTACTTGTGTCAGCCTTTGATCCTCCTTTGTGAATTGGGGTCACATTTGCACATCTCCAGTCTGTGGGTACCTCCCCTAAGTCCAAGGAAGCTCTCATAATTATGGCTAAGGGTTTGCTTACTTCCTTTGCTGCCTCCTTTAATATTATTGGATGGATCCCATCCACCCCAGGTTCCTTTCTTGTTTTTATCTTCAACAATTTCTCCTCCACTTTCCTCTCAATTATTACAAAATCATCCAGCTCACTTCCAGAGTTTAACTCGCCTCTGGCATTCCACCTTCCTGAATAACTCCTCATGTGTGAATGCAGATGCAAAATACTCGTTTAGTTTGTTATACACCTGAGCAGGATCCTCAACCGTTGAACCATCATTATCCACTGGACCAATCTGATTCATCCCTTTCCTTCTATATTTTACATAGGTAAAGAACTATTTTCTGTTTTTCTTTGTATCCTTTGCCAAGTATTTCTCATAATCTGCCTTTGCCTGCCTAATCTCCTTTGTGACTTGTTTACATATCACCCATTAATTTATATGTATCCCATGCATTTCATTTTTCTTCTCTGCCATATGTCTCATTAGTTCATCTGACATCCATTTAGGCCTAAACCTTGAACAATATTTCTTAGTTGGTATGTAAAGCCTAGTAGCTTCCAAGATAAGTTCTTTGAATGCTTCCCATTTTGAATTTGCTGTTGGTAAAATCATCAGTTGGTCCCAGTGTATAGAATTTAAATACTGTCTCAGACCATCGTAGTCGCCTTTACGAAAGCAATAACCCTTCCCTTTACCCCTGATGGTAGTTACCTCTTTGAGTAAATCCCACTTCAGCACGCTGTGATCACTGCCACCTGCTGGTTCCTTTATCTGCAGATTCTTAATGCATGAAGAATCACTACTGATAATCAGATCAACAGTATGACTATCTCTAGTTGCCTCCCGAACATGCCGATGCAGAAAACAATCATCCAATAAATCCACAAAAGCCTTGCTGCTATGTGAGTGACCAACCCACAAATTCCAGTCAATATCTGGGAAATTAAAATCCCCCATTATAAGACTCTCTGATTTACTGGCCCACTCTATTTCCCTGTACACTTTATTATTATGCTCATCAGAGTCATTAGGCCTATAGCACACTCCTACTCTCAATTTTGATCTTCCAATGCTAATGTCACACCAAACTGACTCGACATGCACTGTCCAGGGATGTCCACTGGCTTCACTTCCTTGGATTTTATGTTTCTTAACTAATAGCATAACCCCCTCCTCCCTTCCTGTACACATTGTACTTCCGAAATTCCAATTCTGCATTCCTTATATCTGTGTGACACCACGTCTCTGATATCCCAACAAGATCTTCCTTTGATGTTCTGAGTAATACCTCAAATTCATCAAATTTATTTACGAACTCCTAGCATTGGTGTACACGCAAGTATACACGTACCTGTTCCTATTCGTAGCTACCCTAACACAACCCATGTGTTTACTTGTTCCGCAATGACACCCAGCAGTCTCTGAAATATCTTGCATCTTCTTTTCCAGGCTGCTGCTAACGGAACATATCTCCCAATATGCTCTTCCCAAAAGCAAGTTCATCTGGATCATTATGACTCCGCAGTAGAGTTTCTAGCCGCAAGTCGTTTCTTGAAAACTGCCGCAGAGAACTGTTGAATTGTAGTGAAGACATCAGAATTTTCAATGTGAAAATGTACATTATTTTCTGATAGATTATTTATTTTACTCAGCAGTCCCTGTCTTTCATTCAAACAATCGTTACATTCAAAGAGAACGAGCTGCCATGTCTCAGATGCAACGCAGTGACAGAAAGGGTCAGGCTCAAGGTCCCTTTGAAAAAGTTTAGCCTGAGCGACCAGTGGCCAGTTATTAAATATGATATCGCCATGCTAGACACAAACCATTTTGAGACTATGGGTAATGATATGAATTCAACATTTGAAATGTGTCTTCGTGTAACCTCACCATGTTCACTTTAAACCCATCTTTGCTGCCATACAGCAGTGAGTTCCTTCTAGAGTCGTCGTTTTTCTTCTTTTATTCTGTTGGCAGTGTCTGTTACAATGTTAAAACTATTTACAGAAATTCCTTTTTTGAGATTGTAGATCATATCCCTGTAGGAGTTATAAATACCGAGAGGCAGGGTTGCTGCTAGGACCTGTAGAGCATTATTCGACACCATCCAAGGAGCTTGAAGAAGAGGGAGAAACACCGAACGCTGTAATGAAAGAAGTTTAGTCCTAATCTTAGTTTTTGAGACCCTCCAAAATCAAACACCTGCTGCGTACGCAGCAATCGGTAGGAAGATAGTCCTATAGTATAAAGACAGTGTCACTTTGCTAAAGCCCCATTCTTTTCTGTAAATCCGTGCAATTCCAGCCGTGAAGTTTTTAGTTTTCTCAGAAATTTTGGATACCTGAGCTTGAAAGTTTAGTTTGTCATCGATTGTAAGTCCCAAGTAATTGGTGCTGGATACGTGGGCGGAGAAAGGTGGTGGATGAATGTGGTAGTGGTCGACGTCTGTCTGGCATTGTTTCAGCCAACCGGAGAGCGACAGTGGCACAAATAACCGCCGACTTCAACCAGTGAGGTTCCAGAAACGTCTCCACCAAGACCATCAGGCGATCATTAGCCGCAATAGGTTATGGGAGCCGCCGACCCACCGGAGTCTTATTGCCAACACCACGACTTTACGCCTCAACTGAACGAAATAACATCGTCTCTGGACCTTGGATGATTGGAAACGGGTCTACTGGTCCAATGAATCCCATTTCAAGTTATTTCAAGCCGACGTTATTTCAAGTTATTTCTGGGGCGTGTTCAACTGGCACACGTTGGGACCTCTGGTAGGTCTAGACGCATCACTGAACGGTCTAGGTTACGTGTCCATTCTTGCAGACCATCTGCATCCCTTCATGGTCATCGTGCACCCACAGAGCAATAGACTTTTACAACAGGACAATGCACCTCCCCACAAAGCCGTGTTGACTAGATCATGGTTTGAAGAGCATTCCACACATTTTACCACCTTCTATCCCTTCGTCGATGTCATTTATGAAAATGAAAAACAACAGTGATCCAAGTACCGATCCTTGGGGATCCCCACTTGTGAATTTACACCAATCTGAGGAATATCCAGTAACCGTAAACCTCTGCATTCTGCCCTGAAGCCACTCTGCCGTCCATCTTAGAAATGTTTCAAACGCATGGGTCACTCTATCGCGGAGGTGGTACAGAAATTGCGCTATCCCCGTTTGGCAGTGTCAAGAGTGTATCGAGAATACGCCATTTCCGGAATAACATCTTATCGTGGGCGGAGAAAGGTAGTGGATGAACGTGGCCGTCGACGTCTGTCTCGCATTGTTTCAGCCAATCGCAGAGCGACAGTGGCACAAATAACCACCAACTTCAACTAGGGAGTTTCCAGAAACGTAATCTCAACATGCTTCAGCTTATACAGTAACTTCTCATAAAGGACCGAGTCAAATGTTTTGCTTTTCTAAAATCCAAATAATCTATGTCCAAATTGTTCCCTAAATCGAGCTCATTAGTAGCTGTGTGACAAAATAGTATTAGAATTAATAGAGGTATATGATGCAAGAAAGCAAGATTATAGAGCATCGGCCAAAAAAAAAAAAAAAAAAAAAAAACACCTTACCTATCCATTCGCTTCAAAAGTTTGTCCAGTTATTCCCAAACATTTTTTAAGCTTTCAACTCCTACTCAAATTAGTTAAACAATGTTTTCCTTTAGGAAAACCATGTTGCAGGTTCTTCCGATTGTAATGTCTATTCAAAGAACCTGAATTGCAGTCTTAATCATTGCCTCTCAGATTTTCCCTACCACTGAAGTCAAACAAATCCGATCTGTAGTTAGCAACTTCTCTCTTGGAACGACCTGTATGTATTGGCGATATGTTGGCACTTCTCCAATTTAAAGCAATCTCCCCCGATTCTAAAAAATCCCTAATAACTAACCTCAATTGTTATTGTTCTTATTATTTTATTATTATTATTATTATTATTATTATTATCATCATCTACAAATACAATACAATTGTATTGTATTGTATTGTATTGTATCTCCCAATAATAATAATAATAAATAAGTAAACTGCAGGCATTATCAATCCACTGAAGGCTGGAAGACTTCTTAACAATTCCTGTTGAGAGAAATGTACCATAATCTGCCACGCTGGTCCAGTGCAGGTTGGCAGATGGACCATATTTAGCAGTCAGGGGCCTGCACCTCGGTCTACTCAAATAGCGTATGCCACTTCATATTCATATTCCCTCCCAAACAAGAAGAAATCAGAAAAGCGGTTTACAAGTATACTGGCAGTAGTGGAGTTAACAGAAAAAGAGAGAATCCGTCTTGGAAATTGCAAGTAACAAATTGCTGATTTGATATCAAATCCAACCTGCGCACAGCGCGGGTTGGATACCCACTTCCGACGAAGGCTAAAGGGGCTCAGATCTGGTGAGTATGGGCTTGACACATACAGGGACCTCAGCTGGATATCATCATTCTTCTTTTTCTTAGTGATTCTCTCTCTCTCTCTCTCTCTGGGTAATTCAGAAATTGTTTTTTTTTTTTTTTTTTTTTTTGGTTGGATATAACTGTAGCATAAGCCTCAACTTCCTTGCACCATATGGCTAATAATAATAATACAATACAATTATTTTTATCAAGAGAATTCGTTTACAATAAATCAACTTGTTAAGAATAGTAAGGTGCCTCCGTAGCCAGGTGGGCAGGAGCAGCAGTGCGTAGCACACGCTTCTTGATTAGACTGGGGTTCGAGCCCTACGACCACCAAATACGGAGGATATGGAAAGATCAGGGAATGACCATCGCATATCCCGGAGCAATATGGCCTTAGTTGCTAATGCTCCTAAATAACAAACAAGAAAAGTAAATTTCTTGACAACGAGTTGTAATTATTTATTTACAACAGTTTTTGCATACAAATTTGTTATCTAACAGAAAAGATAATGAAATCACAACACATGGTACAATCCGCACTGCAAACAGAGATAGAAATTTATCTGCATAGCAATTCTAATCTGCTGTATCATTCAGTATCAAAAAGTTTCTTATTAAGAATTTTAATTTGGAGCTAGAATAACTTCTCCTGAGCCTGAAATGTACACTAGCCAACAAGTTGTTTATTATATTCATCGTGTGCCTATCTCCAAATCTATTTAGTACCCTAGGGTGAGGCAAAAGCTTTTGGGTTCCTTAAATTTAACTTCAGTTTTTGAACTGGATAAAGTATTTTATATTTCAACAAAAATTGCCTTCTCTTATTTAGGTCATTCCAAAAGTTTGTCCCCATTAAAAGTCTCAAAATCCTGTTAATTAAGTTGTTTATTACCCTATTTCAGTTATATTTGCTCGTGCCCATACATTTACTAAATAATTGAGTTGGGAGTCCACTAACGCATAATATAAGGTAACTTTTGTTCTAAGATTTAACTTATTCTTAATGTAGTACAAAAGTACAGATAAAATCTCATTTTTGTACAATGTTATATGCATATTTGCTATAATAATAAAGTGACGAATAGGAATTGCTGATCCCCTCACGAAAATGGTGATAGCATCCGAGAGACATCCTGGAAAATATCACGTTTGAGTGTCTGTAAGCGGCCCCAAAATCCATACAGAACTGCGCAGTACAGGTTGTCATATATCATCCATGGTCCAGCAAGACAATGCTCCATCCTATACAGCGAGCAGTGTAAAAACCTGTTCCGAGAAAAGCCAAGTTCAATTCAGTGTCTTGATCTGACTCTCATTTCCAAAGAAACGTCGATCCGACTCCATTGAACACCTATGGAATGAACTAGAATGCTGGATAGGGGATTGATCAATAATTACCTTTTGTATGGAAGGTCTGGCGACTGCAATGAAGGAGAAAATATTGCAACCTGCTAGAAGGAACTGGTGTAAAGTGTTAGATTACTGATTATTAATTTGCTTACTGAAACACCCGTGTTTTTCCAAACGGGATGGTGTCTTCATACTTTCATAAGCTAGTTTATATATTTTAAATAACTACAATCATATTTTTTCAAAAACTACACACTTGCAAAATCAGATATAGTTACCTACGATGATAAGAACAGGATCCAAATCAAACCAGTTGTTCGTTTTATAATATATTTCCATCGTTAAATATTTAACTTACCGCTTGTTAAAAGTATTCCTTTATCGTTAAACGATTCTACTGGTTGCAAACTTTTCAGATGGTAAAGTCGTTCTGTCTGATTAAAGCTGGAAATTCAAACTCCTTGAGCAGCGTTGATGTATGAAAAATACCGCTGAATCCCGTTTGGCGAAACAGATTTTCTTGCATGTTGGATGCAACTTGCTTGAAATTCATTCCCTCTTTCTGTATTAATAAAATCATTCGATTGAGCAGTGGAAGTTCGAAGTTCCCACCCATCACCTGAATGAGCCACTCTCACCAACTTTCTTGGCTTTTTTGCATGATTAATAACAACGTGACTTGAATGAAAGATTTTTGAAAGGCAGCTAAGATTAATCATTGCTGGAACAGTCGAGCAAAGAACATAATGCCAAGATTAATGATGTCCAAGTTATTCTTACTTATCTTCTCGGGCTCACGCAGAAAAATCGCAAAACACCGAAGAGAAGCAAAAAGTCAATCCATTTCCAGGTCTAATTGTATGTCTCGGCCTTTTGTACAACTTGTGTTACTTCAAGCAGTTCGAGTCCAAGGACAGCTCTTCGGAAGTCGCACGCACAGACTTAAGAACCACATCGCTCAAGTAGTTTTAGTGGAGAAAATTTTGTTTTTGGAAGAACGGAGATGTATATTGATTTTTTAACATGCCCTACGGTGTGCCACAAAGCATGGAATACCAATAATGCGCAGACCTCCCTGATGTGAATATATTTCCTTGGTATCATGCAGTGCTAATGGATCACAGTTCCCTATCATTTTGGGTACTGTATATAAAGATGTAGAAGTAAGAACACTAAAGAAAGAATCAAGAAACATCTGCAAAGCGACACATCAAATAATATTTAAGTGTTTATTTTTGCATTTATTAACATAACTTTGTTAGTTTATAAATATTAATTGTTTATTGTTTTTAAAATAGCGTTCCAGGATTTTTGATTATATATTGCGTTTGTTCCTTGAGCAGTAATCAAAGTCATGGCACAGGTCCTTGTGGGTGGCACAATTGATATAATCTTCGTTCTCCCAAAATGGGTGGAAAAGACTTGAGTTCGAATATGTAAGCGCGAGATTTTTATCGACCTTTTTTCACAACGTGGTTGTGTTAGTAGGGAGGGAAGTTGAGTTAGGTAGGAGGGCAGCATATGATTTGTATTTTCTTATGTACTTGGCGTTTTTTTTTTTTTTTTTTTGGCAATGTGGCTTCCTTGGCACTGTATGGCTATTACTGTTACTATGTACCATCCATTAAAGATATATCACGGAGCCATAACAACCAATTTGCCTTATTGAAAAGTACATTTTAATGAGATCGTTTTGAAATTATACGAGTATTACAGTACAGTCCACTGAATAAACTAAAATATTTTCTTTTACTCATTAAGATTTGTGGAGGAAGAAAGTTAATATTGCTGCCAAACTTAATAGTTTATCTTTGTTGATAGAAACCTAAAAAAATAGCTATTACTTTCTTTATATTTATTCCAAATAACCAACGGAATACAATGGTCCTCCTAATTCTAAAATTTTTTGAACCAGAAATTGATCAATTGTTATTATTTTTTCCATAATATCATGTGGTGGGTGCGCAGAAAAGAAATGTTCTCGATTTACCACTGCGCACACGATGTGCATGTCTTTGTTATTAGTTTATTAAATATTATAAATCATGAGTTATCATTAGTATTTCGTTATTAAACTAATCAAAACAGAAAAAGAAAACTTTAAATACGTATTTGATATGCATTTCTTGTGTATGTATTTCTATCTTTTATCTGAATACAGAATAGTGATACACTTAAATTTCTTTGTTTTCTATGCTCTCTCTGATTTATGGTGTCTTTCTCCTCTTTCACATTTTACTTTCATCCTATTTTTTGCGTATATTTATGTTTCTGCGCTATTTGTGGATTTTTACGTGTTTGTCTACTCATATCTCATGCTTGAAATAACTGCCTCATTTATCTATCGCGGAAGTGTCTGTTTGCATAACTGTAACCTTGCATGAAATAGTCTTAAGTCTCAGAAAATGTTAAACGTCTCTGTAAATCTTTCTAGCTCAGTAGCTGTATATGGGTAAGACTGATCATTGCAATAAACGGGTATTACATGCATACATACTCTACGTGAAATACGCATTCTTTCAGTAAACATAGTCGTCTTTTATTATAGGGGTGGTCCTTAGTAGATCTCACCAAGCGGGTTGTTTAACAAGTTAAATAGGTATTGACTTTTCACTTTCTATTGATCACTGAAAATAATTATTAAGAATTTCTATTGCGATATCCTTCCCGTGGACAGCCTTAAGGAAGGCTGCGACTGCACACCCCTGATTCCCAACTACTATAAGGGTCCTATAATTTCTAATCTAATTTATTTATATACGTATTTAGGCAGTGTAGGTCCCAACCCCGGACATTGAGAGTACTGAAATGATTCCGGTTAAGAGAAACACACTATATTTGTACTGTATTATACGAGATTATTACAGCTCGTATTGAAATTTGGATTTGAAAATTTTTGTCGAATTTTACTTCTAGTCCAAACCGAAAAAAAAATTGTTATCGTGTCAGTTCTGATGGTTGTTGTTGGGATTTTAGAAGCATTGGCGACTAAGGTCATGTTACTCCGTGTATATTGTCTGTAAATTGCGTGTGTTCTAAGGTCGATTTTCTGTTTGCTGGATGAAAAACCCGAATTTCCGGGAGAAAGCCATGAGACCGAGTAACTCTGCCACGGTGTGAAAAAGGCCCAAAAAAACTCCTCACGTCATTGACGGGACTCGAACTGAAGTATTTTCGCCCGGTGTGGGGAGGATGACGATCCTACCAACTGTGCTACCCACGAGGACCATTGTGGTAGCATTACGACATAATTCCACAGGTAAACTACGAACTTTTTGTTATTTAAACTCTGATATATTTAAACAACTATAATAATAACTATTATATTGCGAATTCTGTAAAATTTCTGGTAGACCAGTTCTTTAATTACATCTTATTTGGTAGCGGAAAACCATGAAGTTTTGAAACAATAAGTGAGAGCCGATAACGTCTTTTGAAGAGGCAAAACCTTGGATAATAGTTAGCAATGTTTAATGATGTAATTTCGAAGGAAATCCGGGAAATAAAAAGCCCAAAGTCTCTCTCGATCATAAACTCACAACAGTTAAGAACATAAAACAGATTTACGAAGTTCATTTTTGACAACAAGAACCGCATTAAAACGCGCGCGTGTGTGTCTTTGTCGGGCGGTTGGGGAGGCGGAGAATCGGCGAGTTTATGAGTATCGGAAAGAGAGCGCTGATTTTCTCTGAGGCAATGTGAGACTGTTCCTTGAAGACGTTTGTGATTCAAAGTTATTTGAATGGCGTTCCGTCTTCGGTAGGCTATTTCTCGCGGCACGATGACGCTAATGTGCCTTTTAAATAACGCGTCGCACGACGCGTACCTTGAGTTCGATGCCACGCCGAGTGCGTATTTCATCGTATTAAATATACGGACTCGGTTTCCTGCGTGTGTGCGGAAGACTTTGGCTAAAACTCACGTACGCCAAACAGTGTTAAATATTTGCTGGCTTGGATATCTCTGCGAAGGAAAAACTGAAAGAGATTTACTAGACGCAGCTAGCGCGTAGTCAATGCGCTGTCGTCCGGACTTTGCAAATTGTTTTTCTCCTTGTGACAACTTTGCAAGGATGGAAATGGATGTCGAAGAAAAAAAGGCACGAACACCTTATCGATCTAACCTTCTAAACAAGACTTCTGAGAAAAGTTTGTCGCAAAGAAAGCACGACTTCTTCGCTTCTTATCAATATACAGACCCCGGGGGTCGCGATAAAAACGTTCGTGTCTTTCTCTTGAATGGCGATAAAGGTCTGGAGCCGCTTTGAAGTTCGTTTCGCCTTCATAACGAGACAAATGTAAAAACTGTTAGTTTAATGAGAAAAATCACATAAAAGTTTGGTTGGTTTATTACTGGAGGAACACCATTGTACAGCTCAATAGGATAATGAACCTTCCCACTTGTGTATTCAACTCTTATTTCGCTGAACTGCTATTAAGAGTGGAATAAACTTTGGACTACGAAGAAATAGATCCGCAGTTTAGATGCTTCTGAGGACCTGCAGTTGGGAAACTATTTTACACATTGGAAAATTATTACTTATAGTTTGGTACCTTATTTTCTTAGGGCCTCCGTCAATGCGGGTGAAAACTAGAAATCGCAGTGGAGGAAACTGAAGAATATGATAATTACTGTACATGGATATCCATTAGGAAAATTGCCCCACAGTTAGTTCAATGAGATCGTGGATTGTTCAATGCTAGGGTTCGTTGCAGGGGCCAGAGGAATTTTGAAGAATTTTGCTCTTTTTACAGTTATTTTTTTCAAACTCGGGTTACGCAAGAATAAATTCTTGTCGGTCCCCCACATTGCATAAAAAATATTATTCGCAGAGAGCTGAACACGAAACTTCTTCAGTGGCCAGAAGTCTGTAATAATCTTTATTTTGATTGCATTTTCATTTCTGGCTGAAATAAATGAATTCAGATGTTATATTTCTGTAAAATCATTATTAATTAATCTATGAAATTAATGGGAACTTATTTCATGCTCATCCTACACATTTACTTGCTTAAAATATTTCGCCTACTGTAATAAAGAAAGAGCAACTTCAGCCGAATGCCAATATTAGCTTTATAAAATGCAAAGAAAACTTCAATTTCTCAAGAGTTCAAATAAAGATCTCATTACACATGCTTACCTCTACACTTAAGTTTTACTTAACTGAATTAAGTCTTAAGCTTGACTAAGATTAAGCAAACTTTTCACTTTTACAATGAAAGCAGCCTTAGAGTCAGGAGATGTTCCTACATATGGGAGATGGCGCACTTTGAGCCATTTTTGTGAATATCTTCTCTTCTGTTCACGAAGGTGACTCAAAGAGCGAAATGAGCAACTGAAAACCAAACCTCTTATTCCTTGGAGCCCTTGAAGTCCCGAAGGTACTTTAGGGCCATCTATGCAGGAATGCAATTATAATTCAGTCACAGCATGAATTTGTTAAGGGGCGGTCTTGTCTGACTAATCTGATTAGATACTATGATGCAGTGTCCAAGGAACTGAATGTAAAAAATAATTTTGATAACATTGCACATAAAAGACTGCTGTAAAGACTAGACGAATATGACATTACTGCTATGAAAAAGGGATGGTTGAGCGAGAGAAGACAGAGAGGGGTTATCAATGGACACCGCTCTTCGTGAAATAATGTTATTAGTAGCGTACCCAATGGTTCAGTGCTGGACCATTGTTGTTTTCAATATTTATTAATGACTGGCAGACTTAATGTCTAAGTTTACAGATGATACGAAGGGTGGCAGGGTGGTCAATGACTAATCAGATTGATCTACTGCAACAAGATCTAAGAAAATTAGGCCGATTGACTGAGAAATGGCAATTGAAGTTTAACTTGAACAAATCCAAAGTGCGGTATCTGTGTAGACGTAATGTAGATTAACATACCCACTGTGTGATATTACACTCAGCTTAGTGGAAAATGAAAAGTTGTTGATGTTGTAGTAGGGATTTAGGAGCATCAGCGATTAAGGCCATATTGCTCTGCATATAGTAGGGAAAGAGCTAAAAATGGTTAGCAACTTGAAGTATCTAGGAAGTACCATCACAAAGACTGGAGTGATGTACGAAGAAATAAGTAGAAGGATACAAGCAGGCGGGAATTTCTACGGGAAGAGATCTGATCTGGAACAGGAACATACCACTGAAGTGTAAGAAGGTTATATTCCAGACCTATTACGCAACAATTGTGACGTATGCATCTGAAACTTGGATTATGAGGAAAAAGGATAAAAGCAGAATGCAGGGGGCAGAAATGAGATTTCTGATGAGCATGGCCAGAAAGACAAGACGCGACAAAGTCAGAAATGATGTAATGAGGGAGAGAAAAACTCCAGAATAGGAGTGAAAGGTTCCGTTTGAAATGGTTTGGACATGTCAAAGGGATGAACGAGAGGCGTTTCCAAGAAGAATGTTTGATTACCAATTAAGGGACAAAAGACCAAAGGGGAGACCAAGAATGAGGTATCAAGACATGATAAAGACAGAGGTAATTAAGAGAGGAGGAAAGTGGATTGAAATCAAAGACGGGACATAAATTCAAATTGAGAATGCTGGTTGCAGGAACAGCCTTCATGAATTTGTGCGGAAATTTGCCTTCAGTTGTGGTTGATTACTGTAACAAACTTCCAAGTTTTAGTAGAAGTGGATAGTTTGAATAAATTCAAGGAAGAAATAAACAAATTCTTAGAGCGGGGGTGGATGGGTGAGGTAGGTTCTTATTTTTCTTTTTGGCATTAGCTTTATTAGCTTGATTTCTTGCATCACTTTCCACTAGTAATAATAATACAAATACATTATCGTCTGGACTGATATTGAATTTTTAAAAATGGGTTTGTTAAGGGTATATCATGCCTGGCAAATCTAGTCAGATTCTATGAGTTTGTCCGTAAAAAAATTGGAGGGAAGGAAAAATTTTACATCACATAACTGACCGTTGTGAAAATTGAAGCAGTGTGAAATTAGAGACAGGGGTTGTTAAATAAATACAGATCAGTGTAAGAGAGAATTAGACATTTCTAAGCATAAACATCCATGAAGTTTTATAAATATGAAATCTTGGGGAATAGCAGAGGATCTCATCAAGTTCAACTGTGTGTAGTGGAGTGGCGAATAGGGAAATAGAGGCAGTGGCTGTGGCTAATTAAGTTTAAAGAAGAGTTGAATGGTTATTTCATGCAAATAGAAATAGAATAGATATTCTGTTTTATATATTTATTTATTTTTTGCAGATGTTGAAATTATCTGCGCGTTTCCATCGTTTGGCCTCGCTAGTACTAATACACTGGTGTGCAAAACTTAAGGACCAACAATATTTCTAAAGGTTACAGCCACAAAAGATACTGGAAGGCGGTACTATAACCGGTGCACGCTACTGTACTGAGGTAATCCTTCTCCATGTCTGTCGTCTGTTCCTATGTACCATTGGCCCCAAGTTCGTGTTTATGGATGATAATGCCACACCCCATTGCACTGCAGCTGATATGCTTTTGGAAAGTGAGGGCATTGTTCGCATGGATTGGCTGCCCGTTCGATCGATCTAAATCCCATCGAACACATATGGGACGCTTTGGAGAGACGCCTAGCGGCACGTCCACACCCACCAGAAAATGTTCACCAGCTGAAGATGGCGCTGACAGAGGAATGGATGATGTTACCGCAACAACTTATTAACAACATCGTTCTAAGTATGGACAGGAGGTGCAAAGCCTGCATCGACATTAGGAGTGGCCATAACTCCTACTGAGGACCACCTCTTCCCTTTGTTCCATCTTTGGCAGTGATGCATCTGAATCATGGCCGCCCGTGCTATGTTGCCATTTTTGAATAAAGTCCCTCTGCACCGTTTTGTTTCCGTCGTGTCGGTGTTGTTTCCTTCATCATTTCTGTACCTCACGAAGTTCCTTTGGTATGCTTTTCCCATTTCCAGGCCACTCCTATGAGAAGATACAGGTGAAAACCTAACTGGTCCTTAAATTTTGCACTCCAGTGTACTAGCAGTCATCGATTATAGTGCCCACTTACATTAAGTATTTAATAATTAATAATTCTGTCCCGATGGTTCTAGAGCAATTACATTTACCTTACATGAGCTATTCAATTGTACATACGGTAAAAGGAAAATTGTAACTCTCCCTGCCGACCGGACTAACCAGGTGGGTAAAGTTCCTGTTTGGCAACCCAAAGGTCGCGGGTTCGAATCCCCCCCTCGGGCTTGGATCACAGTAAAATGCAAAACTTTGGGAGGTGCATTATGGCCACAGAAGCTGATGCGCCAACACCTAACAAAAGAAGAAAAAAAAGTAACTCTCCCTTACAGATCTCATCATCCTCCTAATATTGTATTTGTGTCCTTCCATAAACTTTTTTAAAATTAGATTAGGCCAGCGGAGTTACCATAATTTGATCGAGGCAGAACACACAATTAATAATTAAAACAAATGGTAAAACATGTGCTAGTTTTTAAGAAAGAGTTATATCATTATACTGTTGAGATCCTTTCACGTTAAAATTTTAGTGTTTCCCACATTCTCTTTTGTATTTTTTATAATAAACTAAAACTAAAGTTAAATTCAAATACGAATTCAACCTTGTACAACGTATTCGGAGCGTCTATCTGCTTCCAGATCTGATGAAATTTGCCACGAATTAGAGGACTATGATATAGAGATAAACATGTGGCAGCGATCACTCGCACCGACCTCTTTGACCAATTTTATTTATTTTTTTTATTTTTTTTTTATTTTATTAATAGCAAGATACACAACAGGTAACCATTAACAGTGTATCTGAGATCAGATCAATAAACATAATAACAATAATATGAAATCCAACAGGACGATAAACATTGATATAGATTCAAATAATAAAAGCATATGTACAAACGAGGATTGTATTGAGTTAAGTTACCGGTAAAACAAGTAATAATTAATCCGTTAGAGAATAGAAAAATAATATAACAAATAATAATAAACTACAATAATTAGATGTGAGCTAGTCACTTTGCAGTTTAAGTGAAGAGGCAAACTTGTGGATGGAGTTCATCAGTGATTGGGAGTTGTCAAAGAAGTCATTGCGAGAGTTATTTGCTGATTTGCTGATTCTGTTCAGTGGACTGAACTTTATTAAGTCCGTGTTGGCAGAGTCAAGGCGAAACGGTGTAAGGTTCCTGACTTGTCTACAAGGAGCATTGAAGTTTATTTTACTCAGAATATCAGATGCTTCGTAAATTCCAGTGATTACTTTGGCTAGGAGGGCGATGTCAGCAGTAACTCTTCTAGTGCACAGAGGCCTCAGATGAAAGTAATCACACAGCGATTCATAATACACTGAGTGAGAGAATAGAGGATTGCGGTACGTAAGGTAACGGACAAAGTTTTTTTGGACTGCTTCAATTTTGTTAGTTAAAGTCTTTGTGTGAGGATTCCAGATGGGTGAACTGAATTCAAGGACTGGCAGAACAATAGTTTTATAAAGGATAACCGCATATCTGTAGTTTTTGAACTTGTATATGTTCCGTTTGATGAATCCCAGTGTTTTGAATGCTTTGCTGGTGATTTTAAGGACATGGGCATCGAATTTAGCACTGCTGGAGAAGAGAATCCCCAAGTCGTTAACTTGGTCACACCTTTCGATGATCACAGAGTTAACAGTGTACACCGTATTCATTATTGTGGAGATCTGCAAGATGAGAAAGAGATTACTTTGCACTTCGAGGGGTTAGCAGACAAGCCATTCAGAGATAGCCACAGAGAGAATTTATTGAGAGCACATTGAAGCTGTTGAGAATCGGTAATCTCCTTCACTGCTGAGTAGATCTTAAGATCATCTGCGTAGAGAGCAACTTGAACATTGGAGGTGTACATGAAAGAAGGAAGATCATTTACGAAAACAATGAAGAGAAGAGGACCTAAGGGAGAGCCTTGTGGTACTCCGCTTAGTGGTATAAAACAGTCTGAGTTCACTTGATCTATGATAACGCTCAAGGAACGATGCGTAATATAGCTGCGTAGCCATGAGAGCAAAGGGTTACGGATACCATATAGCTTAAGTTTTTCCAGAAGTTGTTCGTGCGGGACTTTATCAAATGCCTTGGATATGTCTGTGTAGACTGCATCAATGTAGGTGGTTATCAAGAGCTTCCGAGGTGTATTGCCAGAAAGGAAGTAAATTTGTGACTACTGACTTGCCACTGCAGAAACCATGCTGATTCTGATCAATAAAAGGCTTGAGAATTCGAAGAGATGTTTGTGCACTGCTGTGTCGAAGAGTTTAGCCAGGCTGTTTTGCAAGGTTATGGGTCTGTAATCGCATACGTCATTTTTATCACCTTTTTTGAAAATAGGGACTATATTGACCTGCTTAAAGTGCTTAGGATACTTTCCCAGCCTGAGAGACAGGTTGAAGATCCGCAGTATGAGGGGTTTCAATGTAGTGACAGTCCTTTTCCAAAATAAGCCTGGAATGTCATCTGGGCCTCTAGTATAGTCATTTCGCATGCTTTTTAATGCCGAATTTAAATCTTCATCAGTGATAAAGAGATTAATGAGGATATCATCTTTAACAGGTGTGAAGTCAGGAAATGAGGCAGGTCTCAATGTCTCATTTGTTTGAATTCTAGAAAAGTGTTTGGCAAACTCTTGAGCAATAATGAATTCGTCAGATAAGAGAATTCCATCTGCGTTACGGAGTTGTAACTTTCTACTGGTAATGTTCTTATGCTTCATGAAATTCCAGAATGGTTTGATATCTCTGTGAGTAAGCAGACTATCCTGAACTGACTCTGTATAGATGTTGTAGGAGTTTAATATGAGAGTTTTCACTTCTTTGCGGAGTTGGCTGAATATTTCGTAGTATTGACTGTCACTTGTTTGCTTATACTTGTTTCTGTAGAATTCTTTGGATTTAATTTTACTTATTAGTTCACTATTATACCAGTGCGGGTAGGTAGAGTGTGCGGTAAGATGGGATTGAGGAACAATGTCAGATATAACTGAATGGACACAGTTAATCAGGTTGTTGGTGAGCACATCGATGTCATCCATAGCGTCAGCGAGCTGCTTGTCTACATTTCTTAGAGCTAGGTTGAGCAGAGGCCAGTCAGCCTTTCTGAAATTGAATCGAGGAGCACGGGAGCTGCATTTGAAGTTATGAGAAGTCACTGTGATGTCAAAAGTAATTGGTGAATGATCCGAGTGAAATATGGGGTTGCCGGTGTGAACATCTATATGAGTAGAGGAAAATATTAGGTCGAGGTAGGCATTTTCTCTGGTTGGAAAGTTGCAAATTTGTTCCAGACCATAGCTGTGAAGCATATTAAAGAGAGCCCTAGCCTGCAGTGATGGAGAAGAAGATCCTAAATTGGCCATTTGACTAAAGTCACCCAAAACCATTGCTATGTCGGCAGATTGAATTAGTGGGAAGATTGATTCCAGCGAGCTTTCTAAGTACTGGAGGTCTATATTAGTTAAGGGAGGTGGAAAATAAAGCAATACTATTAAAACTTTTAACTTGCCAAGATGAAGAAGGCAGTATACTGATTCAATATTTGTGAAATTTGATGCAGTTTCACAGAGTATATGGTTAGAGTGTATAATAGCTACTCCGCCTCCACGAGATCCTCTGTCCTTTCTATGGATTGTGTATTGTCCATCTATAATCTCCTGATCATCAATATCAATGGAGAGCCAGGTTTCAGTGAGCAGGTAAATGTCGTAAATATGTGAGCCTTGGATTGCTCTGAAGTGGTTTAGGTTGCTAATTATACTCCTGCAATTCTGAAGGTAAACACTGAACAGTAGGGATCTGGGGATTCTATGACGAGAGGAGAACGTAGTATGTGTAGATAGCGGGGTATCTGATTGCTATGCCGGTGGAGAGGAGATTTTGGACTCCCTTGATGGTCTGTCCGTGAAGCGTTTTACTAGAGCCCCTGATAAAAGGGATCTTAGATTCAGCACTTTTTCTGTTTGTGATGGAAGGCATGTTATTATAAAAGATGAGTAGGCGGGACATCGTGTCTTCATAGAACGGACATCTACTCCGAAACCATATTCTTCTTTAATTAGGTTGATAAGATCTTCAGATGTAGTGGCGGGTCCAAGTCTAGAAAGAAAAATTCGGTCTTTTGTGGGAATAATTGTGATATTATACTTGTGTTTGAGTAACTGAGATTTTTCTGCAGTAGTTACATTCTGTGTTTGATGGGTTATGGCTGGAAGCTTGGAGAAAGTATCTTGAGATATAGATGCTTTAATATTTTCTGACGGTTTGTTCTGTTTTGATCTTTGGTGTGATATTTGAGACTGGCAATTAGAAACAGGTTTACTCGCTGTGGCGGCAGATCTACAGACAGGTTTGCAGACCTGATTAGATGTGGCAGCAGTTATTTTTGCATATGTTGCCTTAACTGATGTTGAAGAGAATTGCGCTTGGTGACTCTGAGCTTGTGAAATAGAGGTACAGACAGAACTGTTCCGCAGAGGAGAGTAGGTGGGAGGAGTGGTTCTATTTACATCAGAAGAATCATCTAACAGAGTCTGTTTGGCAATAAATTGCTCAGTTGAATGACTTGAGTCATGAATGTTAGCAGGCTTGGGCAAATTAATATTTGCAGCAGTAGAAGTATTGAGGCCAGTGGAAGGTGAAGATCTGGTCTCAATACTTAGGGCATCGTCAGTTAATGAAGAATTCGTATTCACTTTGAGCCCATTGGTTTCGAGAGTAGGTTCAGAATTCTTCCTAGCTTCCCTTAAGTGGCAAGACATAATTGATGTCAGATTTTTAATTTGGGCGTTAATGTCAGAAATTTCAGCCTGTTGATTAGTTAATATTGTTTTTATACCACAGATCTCCGTGGATAGCTCGCTGTTTCCTTCATTGAGTGTATTAGAATCCAGGAGAATTTCAGAGTTTGCAGTATGAGGTGCGCTGATTAGATGAGTTTGAATGAGGATTTTCTGCATAGTGTTAAAGAGTAGTTCCTGGAATTCAGTTGATTGCAGAATACCAAAGGTTGGATTCAGAGTTTCCGTAGGGAAGGAGTTAGCGCTGAGATCTTCTGACAGCACAGATATATGTGTTTGAGTTGATGCATCTGAGATTTGATGCGACCCCAAAGACAACAAAGAAGGATTAGAGGCTTCATCCATGTACGATTCAGAGTCGGTATTTCTAGTTATTGGCATGATATTTGTCTCAAATGTACTAGAGTACGGCATTTCAACTTTGTTAGCGGAAGAGGAGGAAAGTGACTCAGGTTCTGTGCTGTTTGGCGTTGCAACAGTTATAGGGCTTTTGTCAGAATTTCTGAGTCGACATCTATCACAACAGAATGATTTCCGCCGACTTTTATTTAATTTTTTCAGGTCAGAATGTGTACAGTCATTGCATATTAATTGTTTGCACTCAGTACATTGGATAATGGGGTAAGAGCTGGTCCCACAGATGGTGCAGACGCTAGAATTTTGACAGGAGGTAGTATTTGTCATATTGAATTCAGTTGCTGTAGTGTTACTAGATAATTTAATATCACCACAGTTGTGGTTTAGCAAGCAATTGGCACTGTGACCTGCCGGTCGCCTTAGTTGCCCTGCAGTGAAATCCATGATTTTTATTTTATTTAATGATTTTTAACTAAGAAATACATAGTTCTGAGTCCCAAACCCTTCAGGTCCAGCTCACCGTAAATTACCTTAGCTTCCGAGACCAAAATTTAATATGTGTTGAATATCATAGGATCGTAGATTCGATTACTTTGGGTCAACAAAATCTAAAACGGCGCTGCAAGGGATAAAGAAAAACGGGTTCCAGAAATGCTTTCAGCAATGAAGAGATCGCTGAATAAGTGCACTAAAATTTGATGGATACAGTAAACCTCTTGTCAACTCCATACTTTTAAATAGAACACGTTGTAGGAAATGTTATCTAATACTGAGCTGCTCTGCGGATTTCGGATTCCATTCTAAGTTCTCATTTAAATACCAACAAAGAAATGCAAAATGCCAAGTTTCTTATAGAAAATTCACTTCCCTACAAATAACATCATAGGATTTCTAAGCAAATATTATCCAAATCAGGATTTCGCAATATCGTCAAGAGTATTTCCAAGGAGCAGTATATAATTTAGCTCGCCTCCAACAACCAAGCTCATTGTTTTCATCTTTTCTTTTTTCGGTTTTTGGTGAACGTGCCACCTATACGCCCTCTGAATAATCACTTCCTGGACGTGTTTGCGTTTAATTAGACTTCACACTTTTTCTAATCTCTCCGCAAGAACAATTGCGAGGTGTCCTGGCTGATTCGTGAGAAGATTTTCCTCTTGGAGACCAGAGAGAGTTTCTGTCTACAGAAATTCTGATCTACTCAGGAGGGTCGTCAGAGGCCCTTTCCACTCTACATGCAAATCACCGCGAGGGTTTCTATTTTTGCATTATAAATTATTCATACCTAAAGAAGTGAAGCGCACTACCGTGTGCTTCCTTTTATACCATTTCGGCTATTTTTTAAGCATTTTAGTTTATTGCATCTTCCAAAATTGAGTTTTGTACTTAAGAAGCTGTGTACTTCCCACCTCGCCTGCATAATACTCTTTATTTTTTGCGTGTCTCTTGTCTGGACTTTTTTTTTTCCAAAGAACTACTTGAACCATTTAAAAATTTAAATTCATAATATTTGTATTTAAAGGCAGTTTACAGAAAAATTCTTCAAAGTTGTGAGATGCGCTCCTTGATTCAAGCAAAATTATACTCCAATCGACCAGGTAAGCGGTCATGAATGCGATGTCGTCTACGTCATTTAAATATTACGTATATGATTAGAAATACCATTCAGGTAAATTGGTACGCTGTCCTCGTGGGTAGCACAGTGAAGCATTTTAGGAGCATCGGCATCGGTAACTAAGGCCATGTTGCTCCGTGTATACTGTCTGTAAATTGCGTGTGTTTTGAGATCGATTTTCTGTTTGCTGGACGAAAAATGCAAGTTTCTAAGAGAAAAAAAAGCATGCTACCCACGTGTGAGACCGACTAACTCAGCTATTTTGTGAAAAAGGCCCATAAAAATTCCTCGCGTAATTGACCGACTTGAACTCAAGCCATTTCCATCCGGTGTTGGGAGGACGGCGATCCTACCAGAAAGACTAGGTTCAATTCCCGTCAATGAAGCTAAGCTTTTTTTTTACACAACGTGGTTGAGTTAGTAGATCTCAAGCGATGAGTGCATGGTTCTTCTTCACGTAAACTAAGGTTTCTCGTCTAGAAAATAAGGCAAATAATCTATAAAACACACGCAATTTACGCTATCGTTGGTAGCACAGTTGGTAGAATTGATCGGGTGGAAAGGACCTGAGTTCAAATTCTGGCGATGATATGAGGAATTTTTATGACCCCTTTTTCACAAGATGACTGAATTAGTAGGTCTCAGGCGACGGTAGCATGCTTTTTGGCAAGATCAACTCCCCTGACTTCTGGGATATATGTCAGTGGCATGTTCCACTTCCTTCCCTAAGAGCCACCCCTCTTCTTCAGCTACAGCGGAACAGGCTGAAGATCGGTGACAGATTTCTACCTGGCCAAGTACTTCCTACAATTCAAGCCTTTCTAATGATCGGAGATGACCTCCAGAAATTCGCTTCGGATCGCAATTACAGGCGTTCGTTGGCCGAATTTTTTCCCTTTTTGTTTGGCCCCCCCGTGATGTCGACTCATACCGATATCTCCACCTACTATCTGTTATGAGGCGTAGAACGGCACGTCGCAGGTACACCGACGAACTGTTTCACAAGAAAATCCGAAACCGTATACCGAACAACTTAATGCACGCCTGTGAAATATTCTGACTTACAAGCATATATGTATGTGCTTTGTACATATGAACGTCCATATACATTGCTGTACTCTCTGCCTCAGAACTATGTATATACTCCTATTTATAGAATGGTTTAATGCCACGTTTTTAAGTTAATTTCATGTTATGTTATCTTTTTGTTATACTGTACATGTTTTTCTATTAGCCCATAACCTTGTCAAGCGCCTGGCCTCCTGGCTGTGAGGGGCACATTATTATTATACAATAAAGATTTATTCTTCTTCTTTTTTTTGCCAGGAAACTCAGGTTTTTCATCCAGCAAACAGAATCGACCAGAGAGCGCACGCAATTTACAGATATGTTATAAACCCTAAAAAAAAACAATGCTTAATTTGCAGAGACAATATGCTGACGCCTCAGTGCCTTAATTGATTTTCCGCTAAACAAACGTATACGCAATTTGTAAGCTCTTGTAGCTGTCACATCCTGACTAATACACTGTTCGTCTTCGAAATTGCTCAACTAGAAAGAGTGGATGGATTTATCTGAAACTTTGCATGCATAACTGTGACCTATGTGGATAAATGATTATAAATATAATCTTTATTGTGTACAAAAGGATGTATACAATTTACCATTCACAGCAGGAATGCCAGGAGCTTCACATTGGCTGGTGGACAAAAGCCTTGAGGACGGGGCCCACATCGAAGTTCGGGTTCATCCCCCAGGGCCAACAATATAATAAGTTTCAGTTAAATTATTAGTACTGTATGTCGAAATGATCGGCATAGTAGAACGTCCAATAACCTGTCTGTTACCGACCTGACGAAAGAATCTTAATCTTTAGATGGCGAATACGAGAGCTTGAACAACAAGGTTGATGCCCTCGAAGGGCATCAACTTGTTTTCAGTGTTGTTTAACAAACTCTCGTTGAACAAGACTTCAACAAAGGCCCTTTTCAAGTGTTTGTTGAAGTATTATAACGAGCAACCTATCAAGTTACGCAACTTATAGCTGGAAAGTACAGTCGTGCATAAGATGACAGCGGATCCTTAATGGCAGAAAGGGTTGGTAAATATACACAGGGAGTAGCTGTTGTCGGTGACTGTTGTCAGATAAACGGGAATATGCACAAATAGGAGAAGTGGAATAGGACCATGGTATGTCTGCCAAGGTATAAAGTTTATGATGCTCTAAAGCAGTTATAATCTTTAAAGAGCACAAAATGCGAGGGTGTTGTACACGTTGGTGCTAATTATTTTATGAATAGGAGGTTTCAGGATTTACTGAACAGATATAGGACATTTTGAGAAAAACTGCTAGTTAGGATAAAACTAGGAAGTACATGATGGGAGGGACATTCGTGTCAATCAATTCGGTCCTGGACCGATTGTGCAAGGCGAATCGCCTCTGCTTGTTAACAGAAGAAGTTTTACAAGAATGGGTGTACTTAAACAAAATGATACAAACAATATTTGCAGATGGTATCGAGGCACTGTTGGGCGGGTCAGAGTTTGTGTATCCCCCAGTTTGGGGGATACGCAAATAATAGATTTTCAACAGCCAAGCAGAGGTGTAAATGATTCTTGCAGTACTTCTATTGGGACTTGAAGAAGCGTGGAAAGCAAGGTGTCAAGTTTATGAGGCCTGTTTGGGGTCATCATGATAACAGCAAATATATCTGCTATATTAGCCTTACAAATAGCAAAACAGCAAACACACGTATACTTTCTACGAGGTGTGGCAATAAAGTTCCCGGACTGGTGTTTTTGCAGTCATATTCGATGAGTTTCAAAATAAATGGAGGTTGCATGTTGTAGTTTAAATTTCCTTCAACAGACGGTGGAATAGTGATTGTACAGTAAAGTTGCAAGTAACACCAGTTTAATTTATAGCGATTTTTGCAATGGAGCAATGAACCAATATCGAATTTTGCTTTAAACTGGGAAAATCTGCAACAGAAACGCATGAAATATAAAATCTGTTTATGGTTATGAAACGTTAAGTTGTACCAGTGTGTTTGAGTGGTGTAAATGGATCAATCATGGACCTGAGGATGTTTGTGGCGATCCAAGAAGTGGGTGGGGGTCCATCAACATCTAGAAATGATGAAAGAGTTGCAATTGTTACGGAAATTTAAGCAAGAAATCGTCGAATTATTAGCGATGAGTTGTATATGGAGACGATTCGTCAAATTTTGCATGAAGATTTATGGTAAAGGAAGGTCTGCGCAAAAATTGTACCACACAGCCGCACGAATGAACAGAAGCAACGAAGAGTATCATCATGGGAAGACTTCATCCAGACTTTTCAAGGTAATCCTAATTTCCTTCGACTGTATTGACACTGGAAACGTTTGTTGGGTGGTTCAGTACGACACAGAGATGAAGCGTCAGAGCATGCAGTGGATTTAAAAATCATCACCAAGTTTCAAAAATTTCGTTTACATACAGAGGTCCAGAATCAAGAGGATATTGATCATATTTTTCGAATTTATACCTGGAGAGAGAGAGAGAGAGAGAGAGAGAGAGAGAGAGAGAGAGAGAGAGAGAGAGAGAGAGAGAGAGATGCTGCTTCTACATACTAGTGCTTCATAGACTATTTCCCGACTAAGATTAGAATTTCGAGAGAAAGGCAACTAGTTGCACTACAGTACTCCCATCCATTCCTCGCTTGTTGGATAGATCAACCATCCACCCTGCTCCCCAATAGCGCTAGCAACCTTAGGAAAGATTCTTCATCTTTCCTAAGGTTGGTTGATGGTTCAGAAACCTTTAGAACGGTGAATTAAGTGCATTAAATCAAGTCGGGAAAAATTTGAATAAAACTAAAACCATTTTTGATCTCCTTCATTTCTGTTCTTTTTATTGCACTAGTCTGGGAATTTTATTGCCGTACCTCGTGTACTAATGGTAGGAGGATAGCAAATAAATAAGTTGAATGGTTTTTTTTATTATGATGATCTGTGTAGAAGAAATATAGGGCATCCTTGCACCATACCGCTAATACCAATTTCAAGTATTGTAAAGTCATAAAATGTGGAATTTATATAAGAAACATGGTGCCACTCAGATACAGGGGAAGCAGATTATCAGGTTATCTAAATGCTAATTCTACTCCACCATGGCACACTGTAATGATAATGCAGAATGTACAATTGCCAGGAATATCTATATTGTGCTGTATTTGTGATGCGTGTTTCTCGTTGTGTTTAGTTTTTTTCTGGGCACTTTGCTACTAGTAATTAGAGATCACTTGCTGCTTTCCAGTATCCGTCCACGCCATGAGAAGGCGGCCACAAATATATACGCAGTGTAATAGACTAAATCCTGCATTCATAGGTAATAGCGCAAGTTTTATAGGTGGTAGCGGTCCCGCATCTACTGTAAGTCGTGCAACACCAGAGGATGTTGAATCGCGGCCTGAAGGGCAGCAAAATAAATTTAGTCCCAAGAGCGTGGCAGCAATTTTTTTTTTTTGTACTTCTTAGTACATTTTCTAAGAAGAAGAAAATTTACTGTAAGTATATATTCTCAGTCGGAATTAAGTCTATATTCCATATTCCGAAGAATAATCCGAGAAGATCATCATTTTAAACCTATGGTTGAAGTTATAGTCCTCATAGAATCTTCAGAGAGATATCCTGTATACCCTTTGGGCAAATCCGCTGCGTAAATGCGAAGAAACTGTAAATAGTAAAAGCCAATCTACGCAGTAGTATCGATGCATTGTAATGTCATGTCATGGTATTTGGTTCTTGATTGGCCTCTTGGCCCCTGTTTTCCGACACTGTGACGTGGAACTGGAAGCCACTCCTCATATTTGGGGTCAAAACGTTCTCTCCTTCTAGGTGGAGGAATGACGAGCAATGCTCGTTCTCGAAAGCGAAGAATGATTATCCGGTATTTAATTTTCTGAACTTTAATACTTCTGAAAATCCTTAAATTTCGTTAGCTCGAGCAGATTCGTAGCGGTATTTAGAAACCTTATAGAACTTTCTTGTTTCTAAAATAAATCGCACTTCAATTATTAGTACAATTAAGCTACTCCCTCCTCACCCCCTACGAACCCCATCGTCCTAAAAAAAAAAAAAAAAAAACAACCAATCATTGCGGAAAGGCTTGCGCAAAGAACATCCAATTAATTTGTTAGAAACAGAAGTTTTCGTATAATAGGATTACCAGCGGGATTTAATGGTTCGTTCTAATTAATCTTCTCCATTTCATTAAAAGTTCTGAGTACCCCATTTATTGAATGATTAATTTTTCGAGAGAAATGTTCCCAAATGGGGAGAAGCGGTTTCTCTATTACACACAGGTCTTAATTTGTCACTAACCATTTTAATATATATTTTTTTTTGTTCTGACTTCTTCGACTTCATTTCACGAACTTGTAATGACAAAATACCTTCGAACCACCTTCAAAATATTGAGCGAAATACCAGACAGAAAAATCGTAACGGAAAGTATGAAGGAAGAAATGATGTGAAACTCTCATCATTCGTAATTTATTCATATTACTCAAATTGTTCGTAATTTATTTATATTTATATTGCAGAAGCCGGCTACCCGAGTCGATGGGTATTTGAGAGGTTCTAATGTCTCAGTTAGCTCAGAATTATGCATAAATGTGATACAAAAATTTGTTAAAAAAACATGCAAAAATATACAAACTTCAGTACAAAACATAAGATGCAGATTTATGTCCAAAATGTTCTAAATAGATTTTTTTTTTGCAATTATGCAGACATATGGCATAAACATCTATACAAATTATGGAGGCATATGGCATAAACGTCTGTACAAAACATATGATATACTTTTGTACATGTATGATATATATTTCTGTACAAATAATACAACATTATGTATACGTAGTACAAGATTTTGTACAAAACTTAATAAACAGAATTTGTACAAAAATTACACAGATTTCTGTACGAATAATGGAAAGATCCTTAGACACAAAAATATGCACAAATGATGCAGTCGTCTTCTTCTTCTTCTTCTTATTATTATTATTATTATTATTATTATTATTATTATTATTATTCAGTTTATTAAGTTTGATTTTATCCCTGTACAACTGGTTGGCTACAAGGGTGTACATAGAAATATAAAAACATATGGTTGGTTGGTTGATATGATGTTTAATGGCACAAGGGCTGCTAAGGCCATATTGTGCCTGATTCTATTCGGTAGTGCCATTACAAGTTAAACTCTGTAAAATAATCCCGTCTGCTTTAAGAAATAAAAGAACTCAGCTAGATTTTCATTGTCTCCAATCAGATGTTGTAATGTCAAAGGTTCTTCCAGATGTGAAAGCGATTTGAAAATTTTGTTTCGATAATTATTATAATGATTGCAATTTATTAGAATATGTTTCACCGTAAGTGTAGTGTGACAAAATGTACAAATAGGCGGATCTTCCCCCTTGAGAAGATAAATATGGGTTAGATACGTATGCCCAATACGCGTCCTAGCCAGGATCACCTCCTCTTGCCTATTTGATCGCATGCTTGAGGGCAACAACTTAGGTTCCTGTTTAAATTGAAGCAGTTTATTGCCGTACTGAGCCTGCCAGACTTGCAACCATTGCTCTTCACACACGTTTTTTATGACTGATTTGTAGTCTGTGTATGGCACTTGGTAGTTAGGAGATCTTACATTGATTGGATGTTTAGCAGCTTGATCTGCGTATTCATTTCCTTTGATGCCTACATGGCCTGGTATCCAACAGAAACTGACTGATTGGTTTACAGATTGTAACGCAATAATCTGTGATCTAATTTGCTTCAAGACGGGGGTGGATTGGTTTGGATGGATTTTTCAACGATTTTATTGCGCTCAGAGAATCAGAGTAGATCATAATTCGCTTCCTGGACAGATTAGTCACGTGATCCAGAGCTATTTTAATCGCCTACAGTTCAGCAGAATAGACGCTGCATTCCTTTGGAAGGGACACAGAAGTAGAAAAGATAAAAGAAACTGCCGCTGCGCCCACTGTCGTACTTGTTTTCGAGCCGTCGGTATATATTTGAAGACACCGAGAATTTTCTGCGACATGTGCAGCATGGAGTTTCCTGATGGTAAGGTCTGCTGCTTGCTTTTTCCCCCATTGTTGGAATGAGAAGTCACAGACCGGTGTATAATCAGACCACGGAGGGTCGTGATTGCTCATTTCCTGGAAGACATTACCCATGTCTAGATTCCAACATTTGATAACTGTAGCAACCTTATCCCAATAGGCTTGTTTTCGTTAGGTTTGTTTTGATAAAATGTGGTCCATTGGGGCTCAAATAAGTATGGCGAGATAGGATGAAAAGGAAACTCCGTATTTTTGCTGCATAGTTGAGGATCAACATTTTCCTCCGAAGATGGAGTGCAGGCTCGTGTGCATCTATATATAGACTCTGTACATGGGATGTTCTGAATGCTCCTAAAGCAGTTCTTAGGGCACTGTGATGGATAGTGTCTAGCCGAATTAGTGCACTTTTCCTGGCAGAGTCATAGATTGGAGCTCCATAATCCAAACGAGATCGAATTAATACCCGATAAAGCCGAAACAGAGTGTATCGGTCAGCACCCCATGTCAATGAAGAGAGTACTCGGAGGATATTTAATTTTTTCAGGCAAATGGTTCTCAGATATGTGATGTGTTGTAAGAAATTTAATTTATTGTCCAGGATTAGGCCAAGAAATCTGATACTATTGGAAAGAGGTATGGTGAAATTTTTAAGATGTAGTTCAGGCTCAGGGTGGATCTTACGTTTTTTACAGAAATGAACACAGATTTTTGTGCTGATAAGCGGTAGCCATTGCGAGACATCCACAGCTCAATTTTGGTAATTGAGATTTGAAGCTGTCTCTCAATAGAATTCATAGTTTTTCCCTTGGCACGAAATCATGAGGTCATCTGCATAATGATATAATTCTACTGTGCTTGGAATATCATGGATGATATTAGCATTAACATTAGCATTAGTATTAGTAGGGGCATTTGATGCAAGAGAGCAAGCTTATGCAGCATCAGCCAAAAAAAAAAAAAAAAAAAACCCACTTCACCCCTCTGTTCGTTCGAAATACCTGTCCAGCTGAGCCTTAAACTTATTTAGGCTATCAACTTCCACGACAAGGGATGGAAGTCTGTTCCACCAACCAGCCACCCGCTGGCTAAAGGCAAATTTCCGCACGTCTATCCTACATCTGTCTTTCCTCAATTTGAATTTATGCCCTCTCAGGTGATTATTCTGAGCTAGAGGAAGCATCCCATCAGCATTGAGCATGCTCAATGCTGATGGGATGTTTTTTTTTTTTTTTTTGGCTGATGCTGCATAAGCTTGCTTTCTTGCATCAAATGCCTCTACTAATGCTAATGCTAATGCTAAAGATTCAGCATTTGTCATCCTGGTCTCACTTTGTGACTTGATGCTACTAGTGGTGGGGATGGAAACTGGGGTATTACAAGTCTGGTCTCTGTTGTTTTGCTTCAAGGATGGCTGAGGAACTGAAAGCTGAGCTCTAGCCGATTCAGCGAGTGATATGTTCGGTGGAACTGAGTCATTGGTTTGTGTAGCAATTGAACGATATTTCTTTGTAACATCTGCATATGTACGTGCAGGAGTATCTTTCAGTATTTGTCGTCTCGCTTCCTGATAAGGCACTTTATTTTCAACTTTAAATTTCTGTATTTTTTTTCCAACTTTCCATAGCTCGCAATTTCTAGAATATGCAGGATGATCTTCCCTGCAGTTAGGGCAAACTGGAGATGTAGCAGTACAGTCTGTTTGAGTGTGATCCTGGGATCCACATTTTGGGCATATTGTGTTTCCTCGACATGTTGCTTGAGAGTGTCCGAACTTCTGACACTTATAACACCGTATTGGATTTGGTATATGTGGGCGGATATGGCAATTTAGATAACCAGCTTTTACAGTATTTGGTAAGTTTGGAGTATTGAATGTGAGAATTACACTGCGGGTTGGAATGAGATTGCCATCTCTACGAGTCAAAATTCTCTTAGCTTGTATGACCTTTTGGTCTTTAAGTTCTTGTACAAGCTCCTCTTCTGTTACATTCAATAGATCCCACTCAGAGATAAAACCTTTGGAACTATTTAGGGTTGAGTGGGGAGATATTTTAACAGGGATACCACCAAATGTTGTCATCTTTAACAACAATTCTGAATGTTTCGACTGTGTAGTTTCCACAAGCAAATCCCCTGACTGTAACCTTTTGACCATATTAGGTGATCCAGCAGCATTTTCTAGAAATCTCTGTATAATAAATGGAGAGAGTTTGCTCACTGGTTGACTAGTTAAGGAATGGATAATCAGGAAAGTTGGATACTCAGGTTGATGATTATCTATTTTTAAGGGCTTATGTTGCGCACTACTTTCATCGGAGTTATGTCAATCTATGGTATTTGAGCTTGAAGGCTCTAAGGCTGGATAATTTTCTTTATCCATGTCGGCTCCTTTTCGCCCTGGGGGATTAGCTTTTCCACCCAGGTTACCGGCCCCGCCACGGGGAGGCAGGAGCAGTGCCGCTTGTGGCCAAGCGTAGAAGTTAGTACGGTTAGTATATACAATAAAGAAAAAGGTACTTTCCTTTTTCTGGCTCTCTTTCTGTACTTTTAAAAAGTAGAGCTAATCAACAGAAAGGCTTATGAACGAAATGAAACAAGGAAAAACTCAGTCGCTTTGGAAAATCGCTATAGGAATCGCAGTACTACATATTTAGCACAGAAAATCGCTTGGCCTCAAGAATCGCTTGGCACCCGGGGCCATAAAAACATATATTAAAAGGACGATCGACAGTGTTTGACAATGCACTTGACTGGAGTTAGCATAGTTTCTAAGAAAATACAGGGTGATTCAGGATGAATAGGAAATATTTTGTGAGGTTATAGTATCGATTATTCTGAGTAAAAAGTTTCATATAAACATGTATCCAATTCTCAATGGATACGAAGATACAACTGGTTGAAACTGGCGCGCACAAAGTCATTATGAGAGGTATTAAAGACGATAAATGACTTGTTGTTGATATTTATTGAGTTTTTGAATGATAAAAAACACAAATAATTGACAATTTTTTTGCAGTTCACAATAAATGTTCGAAAATCCCACCGCCAACCTCAATGCACTTTGTAACTCTTGTGGTAGTATGACGTGTGGCTCTTCTGAGGTCGTTTCTTTATTAGGGCAGCAGGATCGAAATTGCGATTCGTCTCTTGTATTCACCTTTTCTTTGTATACTGTGCTTTTCATCCATCCCACAAATAAAAATCTAACGGAGTGAGGTCTGCATACCTTGGTGGCCAACCCATCGTTCAGGGAAAGTTCGATTTAGATATTGTATCACCAGTCGGGTATAATGTGCAGTAGCTCCGTCGTGCTAAAAGCACATACCAATCCTTGTAGCCAAGGGAACATCCTCCAATAGTAGTGGAAGTTCGTTTTGCAGAAATTCTAGGTAAATATATATATAATCTTTATTGTGTGCAAAAGGATGTATACAATGTACCCTTCACGGCAGGAATGCCAAGGGCTTCACATTGGCTGGTGGACAAAGGCCTTGAGGACGGGGCCCACATCGATGTTCGGGTTCATCCCCCAGAGCCAACAATATTATAAGTTTCAGTTAAATTATTCACAATATATTCATAAAGATATTATACATTAATTAAAAGATATTTTTGACATTATATACAATATTATACAGACATCCTTTTTAAATTTATTATACTGCGACATTACTGTGCAGTTTGTGCTGTGCACTCTCTCTCCGGTATTTGCGATCCTTGGCAAATTTGTAGAGGTCACCGTCGATTGCTTGGACTGTAGTGAGCATCTGCCTGGGGAGAAAACGTTCGCTAAGGGCTAGTCTATTATGGTTGGCTATAAGTGTTGGAGCTGACCTCAGTCCGGATTGAGGGCTTCTCCAGCTGCACAGTTCCCATACGTTTGGCTCCGAGATTATTCCAGTGGTCAATTTGGCAGTTGGTGTGAGGCGTCTTTCCATTATAAGGTTCGGCATTCGGGCAAAGTTCAGTGCGGTTGCCATCGCAGTTGTTCTTTGCTGGGGTGGACAATGATGTTTATGCGTGATCCAACGAAGGAGCCAGTATTCGGAGGAGTACACGCGCTTGATATTCGTGGGGATTGCAGATGCCCATATTTCTGAGGCATATAACAAGACGGAGTATACAGAGGTGTATACGTACCGCCGAGTCACATCCATATCCCTAACGTGAAGTAGTTGTTGTTTGGTAATCACCGCATTTTGCAGAATTTTGTTATGAGCATGTCAATGTGGGGCTTGAAGGTCAGTTTTCATTCGAAAACTACTCCCAAGTCCGTATGTGTATTTATCACAGGAAGGAGAATGCCATCTAGAGAAGCTTGGACTTCAGTGGGTTGGTGCTTCAAAGAAAAGACAATTTGGGCTGATTTTGCAGGATTAATAAGTAGTCCAAATTGATGGAGATATGATTCTAAGTCGTGTAGTTTTCGATTGATCTTTTCATTAATTTTTGAGATATGTTCGCCCGGGTTAATCTGGATGTGTAGCTTAATATCGTCAGTATAGCAGATTATGTCTTCTCTCTCTAGAACAAATGGAATAATGACTGCAGTAAATAATGTTCCGGAGAGGACGCCGCCTTGGCGGACTCCCGCAGTGATTTTTCTTGAGTTATATCTTGATCCGCTGTAAGAACAATGATTCTATCTGATAGCAGGGTTGTGATAAACCACAACATGTCACCTTTTATATGGAAGTAATTTTCTAGGAGGTGAACGAGCGAGGGAATGCTGATTGAGTCGAAGGCAACTTCCAGGTCCACGTACGTGACGGAAGCTCTGCTTTAGCTTCTAGTACTCTGAGAATGGTGCTGGTAATGGATGTTAAATTGGTGACTGTGGATCTTCCGGGAATGGCATAGTGAATTTGTGGGGGTGTTTAAGGCAAGATTTGATTGGGGATGGTTGAAAGTAATGCCTTCTCCATAAGTTTCAAGAGGCTGGAAGAGCGAGAGATTGGCCTGAACTGTTTAATGTGGGATGCAGATTGGCATTTAGGATGTGGTCTCACAGCATATCTGTTCCAGAGAGGGGGAAAGTAGTGTTGCGTTATGACACGGTTAAAAATTGAGAGTAGTGGATCGATAATAAACGTCCTGAGACACTTGATCATGAATTGTGGCACAAGGTCGGGACCTACAGTTGCGGTGGGTGACAATCTATTTATAGCAATTATAAGCTGCTTCCTGGTGATACTAATGGTAGCGAGCATATCCGTTAGGATGTTGTTGACAGGTAAGTTGCCTGGATATGTCGGGGCCACATTGTTCGAGAAACGTGCAATGTGGTCCATCCACAGTTCAAAATCCAGTGTTTTAGGAATTCCAGTGTGCCGAGTCATAAAATGGTTTTGCGTTTTTGTAGGGTTGCTTTTAGATGTTTTTTGACTGCAGATGATTTCTGGCAGTTGAACACTGTCCTTGCTCTGAAGAAGGCAATCCGATCTTGTACAGCGCCTGACTCTTTCCATCTTTTTACGCAGATTTTGTTTTTCTTGGAAGGTTTTGTTCAGTGCAGGTGTCCACCAAGCTCTTGAACAAGGAGTGATGCAGACAGTCGTTGTCGCTCCGTAGTTGGCAGTGGTCCAAATCCACCTGGTCATGAGGTCCACAGCCAACTGGAGATCGCAATTGTTGAGATCTTCCCAAGGGATGGAGGATGCGGCTTCACGACATCGTGGTGGATCTATGAATTTGGGAGATGTTATTTCTTTTTTTTCTTTTTTGGGTCTTTAATATTGAAGTTAGATGTGGCTAAGTGCAGGAGTATGGCAATAGGTTCGTGATCGGATTGAAAGAGATTGTGAGGGTTGTCTTCGAGGTCGCATGGTGCTGAGGAGAATACCAAATCTAAGAGATTGGATCCTCTCGTGGGGTGGCAGTTGAGAAGCCTGATACCTAGTGAATCCATACTGCTAACAAGTGCCCTACTAAGATGTGCGAGAGTAGGTGGAAGATTGAAATCTCCACAAACAATATGCTTAGCAGAGGCGTGGAGGTGATTCACTAGCCAATGGATTACATCTTCAATGATATCACTGTTTGGGCCTGGTGGAATATATACCGTTGCTATGTCTATCAAGTAGGTGTTAAGCTTGAGGGACACCATGGCAGCTTCAAATGCAAGGGATTGGCTTACCACAGAATGTACCAATGAAAAGAGGGTGGCATTGTAGAGTATTGCGACTCCCCCTCCTTACAATCCACTCTAGAGGAGCAGAGCATCTGGTGACCAGCCTGAGGTGCACAGGCAATGGAGTCCTACCCATTCCCAAGGCACGTTTCAGAGATACAGAGGACATCTAGGGTTTTCGACAGTAGAAGCTGTTCGACAGTGTCTAGCTTGTTATAGATACTTCTTGCATTTTGAAAGACAATTCGAATGGTGGTAGCCTTAATAATTGCAGGTCGTACGAGTGGCAAGTCTCTTTTTTGGGGCCGCATTGGTTTACTGTGCTTTATGATATGTACAGGGATATTAGAGACAGGTTTGCAGCCTTGGGGATTGACATCATAAACGGCTGGTAGTTGGATTGATTGATATGTAGACATTTTGTTTCCTATAGTAGGTTTGTTCTCAGTAGATTCATTTGAACTCTTCTGCGTTTCTTTGGCTTGGCAGCTTGGTGGTTTTAATTGCTATTGCATTTGTTGATGATTTTGGTGGTTTATCGCGGTTCTTGGCGTCTGGTCTAGGAAGGGTTTGACGGGAGTTCCAGGGGGCCTAGCCTTGGATCCAACATGAAGCTCATCATCTCTGGGTGGCAGGTAAGGATGAAAGATGCGTAAGTTGGGTACCTACTTCTTCTCTGTCTCACATTAATATTTATTCTGTGAAGTTCTGCAAACATGGGCTTAATGCTGCCTGGTTTAGTAGTTGGTTCCAGTCGAGAAGCAAAGATTTGCCCACGAGTCTGGACCGCTGTGATATTGTACGAATGTGAGTGATTCCCCTTAGTGGAGTGTTGTGTGCCACCTGTTTTTCCCCGTTTGTCTTCCACGTTCCATTTTCTGATAGGTTGAATATATGATCCCGGTTTCTTTTGAGTGAACCTGTTGATCGGCGAGAAGAGATTTGTGCAGGGAGTGCATGCAGTTTGTAAGCCTTGCTGGTGGGGTCTTTTGGATTTTATGATCGTCTTTTTGGCTGGTAACTACTTCTGCAGATGTGGGCATTAATGGACTCTTTTCAGTTTGGATTGTCTGCTCTAACATTTTAGGTTTGGTTTTATTTAGGGTCGATACTGTAGAGGGGCCACCTGAAAGGTCTTTGAGCGGCTATCTCCAGTGATGTTAGATGCAGGTTTGGTAGAGGTATCTTCACTGAAATCTGTATCTTTGCTGTTGAGCTGATTAGTGGATTGTTCTCTTTTGCTATTTTGAAGGTTGGGTTCTATGGTAGAAGGCTGGTTCACTACAGTGAATTTATTTACAACTACTTGTGCCTTGAGTTGTTGTATTTCTTCAAGTAGGCTTGAGTTTTGGGCTTTGATTTGCTTAATCTCATTAATAAGCATATTCAGCTGCGTGTTTATGAGCATCCCATAATTATCACTTATCTGCAGGCAGTTTTCCCTGTGCGTCAAAGTTGTTACCGTTTGGCAGCACTTTGTGGCTGAGGTAGCTATATCATATATGACTCCTCCAGGGCGACGTGGAACTGCTGTGCGTTCTAACAGAGACGTGGAGGTAGCGCTATCATCTGTGGGAGAATGATTGTCGCCATCGGCGATATGTATCTGCTGATCGGAAGTTTCGGGTGTGGTGCTTCCGCTGGGGTGTGGTAGGATGGCTTTATTTTTCTGTGCAGATGATGCAGTTTCAGTTGATGTGCAGGGTATCTCATTACGTTGGGGAGGTGCCCTTGATGCACTGTTGAGGGACTCACTGTCAGGTATTTCCTTGCATGAAAGACATGAAAAATTGCGTCTCCGTTGCTTATTCATCTTTTTTAAATCACTTTTGAGGCATGATCCACAAAATGTAGCGTAGCACGCAACACAGATAATGCATAGATCAGTGTTTAATTTGCATAATTTACATTCGGCTATGGTGAAGACTTCATTTAACTCGGTCATATTTGGATGCCTGATGAGAAATGCTCGTGTTTGAAGGTTTAACCGGCTAAATTGATAGTATTTAGTTCAGAAAGCTTGTCACCGACTTTAGGAGTGCAGTTAATCTGTTTCCGGGGGAGGGAGTGAATTTCCAGGAATTAGTAATTGAGGCGTATCGCCAGGGCAACTGATCGCAAGTACTAACCTACAGCAGTGCAGTCTGACCTTGATCTGTAACCGGCAGCGGTGAGTGGTGCCGGTCAATTGTCAGGGCGTTAATACAGCTTGATCATGTCCGATTATGAGATTCTGTAATATGAAAAGGAACTGCAAATAATAAATACCTGGGTGCCTTGGTCGCCTTGAAGTTGGTGCCTTCTTCTTCAGAGTCACTTGAGGAGTATAACGATACTAAAATCACCTTATAAACTTAGGCATATCTTTATTAATTTTAATGATTACTAAGAGCAACACACACATACGTAACCGTACGGTCCGGCGCCATCTACTGGGTTTGACAGGCGCCTCCGTAGCCAGGAGCAGCAGTGCGGGGCACACTTCTTGATTAGACCGAGATTCGAGCCCGTGACCACCAAATACGGGAAAGGTTACGTAATGGCCACCGCATATCCCCGGAGCAAACCTTAGTTGCTCATTTAGTAGGTGGCGCCGGACCGTACGGCCCGCGCCACCTACTAAATGAGCCCTGTAAGACGATTTTGTAACACAACATCAACTGACTGTCGATGATACACGTTTACAGAGAAGCGATTTGAAAATTTGTTTCTATAGTGGCATGTGGATTTTCGTCTGAGAGTTACGGATGTTGTTGATGCTGTGGATGAAAGTAGCTTCATCGCTGAACAGTATTAATGGGATTAATCGGCGATTAGCATTTCCAATCATCTCCTGGTTGAAGTGTTACACCCGCTGTATGTGAAATGGATACAAGCCGTAATGTTCGCCATACTCTTGTCTGTGTAACACCCATACGCGCAGAAATTATTCGTGTGCTAATAGTAGGACTATATTCTACCGACTGAATTTTATTTCATCCACATTTTGTTCATTTTCCTGTTCAGAAGAAATGATCACTGGGAACTGTACCAGTCTCACGCAGTTTGGTGTAAACACTAGTAAACGCTCTTGAATGCGGTATTCTGCGGTTAGCAAACCGTCGACGGTATTCTCTACAAGCAGCAGTAACACTTCCACCACAAAAACCGTAGACAAACAACATATTGACATATTCAACATGTGTGTGAAGATGTGCGGCATTCTTGACAACACTTCTAACACCAAACAGAGTCAGGTTATAAGTGCTTCTTGGTCACATCTGATTCAGGGAGCTGTGCGCGCCAGTTTCAAACAGCTGTATCTCCTTATCCATTGAGAATTGGACACATGTTTATATGAACATTTTTACTCAGAAAAATCGATGCCATAACCTCTCAAAATATTTACTATTCCTCCTGAATCACCCTGTATATATATTAACATGAGGTCGATTACTTAGGTTTGAACATTATACACAGGAAAATTAAGTTTGCAATATGAATTCAGTTACACTCTATTAAAAAGACAGTCAAAGTCTTCAAATACAGGAGTTCTTAAATGTATGCGTCCATAGATGGCATGTTATAGACTGGTAGATGGAGTGACACGATCGTGTCAGGATTCACTGTAAGCAAAGGCTTCGATGCAAGTCTTCCAGGATATTCTTCCTGTATTTCTTGTCATCCAATAGTTTGTTGGGGTCAATTTGCAGCTGGTTGAAATGTTCAATAATATTTGCTGGGAACATATGTCTAAGGCAGACGAGATTGGTAAAAGTCGACCTACAACGTCGATTATGACGCTCTCTAGGATGGATACTTGATGCTGTGATAATTTCTTTGACGTTGGGAGAATCGATCCTATTATTCAGCAGTTTGGCAGGTGATTAAGTTCTTTTCCAGAATGTTTATATTCCATGGTGTCATATTCATGTTTGCATGTGGCATAAAGCCTTTGTATAACTGATGCAAATATACGATACATATTTCTGTACAAAACATAAAATGAAATGTACAATTTATATAAACTTCTGTATACAGAACACATAATACACTGTTCTGTTCGAATGAAAGTAATTTCTGTACAAATGATCTCTGTACCAAACATATGAAGCAAGCCTCTATACGAAACATCTGCTGTAGACTTCTGTACAACGATGCTTGCATCGTTTATAGAGAACTACTGAAAGAGTAGTTTGTAAATTACTCTTTGCAAACTTAGCATAGCAGACACGTATTCGCACATCTTATTATTATTGGTTTATTTTTATTTTTCTTGGTACGAAACTTTTAAGCTGTTTTATTTTAAAACAACGTAAACTTTAAAGAGGCCATCAGTTTTCGAAATCATAGCAATAAAACAACAAAACCTCAGTTCCAACTTAGAATTCTTGCTGTTTATATTGCGAACAGCTCCCTTCTATTTCCGGATCCATTAGGCGCTCGTCAATTTACATTCTCCGTACCCAATCCCTAATGATATTTCCAGAAAATATTACCAGCTTACCTCCGAAGGCACATCGCAAACACGGCGTATTTATCAAGGGATTAAAAGCACCTTTGTTTCGAGCGCTCTTTGAAAACTTAGAACGGTTTTGTAATGCAGGCATTAGTCATGTGACAAAGGAACTCACAAAAGCATCTTACTAAGAAAGTCGGGTGGGGGGGACCGCGAATCTAGAGGCTTCCTGACAGGTTCTTCATATTCTATCTGGCACATCTAATAACTGTCTGTTTTTATCTCCGGGAAAAAAAAAAATAATAAAATCTTCTAAACGTAACTCGGGGAATGTTTACCGGGGTGGTGTTATTTGCTTCTCTTTCCGATTCGACGTCGGCGAGTAGTTGTTGACCCTTGCCGTTTTTGTAGAAGGATAATTAAGATTTTAATTAAGGAACTCTTTATAATTACGTAAACTTTTAATAAGATATAGTGGTAGTGTAAGAAAAGTGCTACCTGCTTTCGATTTTCCACTTTTTCGTGCAGGGGGAGGATAATGACAAAGATCAGTTTGTGGCAACGCAGACCTTCTCAGGCGCGTCAGCCTGTCTGATTATCTTTTGCACGTTTTCTGTTCCTAAATTTAACTTTACCGCTAATCCTCTGGCACTTAAGAAAACCGAGTGGTTTACTTTAATGGAGATATCCTGTTTAAGGAGAAGTTCGCAATCCAGAATCCAGAAGAGGTGAGCAAAATAGGATCTGAGATGGAGAAAAATTCACGCAGAATAAATAGCAAAAATAAAAGAAAAATATCCTAAATAATTCAACCAGTTTACATTTCTATGATTTTGTTTGTTTGCATGGTTTAAAACAAACGCTAAATAGAAAAACGCCACGAGCCGCTAGTATACGGCTATAAATTTTGCAGCCGGGTTTCTTGTTGTGTGTGGAATTAAAAACCAGCCTTTATTGGATAGAAACGCTAGCCGATCCTTATTGACAATGACCAACTCAACTACGATGTGCCATAAATGATATGTCCGTCTATAGGGAACACAAACTCAGCCGGCTCCCTTCATTCGAGGTAGAAAAATAACCTCCTTCGGGGTAGCACAGTAGCTGGGACCTTATTTTTCCATCCCACTATTTATCTTATTCAAGTGTAAACTTCTATCAATAGAAATAAGATAGACAACCGATATAAATGAGAATTTAACTTACACTTTCAAAGGTTTATAAAATACGATAGAAAAGAATGAATACTGTATATGGATTGTAAAGTTTTTAATCGGGTTACTCGGGGAAGGAGACATACTGAGACACATCATGAAAAGTAATTGGAAAAGAAGTTCAAGAAAGATAGCAAAGAGCTCTTTGTATAGATATCAACATTAAAAGTAAAGGAATAAATCGTATTGATCCAGGAGAGCAGTGGAATCACTATAGATGACCCCAAACATATGGCTGATGAGATATAAGCTCTTTGCATATATACTCGGATTCAGATAAGAAAATACTTTTCAATGGGAGATCCCATTTAGCCAGGAATTATTCACCATTAAACGAATTTTTATAGGTAAAATCCTATGACAAAATTAATCGACTATAAAAGCAAGAAAATTACACAGATATGATGCCTTGAGAAGCTTCATAATAATAGAAGGATTCTCAAACTTGTGTGAAGTCCAAGAAGACTGGAAATATGCAACAACTATCCATGTGCGAAAATGGGGTAACAAGGAGTGATCAGAGAAACTACGGACTTATGAATCGGAATTTTTATTCAGAAAATCTTATGGAAATTTCGATCTATCCATAAACGAAATCGAATAGGGTTATCTCGGTAGCCATGATATTATAATGACGCTTCTTAATCTTCGGTGCTTCGGCGCTAAACAACATGTGCACAGCAAAAAGGATAAATTATCAAGAAAAATGTACAAGATGTTTTTTGAATATATTTATCAAACATGAGCGGCTTAGCACACGCAGATACAATTATCACAACAGGCTAAATTTTCAGTGTGGAATCACAGAGTATTCATTCCATTGGGCAGGGAATACTCATGTTGAAAGGACTGAGTTGTAGATTGAGAGTAATGCATGTGGGGTGTAGAGGCTAAGGCACTTAATTATGAAATGAGGTATCTTATCTCGGCCTGCCGTACTATATGGACGCAGGGAGTTTATAGTTTTTATCCTTTATCAGTTACTCTTTGGTGATAGAACCGATGGAGAGGTCATCAGTAGGAGCAAACTCAGCGTTCGAGAGGTAGTTCAGCAGAAGCGAAGTGGCTTTGAATCTTGCAATGTGGTCCATCCAGTTATCTGGATCAAGATTTGAATTAATGACGTATGGCAAGGTGCGGCATTTTTTCCTTTAGACAAGGTGGCATCGGTATAACTCTATATGGTCGATGCCTTGATTCGGTTGAAAATAGCTCTGGCTCTGGAACACAGGATCCCATCTTGGGAAACCACGGCACGGGATCGAATGAAGAACTGAACAACATGACACGATTTTTAGATTTTCTTCACACAGGATAGAAATGTCATCTGGAACAACCATCTATACAGGTCTGTTTGCTTTTATGTTTATTGGCTTTCTTTCTTTCGGAAAGAAAGCCATTAAACACAGTGAAATACAAGCTATTGAACGGTGATCTGGACTTTACTTATCACATAACAAAGCACATTCGCGCCGAAGTACTTATCGTTTTGTGAGGTGCATACTGTATTTTGTATACTGCACTGAGAACACTTCATGTTCTCAGTGCAGTCCACAAAAGAGTCACATTCCCAGGAGATTTTTTTTCTCCTCGTGTACACTGAGAATATTTAGAGGGGGATTAATTAGCATTTTTTTCCGTAGCCGAGTGATCAGGAGCGGGAGTGCAGTAGCTCACGCTCCTTGAGTAGACCGAGGTTCAAGCACCTGACTGCTAAATACGGTCGATCTGCCAACCCACACTGGACCAGCATGGCAGATTGAGGTCCATTTCTCTCAACTTGAATTGTTGAAGAGGCTTCCATCCTGCAATGAATTGATAATTTTTTTTTTCACCTTCAATTAGCATTTTTCATTAATGAAAAATGCATTTCTTCAGTCAAACGCGAGAACAAAACATTCGAACAAGCTACAGAATTTTAATAATTATGTATTTCAGGGAAATATATCACGAAACGTGTTTGTCTGGCCGTTAAAACAGTGCTATTAACATAATAAAGAGGTGTCTTCAGTAAACTTATTACATTACTTATTTTTCAATGTATACTTATATTTCAACTTAATTAGATACACCTACTTAAGATAGTAGGTTCCTTTTAGCCGTCAGAACAGACTGGACTTCTTGTGGAATGATCAGAACCTAAAAACCGCATGGCACGCTTTCGAGAGAGCGATACATGATTTGCTTGTTCCTGGTGACTCAACTGCTTCCCACAGTTGTTTGAGATCAGATGGTTGCGGATTTCTACTCCGAAGAATTCGCTCCACCTCATACCACATGTGCCGTATTAGACTGAGATCTTTTGACTGGGGAAGCTATTGCAGTAGACTGAATCCACTCTCATATTCGAAGAACTCGCCATTGTGGGTAGCACAGTTGGTATAATCACCATCCCATATAATCACACCGGGTGGAAAAGACTTAAGTTCGAATCCCGTCAGTGATGCGAGGAATTTTTGTGGGCTTTTTCACAACTTGTCTGAGGCAAGTATTGCGTGATGTTTTCTCCTGGAAGCTTGATTTTTCGATGAACAAACAAGTAAACCAACCTATAAACACATGTAATTTACCGATATGTTACCTATACAGTGCAATATGGCCTAATTTGCTGATGCATCTAAAACCCAACAATTGCAACAAATTCCTGCCTTGGAGGTAATGAATGTGGCTGGTAAGGTAAATGAGATCACAGTAGCATATTGCTCTATGTTTCAGGATGTCGCTGCGTCGAAAAAAATCTGTCATATTTTGTTTGCCCGAGAATAACCTCGTTTGCCCATGCGTATTATGCCTATAAACTGTGGGTCAATTTGCTTGTTTTGTTGGTTTCCTGTTTTTAGCAAATCCGCGTTAATTGCTCTGTGATGATGCACAAGTTTGCAAAGCGAGTCGTGTGGGTATTGTGGGTTATGCGAATAGTGTGTTATTCGACTGGTCTTTTAGTTACCGGGAGGCAGGAAAGTACCTCCCAGCATCCGTCCACTGCACGGGGAGCCGGATTAGAGACAGCAGAAAACGCCTGCCGGACTGCCTGCACTCTTGCAATAGCGAGAGTGAAGGGAGCCAGCAGAAAGAAGAATTTCACAGAAAGCATGAAGGCAGGAAGGCATATGGAGGCAGAAGACCGGAAGGCTCTTTCAAGGCGAAAACAGAGGAGAGGAAAATTCTTAGTGCAAAATGGGGATGTCCCTAGAGAAGGGCATGGGTTAGGGAAGGAAAGAGAAAGTGCAAAAGCTTGAGTAGAAGTTCTGCCTGCTGCGAGGAGTCATCTGGGAAGTTGGGGTATCGGTTGAATGGAGACTGTCTAATGGAATGATCAGATCAGACGTTGACCTTCAGAAGGGGCTTCAAATCCCACCCGGGTGTTCCCTGGTTAGTATGATAGTGCAAGAAGTAAGTATGATAGTGCTTTCAGATCAGTGCCATCATTATTCCTAGGAGAAGGATGTCCAGTTGGGTGTTCATTCAATTCTGGTTGTGGCGGTGATAAGAGCATGTGCGAGGAGGGCCAGAGCGGTTTCAGCAACATCTTGTCTGGATGACTCATCTGTTGGATCACACGTGGCGAGATGATATCAGCGCCTCTGAAACACTGCAGAAAAACCTGCTTAAAGCTAAAAACGCTTTTTTTTTTTAAATCTAACAGTTTGCATAATCACACTCAGTCCGTATTCCGGACTGAGTGTGGTTAAATTTAGATCCATTGCGTCAGTACAAAATATATCAGTTGGACATACAACTTGAGTAGTCGAGACCTGCTAATTGGCGGGTCTCGACTACTGAAGTTGCCTGTCCAACTATCTAATAAAGTTTCGAGACTTTAGGACCTCCATAATTTTTTTACACTATATCATGTACAAAATATATCGTGTATTTTAAAAACAGAGTGCAAAAAACGGTAAGCACCAGTCGTACGGTGTACTTTTGAAATATCCCTCGCGGTAGCATTGGCTATAATCGCCATTCTCCCCACACTGGGTTGAAAATGTCGGGATTCGAATCCCATCAGTGACTCTAGGAACATTTATGGACTTTTTTTTTTTGAGTGTTGCTGTGTTAGACGGTTTCAGACGAGAATCCATGGTTTTCTCTCGGATACTCAGGTTTTTCGTCCACTGAACGGAAAAATCCACCACAGAATACAGGCAATTTCAATATGCAGTATAGCTTCGCCTTATCGCTTTAATGGCTTGGCACATAAACTCCTATTTACACGGCAGATATCAACAACTGAAGAATAGAGCTTACCCAAGCTGTTTACCATAAAGTACTCATCCAATCTTACAACGATTACTAACTTAACATTAAAAATATTTATATAATAATAATAATCCCAGTTTGAGTACATTATATCAGCCAGGAGAAAACGAAGCAGGGCCTAATACTCTGCATGAAAAAGTATAAAATCTGAAATATGAAGAGCGAATAAAAATATAAGTTCAATAGGTACTCTGCTTTCGATTTCAGAGTGTGTGCAAAACGACCAAAACCGCTAAATCTTTCACCTGTTTGATGCAGTGAGCAGAAGTGCCCGTTTAATCATAGCTTGTAGTTTGTTTGACTGTTCCCTGTTAGTTACATCCTTGTGATTCCAGTTAGGTATGCGAAGGACCGTTCTGCGAGCAAAACAATGACCAAGTTGAGTCTCCATTGACTGCGTCTAATTCATTACGTTTGTAAACCAGTTCCGAACGCGTGATTGATTGCTGCGACGGATACAAATGGTAACCCTTGCCATTGTTCTAGTCAAGTGTGTGCTATGACATATGCCAGTATTCGGGGTTATTTACTGAACGGAATCGCCATTTTTTTCGGGCTGGAGTTCCCTCTGATGGCGACTGGTCCTGGCGGAAAGAGATACAACAAGATTAATTGTTCGCCCACTATCGCAGCAACCCTGATGCGACTATTTGTCAACGAGACGTTTATCACATTGTGTTTCTCCCATAAAGTGTTACTTGTAGCAACACCGGTACGAATATACCGTTGTAGACATCGTCCCATGCCGACATGTAACAAAACACTCAATCACTATTTCTGTTTCGCTGCCATCCATAGATTACGTTAAAAAGCAATTTGTTGGACACTCTATTACGGTAAAAGTCTTCAACCTACTTTTTCACATGAAGTGTAGCTGCGTCACCAACATAATCACGGGGTAAACAGCCTCAAGTTTCATTTTTGATACTTCTCGCTGATCGTAGTTCGACGCCTGAAACTTTGAATACTCAGGGCCGTCGCAGCGGATGTTTTTGAAGTTTCTGAAGGTGGTAAAGACCTGAATTCGAATCCCGTCGATGACGGGAGAAATTTTTATAGGTCATTTTCACAATGTGGCTGAGTTAGTGGGTGTCAGGAGAGTGTACCATGGTTTCTCTCCCAGAATCTTGGATTTTTTCTACCTTAGAACACAGGCAATTTACAAACAATATACACACAGCAACATGCCTTTGTTACCGATGTTTCTACAAAAATCCAAACACATAACTACAATAAGCAAAGGGAGCTTCAAAATGTCAGGTCTAGAGTGTTAACATTCCGACTGCTCGTCATTGAAGTTTACTCGCTTAGAGAGGACGGATTTGACACTCCGGTACATGTGGACATGTGTTTTTGTAAGGGGCGGCTCCTATAACGTTAGTTCAACTCCGCCTCGTATCTCTGTGAACATCAGTATCTCTACAAATGGGCCAGATATGTGTGTGACGTCGGTTTGTGTGTATTATGTGTGTGTTCTGTTGTTCTGTTCTGGCCACTTGGCTACCCAGAAGCATCAGTCACCTGGACAGATGATTCTGGGTACTCGTCCACACCACGGGAAGGTGGGCCAGTCCCAGCTAAACACGTACCGTCTCAATACGAGACTCTGATCCACCTGATGTTGCCAAAAGGTGGGCCAGATTCCTCTAGGGGCCCACTCCAGAGGAGAGAGAGAGAAAAAAAATAAATAAAAATAATATATATATATATATATTTAGATTTTCCCGTGGTGCAAAAGGAAAAAAAAAAAAAAAAAAAAAAAACAGTCACCGTAAAACGCGAAACAACAACACAAAAAAAAAAAAAAAGTGACAGCAACCCTGAAGATCGCAAAAAAAAAAAAAAAAAACAACCATGACTGATTGTAGAACGCGAAGAAAAAAATAAATAAATAATAATAAAAAAAAAAAATAATAATAATAAATAATAATAATAATAATAAATAATAATAATAATAATAAATAAATAAAAAAATGCTAATAAATAATTTATTTATTTATTATTATTATTTTTATTATTTATTATTATAAATATTTTATTATGTTATAAATATTTTATTTATAATAAATAAATTATTATTTATTTATTATTTATTATTATTATTATTATTATTATTATTGTTTTTTATTTATTTATTTATTTAAATAAAAATTTAAAAATTATTTTAAAAATTTAAATTTAAATTAATTTAAAATTATTAAAAATTAAAAAATTTAAATAAAAAAATAAAATAATAAAAATAAAATAAAATAAATAAAAAATAAAGGGGGGGTAAGAGAGAGAGAGAGAGAGAGAGAGAGAGAGAGAGAGAGAGAGAGAGAGAGATGGTGTTTTCCTTCCTGAACACAGGCCACAGAAACAAGGTCCACAGCCCATTTAGCAGGATGGGGGGGAAATACATGGTTGGTTTCAGTTCACTGCTGGGTCCTTGATGTTTGCTTCTGGGGGCCTGTTAATCCTTCGTCTGCGCTTAAAGACTTCAGCTGAGTAGGTTTGCAGTGCAGGGAGGTTGTTAGGGTTCTGTAGGAAGAGCTCTAGATGCTCGCCAGAGATCTGTGTACAGCTGACAAGGTTGTGTCTCAGATCAGCATACGTAATGCACTCGAACAGTACATGCCACCAGTTCTCTTTGGCTCCACAATGGCAGAGATCTGTTGGGTGGAGACCCAGATGGTGTAATTTTTCATTCATGGATCCGTGTCCGGTAATTAGGTATGATGTTTCTAGTGAAGGGGTGAACCAAGACTGTATAGATTTAGTAGCAGTGTAGGTTACATCAGGTAGAAATCTTTTTGTGACAATGCCCAGTGTTGAATTATGCCATCGAGTTTGCCAAATGTTGAAGAGCTCGTTGTAGCACTGCGTCATCTCAGCCTTGGGGTCAGCATCCAGATTAACCTCAATGTCGAGAATCCTTGTTGGGATATTTCTCGTAATTCGGAAGCACAACCCTCGGAAAATGACATGCAGAGCGAGCGGAAGTGCTCCCGCAATGACCTGAATGGCAGGAGTGGAGACCGTTCTACACACTCGGCAGATTGCCATTAACATTGACCTCTGGATGGTTCCAAGCTTGTCTCGCATCTTTACAAGAGTTACCCGATGGAACCAGGCTCCGGCTGCATAGGTCACAATTGGTAAAAATACTGCATTGTAATACAACCGTAGGGACCTTTTGGAGAGTCCCCAATCATTCTTGGAGATGCGTATGATGGTTCCTGAGAATCTCTTAACTTTGTTTCGTAGATTAACAAGATGTGGGAGAAAGCTGAGTTTGTGGTCAATAATCACTCCAAGTACCTTGGTTTCAGTGACAATTGGCAGTTGAGCTTTACATATCTTTACCTGCGGTGGGCGCCTGAGATCCAGTCTATTCTTAAATAGCATCATTTTAGTTTTCGTTGGGTTGATATGCAGCTTATTAAGTGCGGCCCAAGTTGAGAGATCTTCGAGGACCTGGTTTGCATTTTCTTCAATGGCCTTCCGTGAATGCCCTGACACCACAACTGTGAGATCATCAGCAAAGGCCACAATTTTTGCATTCCTGGAGGTGCGGGAGAGCCAGTCTTGGAGGACTATATTCCAAATGGTGACTTGCTGGAATTTTGACTTGAGAATAACTGCTCGGTCGGAAAAATAATTCTGGAAGAGGCTGTATAATTGCCGGGGGCAAGCGGCAGTTCGAAGGCGTGCCAAGGCACTATCCCACCAGACGGTGTCGAAGGCTCCCTCGAAGTCTATGAAGATGGCCAATTCGAATTGGTACAGGAAAACATCAAATGAAGTGTCATCTACTTTCCTGACGGTACCATTAAAACATGTGCAAATGTCAGCGGATGAAAAAATGTTGCTCCTCTAAGTGTGGCGAAGTGCAATGCATTTAACATACGTTGTGCACAGTAGACTGACATTAAAAGGAGCAGGATCATTGGGTTGTTAGAAGCTCGATGGACAACTTGGCAAATCACCATCAAGTGTGGAAGTGACACACGAACAGAGCTATAGGAAGATATTCAGACTCTCACTAGGGGCTCTAGCGGCATCAGAAGAAGTCAAAAATTGAGCATCGATGGATTGGCCGATTACAGGAAACAGATGTCCACTTCACCAGATTTTTAATATCGTAGTGTCATCCCTCTCTGCTAAGGTGTTGGGAATCTCCGTTAGCGTACGGCTAAAAGAAGTGGAACGGCATTCTCGCGGTCTCCCTTACTCTTCAGTTCTCGGTTACCCCATCCTCGGCGTGGAGGCATATCGGAATTGAGACAGCCCAGCATGCAGGGTCATCAGTTACAATAGCTGTTCAACTCCGAGACTGTTGCTAGTCGTACATAGACGTGTAATTTGGTGCTACGTTTCTATGTGTTTTTAAAAGTAGTGTAATTCCCCTATATTGGATTTATTTCATGATATCCAAGATCCCTAGGTGACGGTGAGTCCGCAGATATTATTTTGTGGCGGACTTCTAAGGTGTTTTGGAGATATAACAGTTTTTAATTTTTGTCTTGTGCTGTCAACTGCACAGAGGACAGCAAGCCAGCGCCGTGCGGCCATTGTTTTGCATTGGAATTTCCAACTTGATGATATATAAGTTTTGACTAGCTTTAGACAGTTTGAATTGTGCCTAGTAACTCTTTAGGATTTCCGATTTTGCCTCATATGTTTCTTAGAATGATGTCTAAAAATTTTTGAGTATTGTGGGGAAATGTTTTTGTCTTCAATAATTATGTTACCTGAAGGTGGCCATTGCTTCTTCCTCATTTGTTGAGAACAAAGGCCGTTGTCTGGAACTGCTGATCACGTGATCACAAAATCTGGTCTGGATTGGCTGGCTTAGCCTATCCGAAGCTATTCACTTATTCCATGCTTGAGTTTATAATGGTTTGTAATTAATTAATTACCTTTGTTAGGAGATTCATTGGTGACGTCATAGTTAAAGATTATTAATAGAGATAATTGATAAAAGATTTAGCTTTGAACATTTTCTAATGACTTTGATTAATATGGAAATTAAGGGTAAGTACTACGTGGCCGCTAAAGAATATGCTTCATCCGGGTTCTTTATGCAAATCAAGTAATTTTGCATCATCCCCCCAGTGAAAATAGTTTGAACTTACGTTTTCAGGAAAAGCCACGTGCTTTCAACGGAAATCAGGAGAACCCAATAATTATCAGACAGCTCACTGTAAGTTCAAAGTTTCAACCCAACTGGGCAAAACGCTTAGTGATGAGCTCCCAGGATGAATCAAGCTCTAACTTGGAAGAGCCCTATGACCCTAAGCACCGCCTCTCACCTAAGTCAGGAAGTAAATACAGACCCCAAGGCAGAATGCGCTGGTCCCAAAGGAACTAGTAGTTGTTGGTGACTCAACTGTCAGGGGAAACGGGACACATGCTTTGTAAAAAGGATAGTTGGAACAGGAACAGGGTATGTCTGCCATGGGCAAAGGTTGATGACGTTGTAGAGCGGATATCATCTTTTAAGGGCACAAAAGGTGATATAGTTGTACACGTTGGCACTAATGATATTAAGAGTAGGAGACCGGCGGAATTACTTAACAAGTACAAGTCACTGTTGAAAAAAAGCCGTGAATTAGGGTTGAATTTGAAAGTGTCTGCAATTCTGCCCAGACCAAGCACTGCAGCAACTCCAGCAATGGGCCGCAAAACACCAGCTAACAATTTCACCCACAAAGACCTCTTCAATCCTGCTTAAAGGAACCCTGCAATTGCGACGACCACCGCAAATAAAAATTAACAATGTCACCATTAAGTTTGTAAACCAACTTAAGTACCTAGGCGTGGTGCTGGACAACAACCTCTCGTTCCAGCTGCACCTAAAGTACATAAGAAAAAAAATCAGGAGCTATTCTGCACTGGTAGCCAGAGTTACTAGGAAAGATTGGGGACTCAAAAAAAGAGCCCTGACGCTATATTACAGGACAACGTTTCTCCCAGCAATTACTTACGCCTCAGCAATTTGGTTCCCAAAAACTGCACTGGCAGTGAATAGAAGAATTCTGGACATGATCCAAAGGACCATACTCTTAACTACGACGCGTGCGTGTAGTACAGTGAGTACTCCAGCACTACAGGTACTCGCTGGAGCGCTTCCTTTGGACCTGGAGGTCGTTCGCACAGGTCTGCTATACTTGCTATCCAGGGGAGTGGCGGCCACACATCTGGACTACACAACTGACCCAGCGAACAACCTAAAAACGGAAAAAACTAGATTACAGAACCACCTGCTAAAATTATGGCAGAGAAGATGGACGGAGACCACCAAGGGTGAGATAACCAGAAGATATCTACCTGACCTCCAGAAAATCTACCCAAAACAGCCGACCTGGTACTTCCCAGGGTACCATTTGACATCTCTAATAACAGGACACGGACCCTACAATGAGAAGCTGCACGGATTCGGACTCACTGAGGACCCAAACTGTACGTGCGGGGAGACAGAAAGCTGGAATCACATAGTGTACGAGTGCCCACAATATGAAGACCTCAGAGGAGTACTTATAACAAAAATAAGATACCTACCAAAAGGATTGGAATCCCATTTCATAGATACTGAGGATGAATATAGAGCATTATCCCAGTTCGCACAAGACCTCTTCATCAGGAGAAGGACATTAATCACCATCTACAATGACTGACATCAAGTACCACTATTGAGACACCAGCCAGCACAATGTAAAGGCTGCAACTAAAGATGAGGGACACAAGCACAAGGACGGAGCTTGCCCCATGAATAAAGAAACTTGAAACAATAGCTGCCAATAGCCATATGGCGATCTGAAGAGGGCACTCTAGCCTCCTTCACCTTTAAACCTACTTCCCTGGGGGGAGGGGGGACATTTTCGTCCTCCTCTCCTCTCCACCCTATATCTTCTACTCTGGTGGGACATGGGCATGTCCCACTGAAAACTGGGGCTACCTACTCTATTGGCCCCATATTTCTGTCTTTCTCCCCCCAACCTTCTGCCTCCCCCCCTCTCTATCTATAAGCTAGCGAAAGCCCTACCCAAAAACCTAACATATCTAAATTACCTTACGCCCATAACTTGGCCTAGCAAAACTAAGCGATTCTACCCCTACGTCGACGCGTTTCTGTCTCTTTTTTTTTTTTTTTTTTTTTTTTTAAGGTCCTAGCCGCCGAAATCTCAGGAAATTAAGTGGCAGGACCTGCCAGAGTGAAACAGACTACTGGGTTCCTGGTCTGCCTCCACGGGGCGTAAGTGGGGCAACGTTGGGCCTCAGTAGGGGCCCAGCGGCTAAATGACCAGATGAACAACGGTACAAGGCATCACACATATACAAAGTCCATACACTTTTAAATCTCTGGCTTTTCCAGTCAACTGGTTCACCCACAATGTAAACTACGCGGAGATGGGGGGAACCCCTTGTGCCGTTTGACCCTAAATACACTTACACTTACACTTACAGGATAGGAGGGAGTATATGATGAGAGCCCTGTCGATCAATTCCGCCGTGGAAAGATTGTGCAAGGCTCAAGGGGTAGACTTTTTTTCAGCCTGGACTGTACTTGTTAACAGGGGAGACTGCTTCTACAGGGATGGGTAAACTTAAATAGAAAGGGTGCAAGAATGTTTGCTGATGCTATCGAGGCAGTGTTAGGTGGGTCGGAAAACTGCTAGATTGGGGGAGGGGGGGAAACAAGGACTAATAGATTAACAGTAGCCACTGGCAGAGGTGAAAGAGATTCTTGCACTGCTTATATTGGAATGAGCAGCAGCCTGAAAAACAAGATGCAGGATATTTCAGAGACTGCTGGGAATCATTGGGGTACAAGTAAACACATGGGTTGTGTTAGAGTAGCTAAGAAAAAGAACAGGTGCATGTATACTTGCGTGTACACCAATGCTAGGAGTTTAGTAAATAAATTTGATGAATTTGAGGTATTGCTCAAAACATCAAAGGCAGATATTGTTGAGATTTCAGAGATGTGGTGTCACACTGATATAAGTAAGGCACAACTGGAATTTGGGGAGTACAACGTCTACAGAAAGGATAGACAGGACAGGAAAGGGGGAGGGGTTATGCTATTAGTTAAGAAATACATAAAATCCAAGGAAGTGAAGCCAGTGGACATCGCTGGACAGTGCAGTGTCGAGTCAGTTTGGTGTGACATAAGCATTGGGAGATCAAAATTGAGAGTAGGAGTGTGCTATAGGCCTAATGACTCTGATGAGTACAGTAAGAAACTGTACAGGGAAATAGAGTGGGCCAGTAAACCAGAGAGTCTTATAATGGGGGACTTTAATTTCCGAGATATTGACTGGAGTTCGGGGGCTGGTCACTCACACACTAGCAAGGCTTTTGTGGATTTATTGGATGATTGTTTTCTACATCAGAATGTCCGAGAGACAACTAGAGGGAGTAATACTCCTGATTTGATTATCAGTAGTGATTCTTCATACTTTAAGAATCTGCAGATAAATGAACCACTAGGTGGCAGTGATCACAGTGTGCTGAAGTGGGATTTACTCAACGAGGTAACTACCATTAGGGGTAAAGGGAAGGGTTATTGTTTTCGTAAAGGCGACTACGATGGACTGAGACAGTATTTAAATTCTATACAGTGGGACCAACTGATGTTGTTACCAACAGCAAATTCAAAATGGGAAGCATTCAAAGAACTTATCTTCGAAGCTACCAGACTTTACATACCAACTAAGAAATATTGTTCAAGGTTTAAGCCTAAATGGATGTCAGATGAACTAATGAGACATATGGCACAGAAGAAAAATGCATGGGATACATACAAATTAACACGTGACACAGAAGCCTATGATAGATACAAGTTGATCTGTAACCAAGTTTACAAAGGAGGTTAGGCAGGGAAGGCAGATTGCGAGAAATCTTTGGCAGGGGATGCAAAGAAAAACAGCAAAGAGATCTTTGTTTATGTAAGCTCTAGAGGGAAGGGGATGAATCAAATTGATCCCCTTGATATCGATGGGTCACCTGGTGATGAACCTTCTCAGGTAGCTAACAAACTAAATGAATATTTTGCATCGAAATTCACACATGAGGAGTTATTCAGCGAGGGGAATGCCAGAGGTGTATTCAACTCTGGCAGTAAGCTAGAGAATCTTGTAATAACTGAGAGTAAATTGGAGGAGAAATAGTTGAAGATAAGCACAAGAAAGGCACCTGGGGTGGATGGGATCTATCCTGTTATATTAAAGGAGGCAGCAAAGGAAGTAAGCAAACCCTTAGCAATAATTATGAGAGCTTCCTTGGACTCAGTGGAGGTACCCATGGACTGGAGATGTGCAAATGTGACCATAATTCCCAAAGGAGGATCAAAGGCTGACACAAGTAATAATAGACCTGTGAGTTTAACTTCTGTTCCCGGAAATTAATGGAGGCACTGGTTACAGAAGCACTCCAGGATTATCTAGACAAGACTTCAGTTATAGCTCGGACACAGCATGGTTTTGTTAAGGGGAAGTCTTGCCTGACCAATTTGATTGGATACTATGATGCAGTCACAAAGGAACTGGATGCAGGGAATCACTTTGATATTATATACTTGGATCTTAGAAAGGCTTTTGATACTGTTGCACATGGAAAACTGCTGCACAAATTGGAGCAGTGTGGCATTGGAAGCAAATTGCTGCTATGGATAAAGGGGTGGTTGAGGGGGAGAAGACAGAGGGTGGTAATCAATGGACACTGCTCATCGTGGACTAATGTTATTAGTGGAGTCCCTCAGGGTTCAGTATTGGGTTTATTATTGTTTTCTGTATTTATAAATGATATTGATGATGGTATAGCAAGCTTAATGTCCAATTTTGCAGATGATACGAAGGTTGGCAGGGTTGTCAAGGACACTACTGACACTATGCTGCTGCAACAGGATCTCGAAAGGTTGAGCAGATGGGCTGAGAGGTGGCAAATGAAGTTTAACATTGACAAATGTAAAGTACTACATATGGGAAACAGCAACCCCAGAGCAACGTATCAAATCTGTGCTACTACACTGACAGTGGTAGAGAATGAAAGGGATCTGGGGGTGGTTGTGCAGGCAGATATGAAGTTCTCTGAGCAGTGCAGACGGGGTGCAAGAATAGTTCATGGTGTATTGTCAATGATATTTAGGAATTTTTCTAGCAGGGATAAGGAGGTGATTATTCCCTTGTATAAGGCAATGGTCAGGCCACACCTAGAGTACTGTATACAGGCCTGGAAGCCTGATTTCAAGAAGGATGTAGAGCTGCTGGTACGAGTACAGAGTAGGGCAACAAGATTAGTGAATGGAACAAAGGGGTGCTCTTACGAAGAAAAGCCTTAAGTTTTGCAAATTACAGTGTCTGGAGACTAGGCACCAGCGAGGTGATCTGATAGAGGTGTATAAAGCCTTGAATGGTATGAGCATGCTCAATGCTGATGGGATTCTTCCTCTTGCTCAGAATAATCACCTGAGAGGGTATAAATTCAAATTGAGGAAAGACAGATGTAGGATAGACGTGCGGAAATTTGCCTTTAGCCAGCGGATGGTTGGTTGGTGGAACACACTTCCATTCCTTGTCGTGGAAGTTGATAGCCTAAATAAGTTTAAGGCTCAGCTGGACAGGTATTTGGAATGAACAGAGAGGTGAAGTGGAAGTGGTTATTTCTTATTTATTTATTTTATTTTATTTATTTATTTATTTATTTTTTGGCTGATGCTTGCTTTCTGGCATCAAATGCCTGTACTAATGCTAATGCTAATGCTAAACCAAGGAAGAGGAAGAAGATGAAGACCAAGAGAAAGTCTCAGGCCCATCCTCTCTTCTCCTCAAACAACCTGTCTACAGAAGATAAAAACAGTAGGATCCTTACTGCTGATCCACCCCAGTCTCCCACAGTTGAGCTAAACTAGATTTCAATCCCTGTTGCTGCCTCCATCTTGGAATCTCTTGTCTCAGCAGCCCCTGTTCCTCATCTTCAAACCCTCTATCCAGCTTCCCCACCCAAGCAGCCATCAGACCCCAATCAGAGCACTCTAACTCAGACAGCTTCAACTGCCACTATGGCCACAAATTCATCACTAGCTGAAACAGGGATGGCCTCCCAAGTTGAGTCCTCACATCCGATCCTGATCTCACCAGTTGCTCACATTCTCGCTCCACCTTCTGCTCAAGCAACTTCTGCCACAGCACCCGGAGCTCCTCTTCTTCTCTCTGCCCAGGATCAACTGATTGCTTCAGACCTTCCAGCTTCTAGTAGACTTGCTATTCCTGTTACTGCTTCAGTTCCTGGGCTGGACTCCAATGTTACAACCTCACTCCACCAGATCATCTCTATGCTGCATAAGGCCCTGGCAAACTTTCTGAACCAGGAAAGAAACAGATGCACCAGATCTGCTGCTAACTGCATTCAGGAGATGTGGGACAACTTAGAGTCAATAGCCACATCCCTGCTTATTGAAAATGCTAAGCTCAAGAATGCTAATGAGGAACGTTCCTCCCATACGGCTCTCCTGGAGCAGGTCCTTGGTACCATTTCCTAGCTACCCTTGCCCTCAAGTGAGAGCCCAGAGCCTGTCAAGATGATAAAGGAGAAACGAAGTGGACTTCCATCAAAATCCAATGCTTCTGTTCTGGGGTCAGCACACCCATCCCCCATCAGTCAGCAACCACAAGCAGTCCTCCAGCGGACACAATCCATAAAAAGGATCAGCACATCCTCCTGCTGCGTGCATCTGAAAGCTCCCAACTTAAGACAAGCGAGGAGGTCCAAGAATTGGTCCAAACCCCTCTGAAGAAAGACCTTAAACCTTAAAACACTAAAAGTTAAATCGCTACGTGTCATTCGCAACTGAGGAGTCCTCCTACAAGCCACCAATAAGGAAGATCTGACCTCAATCTCCATGGTACCTGAACTGCAGGCAGCTGGCCTGTCCGGCAAACCCGCCTAAACGCACTGATGCATCTGTCCTTGTTTATGATGTGCCCAATACCATCACTGATACAGAAATACTGGAGGACGTGTTTAACAAAAACCTTGACAAGTTTGACATCTCTTTTGAAGAGATTAAACAAGAGATGGTGTACAGGTTCTCTATGAAGGCTCGCTCATCTCCGGCATCACACCGCATCATTACAGTGTTCCCCAAGCTGTTCAAGTACATCATGTCCCATGACAGAATCTTTCCGGGCTGTAGTGCTCACCGATTCAGACCCTTCACAGAGCTAACAAAGTGTTACTTGTTGTCTTGGCTTTGGGCATACAACACAGCATTGCACCCAATCCTCTCTTACATGTAGACACTGTGCCCGCAGTGGACATGTGCATGCTGAATGCCCTCATTGGGATGAAAGTTCTTGCTGTGCTAATTGCAAAAGGAGAGAGGAAGAGCATGGCCACTCGGTCAGAGATTCAGCCTGCCCAGAATATCAAAGAGCCCTCGACCTGGCAAGACTAAGGACCGCTGATGGATGAACCTGTTCTAATCCTCCTACAGAAAGAGTCAGATGATGATAGGCCACCACAACCACTCCCAATGTATTCAGCCTCAATAAACTCAAGGAACAAGATTACCTTTACAAAACTTAGAATAATGCAAATAAATGGCCACCGGTCTTGAGCAGTTGCTGACGAAATTAGAAGGGCAGCAGAAGAACACGCAATAAATATAATCTCCATCCAAGAGCCCTATGCCTACAGAACTCCGATGTCCAACAGTGATAAGATTATGGGATACTCCATTCATGCAAAAGTCATCCACTCTACCACAAAGGACCCAAAATCCTGTATTGTGGTGCTCAATAGAAACTTTGATGTACTGGTGATCCATGGATTATGCACAAAATTTGCAACCTGTATTCAGATAACATTCTACCCACACTCATTCTATCTAATATCTCTATACTGCCCACCAGCTATGGATATTAAAGAGTCACTCCATTATATTGAGCACGAATTGGACCTTCTTGGCTCTAAAGCTATCGTCATCACCTCAGATGTTAATGGAAAATCCCCACTCTGGTACTCCCCGGCTTCGGATCCTCGAGGACTTCTCCTGGAAGACTTGATCCTGTCTAGGAATCTTACTATCCACAATCAGCCCAGCCAGCTGGCAACCTTCTGCAGCCCATCAGGTCAGTCCAACATTGACATTACAGTCTCCGCCAAGGATCTTAGGACAGTAGTCAGCGAATGGACTGTCATTATAGACTCGACACTCAGTGACCATAGAGTGATCCTATTCAACCTCTTCCTGAACTTGAAACACTCACCATCCATGAACCGGACCCCGGACTTTGTTAGGTTCTCCAAGAAAACAGTTCACTGGACCGCTTTTGATGACACCATCCAGAATGACTTCCCTGATTCAAATATCCAGAGCCGGGAGCACATCTCAGAAGTTGAACTAGGACATAAGATTCAGAATTCTTTATCAAAATCAGCGTACAAATCTGCTAGGAAAAAGACTATCGTGCTAAGACCCTGTGCCTGGTGGACAGCTGAACTAAACAAACTCAGGAAAGACACCCACAGTGCCAGGAGGGAATACCAATGCCATCGAGACTGGCCTCCCCCTGATGTCGAACGTCTTCATGCTGCCTACCTGACAAAGAAGAATGAATACACCAAGGCTATTGCTGCTCGCAAAAGAGAAACCTGGACTGGATTTGTCAGAGACTCAGGTAATACTACCCCATGGGGCCTACTGTACAAAATCACGAGGGACAAAACCTTTGTCCCAGAAATCTATGGATCGGTTCCCACTGCTATGAGGGAAACCACCAACTGGGAAGACTCAGTCAACGAGATACTAGATCAGCTTTGTCCCCCAGATGACGTATCAGAAGATATGCCAGAACACATGACAATCAGAAGAAACAATGCTAACTATATAGCATCCAACAGTACTAACCCTTTTATCCCACAAGAACTTGACACAGCTATGATGAAAATTAATCCAAAAAAATGTCCGGGCTCCGACTTGATTGGGTATATGTTTATACAAAGATTTTATAAATTAAAACCCAACCTACTGCTACTCCTGTTTAACAAATGCCTCCTGGAGTCAAAATTTCCGAAGTACTGGAAGGAAGCGCTCCTCCGCCTTATACTTAAACCAAACAAGCCACCAATGGAGCCAAGATCCCTTAGGCCAATTGCACTTTTGGCCAACCTAGGCAAAATCCTGGAACTCCTCATGGCCCTGAGGATTGTCAACTTATTCCAATCACAGGATCTTATTTCCCCAGCACAATACGGTTTCACAACTGGCCGCTCCTGCGAAGATGCCTCCTCTTCAACCTGGTTCTTCATCTAGAAACACACGCTTCTTGATTAGACCGGGGTTCGAGCCCGTCACCACCAAATACGGAGGATCCGGAAAGGTCAGGGAATGACCACCGCATATTCCCGGAGCAATATGGCCTTAGCTGCTAATGCTCCTAAAAACCAAATAACAACAACAACATCATCTAGAAACATCTAAATCAAAGTATGAGCTTGCTGTTTGTGTTGACTTTGAGGGGGCATTTGACAAAGTTTGGTGGGAAAGTGCATGGAGCGTCTCCGATCAGCCAACTGCTCCTCACAACTCTACTGGCTGACCAGAAACTACTTTTCTGAAAGGTCAGTTATGGTGAAAACAAAGCATCGGCACGTCACCAGACCAGTCTTTAGGGACTGCCCCCAAGGATCTGTCCTAGGACCCCTGATCTGGAATGTAGTTTTATAAGATTGGCTGAGCAGATCATTTGAACGCACCAAGGTCATTGCATTTGCTGATGACCTTACCATTGTTGTCTCCGGACACTCAAGACTTGCTCTGGAAGATACTGCTAACCTTACCAACTGGGCTAAGACTAACAAACTGCACATCAATCCTCACAAGACAAATATGATGATTTTTAAAACTAAACTGGATCTTCGGCGGCCACCTCAGGTCAAGATAGACGGAATACGGCTCCCCCTGGTGACACAGACCAGGGTCCTTGGGGTCGTTATTTGATCACTGGCTATCCTTCTAACTGACACTCTTAAAACTACTGAAGAGGTCAAGAAAAAGGTCATTGACTCCCTAACTCAAGAGTTTAGAACGGCTAAAATCAGAGCCATTAGGAAGACACGAAACAGGGATTATAATTGAGACCGAAAACAAACGTGATGCAGATCTCATCATCAATAACTCCAAGATTCCGAAGCTTGGACTCTCTGCTGAGCTGCCCAGAGAAAAGGGCCCCTCCATTATCATATTTGATATCGACAAAGACCTGACTCCTACTGCCATATATGAGTAGATATATGTATACGCAATCTCCAGCAAGACTTACCCGATAGAGACCATACTACCCTACTAATGCTCAAGCACCAAACCAAGAGTAGGAATGACAACCTGACAAACTGGGTGGTCAGATTGGCCCCCGATGCATGGAAACTCATAACAAAACAAGAGAGAATATACATAAATTGGAGCTCACATCGCTTCAGGGAGCACATTGCCATGCCAGAGTGCTTCCAGTGTTGCCGATTTGGCCATACCACCCACACATGTGCTCAAAGGGAGGCAACCTGAGGAAACTGTGTTGAGAAAGGGCACAACTTTGGAAACTGCCCCAATAGAGAAAATGACCCAGTCTGTGCAAATTGCAAGTGGGAAAAGCTTCCCCACACACATTCAACCAGAAATAACAAATGCCCTGTTTATATTAAAGCAAGAAGTGCCCAACAACTAAGAATCCATTATGGGGACTCTGCCTAAAAGACATAACACTAGTTGCATTAAATTCATACAACTTAACGCACAGTGAGCAATTGCTGTAGCTGGACAGATCAGACAGAATGCTGAAGAAGAAAATCTCGACATCCTCCTGCTACAGGAACCCTACACCTGTTCAGGTGGATAGTGCAACCCATTGGGCTGCGGTGGTGGTCAGGAATCCGGATATAACGGTCACTAGGATCTTTCACCTGTGCTTCGAATGAGCCTCCTGTGCACACATCGTCTCCTCTCTATGGAACACTATACTGCCATCCAGGGGACAACATCCTTCCAGCAATTCAGTATTTACAACAAGTCCAAACAGAACTTTCGGGAGCAAAAATTCTTGTCTCTGCTGACCTCAACTATCACTCGCCCCTGTGGCATAGCGAGACGCCGGAGGGTAGAGGTTCCGGAAACGGCCAGGATATGGAGGAGTTCCTGGCAAACCGCAGCTTTGTTGTTATTAATCGTCCTAACAACCTTCCCACATTCAGCTCAACCCTATAGGAGGTCACTCTCGATGCTACCATGACTACCAGAACCCTTGCCGGCCAATTGACAGACTGGATGGTGCAGGAGGACTGGACCAGCTCCGACCATAGGGCCATCACCTTTACCATGCAAAGATCACTCTATCGAGCTCCAATAAACAGCCTCAAACAGAATAGATACGCAGTTAACAAAGCAAACTGGGATGCGTTCAAAGTCGCCATCATGAACAATGCACACAATCTAATAGCCGATCAGCTACAGAACCAAACCCTGGATCAACACCAACATGCGGTCACAAACGCCATTGTGAGTGCAGCCAATCTAACAATCAAGAAGAGGATTCCGATGCCAGGTGCTGTCCCCTGGTGGTCACGAGAACTCGACCTGCTCAGAAGAACCATTAATCAGAAGAGGCGTGCCTTCCAAAGATCCAGACGAACTTGGCCCCCCCCCATGAGGTAGAGTTCCTCAGACATCAGTACAGGGAGGCTAGAAACACATACACTGCAATGATCAGGCAGCGAAAAAAGCTGTCCTGAGAGCATCTGGCCTCCACTGTGGGCAACTCTGGCCCATGGAGCATCATTTACCAAATAACTACAAATAAGCTGCCCAGGGGAGAGGTGGTACCCTCCACCATACCCCCCAAGGTGCCATGACCAACAACTGGCAGGACACCATAAATAATATTTTAAATGCCAATTTCAATCCTGTAGAAGGAGACAACGCCCACGAACAACAACAGATATGCCAGGCCAATGACGCCTACCAGTCCCCGCAGGTAGAGGATCCATTTACTCACCTAGAACTCCAAACTGCCATAAACAAAATTAGAAACAAAAGAACCCCTGGACTCGACATGCTTGAGCCAGAACTGGTCAAGAAGGTGGCCAAATTTACCCCGGACCTGCTCTTGGAACTGTACAATCACTCTCTCTCCATTCTGTGATGTTCTCCTCGGATTTGAAAGTTGCTAGCCTGAAATTAATCCTCAAAATACAACTAAACAGCCGCACATACCAGAATCCTACCGACCAATTGCACTCCTCTCTGTGCTGAGTAAAGTGCTAGAGCAACTGCTCAAACAGAGAATCGAAATACACTACTCTACAGCAAATCTTCCTGCAAACGGGCATATTGCCCCTTTGCAGGAAGAATATGGCTTCAAGTCAGGAAAATCCACTCTGGACCCACTGGAGCGCATCCTGAACATGGCAGAAAACTGTCCACAGAAATACCTACTTGTCATCTCTATCGACTTTGCGGGGGCGTTCGATGCCCTTTGGTGGACGAGCGTCCTCGCAAGACTCACGGCAGCTCAACTGCAGATAAATCTCTACAGCTGCATAAAAAGCTACCTAAGCGGAAGAAGGGTCTTGGTTCAGGCCACCTACTGCAAGGTCGAGCGCCAAGTACACCGGGGATGCCCGCAGGGCTCTGTATTTGGGTCCCCTCCTGTGGAACTATGTGTTGGATGAGTTTCTCCACCTCGACCAAGGTGATGTACAAGCACTGGCGTACGCTGAAGACCTTTCCCTGGTCCCAACCGCAGACTCAAGAGCTCAATTTTAAATTCGTGCAAACACAGCGTTACCAAACTCCGAGAATGGACAGAAAGGCACCGTCTCACAATTTCACCCACCAAAACTCAATCCATCCTACTGAAGGGTTACCTAACCCCAACTAGACCACCACAGATTACAATCCAAGACAGAACCATCAAGCTAGTTACTGAATTGAAATACTTGGGAATTATCTTGGATCGGAACCGGTCGTTCACTCCACACCTAAAGTACATGCAGAATAAGATTAAAAATTATGCAGCCATGCTCGCCAGAGTTACACGCCGAGACTGGGGGCTGAAAAGGCTCACCCTAGCGATCCTCTATAAAGCAGCTATCATCCCAGTAATCACATATGCGTCTGCGCATGGTTCCACAAGGCCTCTACCGTGGTAAATCGCCGACGGCTCGAAATTATACATAGACCCATCTTATTGACCCTCACCCGAGCATGCAAAACAGTGGACCCCTCCCCAGCTTGGAACAGGTGTCAGTCTAGTTATTTTGTGCTCCTACATTTACTTAAAATTCAAGTATAATTAAACAACGAAGTATAAAGTATTTGGGGTATTCTGAAAGCTAAAGATGTCATCTACACACATTGGGTCTGTTGTGTCCTATTTGGGTCCTATTGGACCCGAATCTTTGAGGTAAATTTATTTTTGATAACTTTAGATTGACATAATTATATGCTTTAGCAGAAGCGATCGGTAGCACTTGGAACATACCACTTAAAGTGAATACCAACCTAAAGCAGCTAAGTGATTAATCCCTGCCTCAAGCAACGAGGCACCAACCCTCTGCCTTTTGTTCTCTGAGAAGAAAAAGTAGTTACAGTCGTTTACTGTATACTTGTTCGAGTTTCACAAGGTCAAGCTAAATGGGATTGTCCACGCATACAATATGGAAATCTATTTACAGAGCGCTTACAAATTCACCCCACTTGATCAGTGTTCATATAATTTTCGAAAACATTTAAGCCAGCCTGCAAAGTAAACAAAATCTTCTGCGATTCTCTAAAAGACTATAGTTGTGGAATCCTGAAAAATTGTATTGCCCTTTTATCTGGAATTTTGCGCTGAACTAAAACCATGTCAGATCCGACGTTGAATACATGAACAGAGACCGCGCAGACGCTGGCAGACGCACTAGAAATGCTAATCTCCTTCATGAGAACGATGAAGTTATGAGAGAACTAAAGAGGCAAAAAAGCACGCGGAAAGCTAGAAGGACAAAGACATAGATCTGGCACAGAGTCCCCCCCCCCGTAAGGAATATACCTGGGGATCCAGGTAGGGATACATCCAACGGATCGGATACAGATAACACTGATGACAAGGAAGAACCACTACAGGGGACCCCAATTGACCAATTCTTAAAACTGCGCGACATCCTTGAGAAATATATGGCCAAGAAGACCAACCGAATCACTGCTGTCACTCGCACAGGCATTATTAGAATATGGTCGAAAATGGAGGGCATTGTTTACCATCTGCATACAGATAACGAGAAAATGTCGGCCAAATTAGACCTACTCACACAAGAACGGGAAAACAAAATGCTACAACGCCCCATTCTTTTTCCGAGGCGTTGAGGAATGGCACTTCCTCGCTCAACGAAGAGGTCCCTGTGAAAAAAATACTATCAGGAAATCTGACAAAAGAACAGCTAAATCGCACGTATCCTGGTGAAACCCACACAGGATGCGCAACTAACAACTAGCGACGCAGTTAAGGATGTCTTAACTAGTAATCTCAAGGAGCACATGAAAACCCTAAAGATCAAAAGCATAAGAAAAACCAGGATGCCTGGTGTTATCATTAAGTAACAGTAATAGGGACGGGTAGAGGGAAGATCACTAAACATCCCATCACATCTGAAATCTGTTCGTTATATATAATTAATAAAGTGAATTTAATTAATTCATTATTCAACTTTTTTTATAAACTTGTCGCATAGTGATAGAACCAGAAATGTCTCGTTTTAAATTTAAAATTTTACAACGTCGTTACAGTAGCTTGTTAATCTAAATTTCGAAAGGAAACTACACAAAGCACTTGTGTAGTTTCCTTTCGAAATTTAAGAATGCACTATTTTAGTAAAAAACCCCTTAGAAGTATAATTTTATTGAGCAGATTAAACTTGAATCCTTCTGTGAATATATAAGCGATTTTGCAAATTTTAAATAAATATTTCTTATTTTGCTTTATCATAAATAAGAAATTTAATTTTTATTAAAATCATAAACGTAACCCACATTCTCATTAGATTTTATTCGGGACTGTGTATATGGTGAACCCATTACACTACGCATGGTCTTTGAACACGAATAAGAAGCATAAATAAGAATAAATTATATTCATAAATATTTTTCGCTTTCTCTCTGTGAAGAGCTATTTGATGCAATATACATTGCCATTGTAGTGGTACTCTATTTGCCCTCGCGGGTAGCGAGATGGGTATGATTACCGTCCATCCCATACTGGGTGGAAAATTCCCCTCTTCAAATCTCGTGAATAACGCGAGGAATTTTTATGACTTTTTGTTCAGAACGTGGCTAAGTTAGTGGGTATCAGACAAGGGTTTCGTGGATATTTTGTCCAGCAAACAGAAAAATCGACCACAGAATACACGCAATTTAGAGACGAAATATATTGGTGTCTCATTATCTTAGTTACTTTTCGTTAACAACACTCACACTTATTTAACCTTTGTTTAGCTTAGAAAACGATAGAATCTCCAAACCACCCTATGTATTAATTGCATAGCCAAAGCTTTAAGTTTTTAAACTATTCATATCAAAGTTCATAATATTCCTCAAGATCTATAAGAACTGCACTTATTTCCTTCTTAAATTTGGAGAGGTGCTTAAAACGGATAGAGGAAGCAGACCTAACATAGCTTCTCTGCCTCCTTTTCATTTTCCGTGTCACGTAGACAATATTGCAACCGATGTTTGGCATCAAATGAAAGCATAATAAATATTTATGAATAAAGATAGGTTACAAGGATCTTGACAACCGTGAATCTCAAATGTTTATTTATAGCCTCTTTCTGGGCTAGACAATAAAATATTCAGGCAGACAGATGTGCTATCGCACTGATTGGCACTCTTCTAAATACAGTATTGAATAACACCAGCGATGAATAACACCAGTCACGTGTTTCTTCCTAGTGGGGTTGAACTGAAAGCCGAAGCTGCTTTCGATACGTGGTTCGTGGCTAATTTGAAGATCACTTTCGACGGATCTTCCAGTACAACAAAATGATGATATTTCAAAGTTCTTTCAGCGCGAGAGCTCATTCAAATCAACCCTTCGAACTTAAGAATCAAATTCCTTTCACACAACCTTGTTGTTGCAGGTACACATAAAAAATGATGCCCAAAATACTCCCAGGGGTATTAGTAAGTTAGCGCACGTCAACAGGCAATTTCGAACAATTTTTCTTCTCTGGATTCACCTGAAACTGCAGTCTTTGAAGCGTCTTCAGCTGATACTGTGTTTGTTTCCTGCACTCCAAAATACTTCCTTTCCCTATTGAGAAACTATCATTGGCTTGCCGTCGATAAATAGCCGCATTCATCAAATTAAAGTCCACACTGAATTCTATCTTGTCACAGTGGACGGGCGTCGAGTACGCTAGAGAAATTTAAAGTGGCTCGCATAATTACAGACTGGGGATTGCTTACTAACTAGTTAATTATAAGCGGAAATAATCAGAAAGATATTGAGCCCTGTGAACGAGAGTGTTTAATGTTGACCGAGAGGCCTGTTTTGTCAAGGGAATGGATAATTTGAAATTAAAAATCTGTTTCCCTAATAACAGTTAAATGTACAAAGCAATGATACTTTCTCTCTACAACAAACTCATAAAAATTAATACAGCGGGCTAGTAATCTATTCCGCAGTATATTCAGCGTATGTTTCCTATTGTGCGTTGTTCTTGAAGATACATCGCCCTACCGTTAATATTCGAACACCTGCATATCTACAAATAGCCTTTATTTACAGGAAAACGAATAGAGTATGCCAAAACCTTTAGCCCATAAATATTTACTACAAACTGGTGGAATACTCTTCACCAGTTTGTGGTAAATGACTTCTCATAGTTTCCTTTCAGGGTATAAGGCAGCAACCAGTTCAACTCGGTTTTTTGAGCAGCCTCTACTCAAATGCACTCGACGATCCAAGTTATCTCAGAAGTTCTTTATAGGACTGCAGTCAGGCTTGTGGGCTGGTTAGTCCAATTTTTCGAAACTTATGTTCTGAAACCTGTCCCGTCACAATGACAGTATCGTTGTCCTGCTGATACAGTTATGGGCTCCTATGTGCTGCCACCATCACACACAGAGGGCCTGTGTGTGATGCAAAAAAAGTCACCCTGCGGTCCAGTGGATGATTCTTTGCAGGGCTCTCCTGTCACTTTTCATCAGATTCAGAGGTTTTCCTCGTCGTTTTGTGATGATTTCCGTTCCAGTCCGCTTCAAATGATATCACCAATTACCGATAGCGATCATCGGTGCCACTGAAATGTCACGTGCAGACCGATTGCTTGCGCAACACCCTATTAATATTCAAATTCTGGAAATCTGTTAACTCCGTTCATCGCGGCATTTTCCATTCACAATCATACTACTGTATTCTTGAAGGCCTACGAGTTTGCGATAAAACTCTTAAGTAAACAAACAAACAAACAAAAACGCCTACGAGCATGTCTCTAGTCGTGTCTGACAAGTAGAGTTTAGGCAGGACTTGACTATCTATTACAGAGGAGTGTCTTGTTGTTAATGGTATGGCGATGGAAAAATGTAAACGATATGTAAAATGAATTATAAAAAGAAGAAGAAAAAGATAAAGGGAGTAACCGTAGGGATGGATGTAAGTAAATGTTGATTCACGTAAAACTGGGTCGAGACTTTATCTTAAAACATTAAGCAGCATAGGAAGAATTCAGCATAAAATGTGCAATTTTGGAATGACAGATTAAAATAGGTTTATGGAAATGGCCGACTGTTGGTTTGCTGTGTTCATTGTATAGATTGCCAGCCTATAAGGAAAAGGAAAGAAGAATGATAAAATAAGTAGTTCTAAAGCTGAAAGAAGGTGAAAACCGAAATTATATTCTGGATCCAAAAGAGTAAATAGATTATCCATTAAAAAAATAAATAAATAAAAATAAACAAATAAACAATAATAATAATAATAATTAGTATTATTATTATTATTAGACAGACCGGACATAACCCTTGTGGACAAGATGGAAAAGGCTATCTTCCTGATTGACATAGCGGTGCCGAACACTAGCAATGTCCAGAAAACCCATGAGGAAAAAATTAGGAAGTACACGAACCTGAGACATGAGATCAAGGAGATGTGGCATATGCAAGAAGTACTGCACATCCTAATCATCATGTCAACCACCGGTATGGTACCAAAGACTCTACATAGCAGCATAGCAGCAATAGGCTCCCAGAGAATACCTACAAGGAACTCCAGAAAGTCGTAATCCTGAACACCTGTAGGATAGTCAGAGATTTTCTTGATCGACAGTAACACCAGACATTACAACCACACTGTGTACTTGGTAGCAGTACCCGTCACAGAGTGGAATCCCCCAATCAGTGAGAAATAATATAAGAGCAACAACAATAATAATAATAATATAACCTTTTGATGGACGAAAAACCTCAGTTTCTGGTGGAAAATCTTTGATATCTACGCCTGAGCCGACTAACTCAGCCACGGAATGAAAAAAGGCTATTAAAGTTCCTCGCGTCATCGACGGGATTCGAACCCGGGCCTTTTCCACCCGGTGTGGGGAGGACGGTGACGATACGGTCAGGATTAGGTCATCAGCAAAGGCCTGGGATCCAACCTCGCCTAGATCCACTGCAAGCAATTCGTCAAAGTCTATGTTCCACAGGGGCGGCCCCAGGACTAATCCCTGCGGTGAGCCCCTGTAGATGCTCTTGGTCACTTTCTGGAATAGCGTGACTACATCTATCCTCCTATATTTCAGGTAGGTCATCATGCTCTGGTAGAGGTTAAGGGGATCGCCACCACCCGGAGTCTGGCGAGGACGCTCGGCCACCAAAGTGAGTAGAACGCAATGGCGAATTTGACCATGATGGCGAGGAAGTATTTCTTGATACAGGGTTGTGCCTCAGACTGAAGTTTCTGGATGGCTTTAATGGTTGGCAGACCAGGCTTGAACCCAAATTGATTAGAGTGTATGAGGTTTGCTGCAGTGTAGTGGGTTTTCGTACAATTTACTTAGGGTTGCAAGAAGGGCTATAGGACGGTATGAGTCTGGTTGGCCAGGTTGCTTGGCAGGATTTTTTTAAGATAAGCTTCATGTTGGCTGTCTTCCAGTGTATCGGATATTTCCCTGCTTGTAGGCAGGTGTTAAAGAAATAGGGGAACAGTTCAGGCTCATATTCCACAGTCTTTTTGAGTATCTCTGGTTCTATGAAGTCTGGGCCAAGGCATCTTTTGTTCCTAATTTGCAGTGCCGTGGCACGTAGCTCATCCATAATTAAAGGATGCTTCAGCCGTTGCGTTGTGTAATTCTGATTTGCATCACATATTTCCTGTTGCTTAGGCAGCATTAGTTTAGGTGGTTCCTGGAATATTACATTTATATAAATGTCCATATCGTCGTTATTGTGCCTTGCGGCGTCTTTGTGGCATTGTTCACCCCCCCCCCCCTCTGGAGAACTTGTTTGTGGTGATTTTGTACACCACTCCCCAGGGAACAGGGTTGCCTGTTGTGGAGACGAGATTCTCCCAGGATTGCCTCTTATTTTTCTTGATTTTTTCGGTGCAAGCATTTCTCTTTTCTCTTTCTCTGGAGACACTTTCTCTGGAGACTACGTCCTGCTTGCCCTTTGGATTTATTTCCTTTTCCTCTTGGCTTCCTTCCGCATTCTTCTAAGTTCAGGGGTCTACCAGGGCTTCTTCCCGGTGGGCGGTTTTTCCCTTCTCATCGCTATCTCCGATGAGGATGACCTCCATCAAGAATACGTAGATAATGTATGGCACATGAACGAGAAGCTCTGCCCCGAGACGGAAGGTTCATGCTCGCGATCCTAGGTAATTAACACCAGGAACTACAAAAAAAAAAAAAAATAAATAAAAATAAATATGATATTAGGGTCGTCCGTAAATGATTACCTCTACCTATATATTTATTTTGTCTGTAAATTTCGTGTGTTCTCTGGTCGATTTGCTTGCCTGCTGGACGAAAAAAACCCATTTTCTGGGAAAAAAAACCTTGCTAACTACGCCTGAGACCAACTAACTCAGCCACAGAGTGTAAAAAGTCATCGACGGGATTCGAACCTGGACCTTTTCCACCCAGTGTGGACACCAGGAACTACAGAAAATGCATGGCCAAGGATCACGACGTGACGAACTGCACAAAGCATCGCCAAGGATCCTTGAGTGACAGATGACACATGTCAACGATACCATCTGGCCTCATAAACAATCCAGCATGTCATCGCGGGATGCAGGGTGATCACCCAGAAGGAGTACACTCTCAAATACGACGTGTTTAATAGCGACCACTTCCTCAAAAATAACATCTGATAAAGGAAGATTACCGTATTACAATTATGAACCACAGGCTGTACTAGAGACCCCAACCCACAGACTATACTGGACTGTGATATAATACGGACAAGACTATCCCGCACAAGTGATCACACATAACCCACCGGCAACCTACAGAAAACCTACGAAGAAAATATCAGGAAGTGCACACGGATCTAAGATACCGAGTCAAATAAATATGGCATAAGGAACAAATAATGACCATCTCGATCACCGTGACAACCACCCACATGGTGCGAAAGAGCCCCCATAAGAACCTAGCTGCAATAGGCCTCCCAGAGAACATTATTATGGAACTCCAGAAAGCCGTGTTCTTGAACACCTGTATGATAGTAAGAGAGTTCATCGATCAACATTATATAGCCACAACACCAACCCTATTCAACAAACAGGATGCACACTTACATGGAACTCAATATGTTGCATACTGTGCTAACAGAAAGCAGCAAACGACCAAAGGCAAAATCAGAAGGAAAAACATTCTTGAAACTCAGGAGGGAAGGGCTCAACTTATATATAAAGATATAGGCACAGGTATGGGAAATTACTTATGGGCATAAATTTAGTGTAAACATGTACAATGGAGTAGAACTAGGACAGTGTCATTCTATGAATAATTTAATAGATAGGTTAAGTGAAACATGAAGGCTAGACAATTAGTACACATAGCACTACTAATATTAGTACTAATACTAGTATTATCTTCTTTGCATGACATTTGACAGTATTGTTAGTACGCTGGTGTGAAAAATTTAAGGACCAGTCAGGTTTTCACCTGTAGCCTCTCATAGGAGTAGCCTGGATATGGGAAAAGCATACCAAAGGAACCTCGTGACGTACAGAAATTATGAAGGAAAAACGCCGACACAACAACGGAAACAAAACGGTATAGAGGGACTTTATTCAAAAATGGCAACATAGCACTGTCTGCCATGATACAGATGCATCACTGCCAAAGATGGAACAAAGGGAAGAGGTGGACCTCAGTAGGAGATATGGCCACCCCTAATGTCGATGCAGGCTTTGCACCGCCTGTCCATACTTAGAACAATGTTGTTGATGAGTTCTTGCGGTAACATCGTCCATTCCTCTGTCAGCGCCATCTTCAGCTGGTGAACATTTTCTGGTGGGTGTGGACGTGCCGGTAGGTGTTTCCCCCAAAGCGTCTCATATGTGTTTGATGGGATTTACGGGCACGTCCACCCCCACCAGAAAATGTTCACCAGCTGAAAATGGCGCTAACAGAGGAATGGGATTTAGATCGACGGAAACGGGCAGGCCAATCCATACGAACAAAGTCCTCACTTTCCAAAGCATATCAACAGCTGCAGTGCAATGGGGTGTGGCCTTATCGTCCATAAACACGAAATCGGGGCCAATGGCACCTCGGAACAGACGCATGGGAAAGAATTAACTCAGTACAGCAGCGTATCCCGGTTACAGTACCGCCTTCCAATTCTGGAGTTGTGTACATCCATCCACGATAACGCCTCCTCAGACGAGAACACCTCGACCACCATATCGATCCCTTTCAGTGACGTTTGCGGGGTGATACCATGTATCACTCTCTCGCCAGATTAGCTGACGTCCAGAATCGCTGCTGAGACTGAATCTACTCTCATCAGTAAAGAGTACTTTAAGTTAAGATTTTGTGGTTGCAACCGTTAGAAATAGTGTTGGTCTTTATGTTTTACACACCAGCGTATTAGTTTCCTTGCACTATAATAGCTAATAGTTCTAGTATTAGCCTCTTTACACTATATGGTTAATACCAGTATTAGTACTAGTGAATCCCTGGCCCTCGGCCGTAACAGGGTAGTTGCAATTCGTTCAGTTGCAATAAAGGTACATTTTATTCGTTCAGTTGCAATAAAGATTTTCTCTCCCTCTCTCATATAGTGAAAGGAAACCAAAGAAGATAAAACATAAATTAATTATGCGCTTCTCTCCTCGTATAGATAACTATTCGGTTAACCTTTGAATTTCTTCAAGCTATCATCTTCAACTACCCATGGGTACCTGGTTCTAGTGAAAATTTCGCCTTTATTCGTTTTCCTATCTCCTTTCAGGGCCTTACAGACCTCAATCCCAGTCCTCTCCAAGGTGCTCAGTTGCCAAGCTCTAAAATCCACATAATCGAAGATAATACAAAGAAGATAATACAAAGTATTATCTTCTTTGCATGACATTTGACAGTATTGTTAGTACACTGGTGTACTAACAATAATCGAAGTCTTTTCTCATACGGTCACCCTTTTTTCAGATTTCACGATGCTGGCTGCCTATAGTGAGATCTGAAAAATCCATTTAGATTATTATAAGTTCAATTTTTCCAGTAAGGGAGCCATAGTTGGAACAATATTCCAAGTGCAGTCTTACGATTGCCTTATTCAGTGGATTGTAACTTCCCGATCTCTACAGGTTATTATTTGATAAATCATTAATATGACACTCTGGGCCTTCCTTGCCGCCATTACCTACTTAGAGAACTTCACAGCCGCCCATATGATAAGTAGCCCGTAGCGTAACTGCCACATCCCTTTCTTCGTTTGCTCTTTAAATTAAATCTCACCAATTTATTTACACTTGGTGTGGTTCAATTTCACTTGGAGTTGAGAAACCGCAAGTTTAAGACCTTGCAATCTTCGCATTAAAATATAACTGTCACTTTTCTGGCCATCTTTGAAGGATGACTAAAGGAAGAATGAGCACTTTTCTGAACATCTTTCAGGATGACTTGAACAAGAGCTCCTCTACCTGACGCTAATCATTAACCACTCTCCCAAACTTTACATCATTTGCAAATTTGCATCATCAATTGCCCTCTGTCCTCGTCGACATCAGAAACAACAGTGGTTCAAGTATCGTTCCTTGAGGGACCGCACTTCTGATATTATACAAATCTGAAGGATATTCATTATTCACAACTCTCTGCTTTCTGCCCTGCAGCCACCTTATCCATCTTAGAATCAGAGAAGAGCAACCCGTGATCCTCCTTATACAGTAACCTCTCGTGAGGAACTGAATTAAGTGCCTTCCTAAAATACAAATAAACTATGTCAAAATTATTCCCTTCATCCAGATATGAGTAGCAAGTCAAAATAGCTTACCAGTTAAACACGATTTTGCCTTAACAAAACAAAGTTGTGTGTCCTTCTGAATTCCATTTCTGTCCAAATCCCCTGAATTGTGTTCACTTCACTAGAGGATATTTTCCCTAACTACTGAAGTCAGACTGACCAGTCTATAGTTACCTTACCCACTTCGCTCTTAAAACCTCATTTATGTATTAGCGATACGTTGGCACTTCTGCCATTCAAGGTACACACTCCCGAGTCCAGTGATGCCTTCATAATTAAGCTTAACGGCCAAAGAAATAATTAGTTGAAAAAAAGTGAAAAGAAGAATCAAATGATTTGAAATACCAGGGCAAGTTGGGAGCATAAAAGCACAAACTCGAAGAGTCGCCCCTAGCTAAGAAAACCTTTAATATGAAAGGAGAAATTAGAATTACATACTTAAATATAAGAAACGTGAGGACTTCTAACTTATTAAGGAAAAGATTCTGCAGAAGCTCAAGCCTCATACTTATCAAGTGTCAAGCTCCAGACTCACATTTCAACACATACTCCTCCTGGATTAGAAAGTAAACAATTGCCAAGGTATTTTAATAAAATAGATTTTTTTGTAAGGACGTAGACATGATGAAGGTGTCATCTCCCAATACCTGTTTCCCCTCCCCCCATTGATTGTAAACTCTACTGACTTGGCTGTCGAGCTGGAGTATAAACAGAAAAAATATTTTACCCGCTTATAATTAGATGCACTAACAGAAAAGCCCAGTAAACCGGAAATTGTTTTGTGGTAGTAACCTCCAGAAATGTGTTTTTAGAAAAATATCACAAAGGAGTTCAAAATTGATTCTTATAATGGGAACATATGATAACGATGAAAGTGTTGTACAATTTCCATTATAAATATGATCTTTTAGAGAGATAAATAGCTTAATAATATAGCGAAATTTTCAACTTCGAAGGACTTGGAACGAATTACAAAAAAAAAAAAAAAAAAACAATGTGTTATTGGGTTCACATTACGATATTTTCAAGATACCTCCATTTATTCCTACGGGATGCAAAATACGTTTCTACGATTTTTTTAAGTGTGCACCGGCCAGCAAAAACTTACGTAAAGTCGAATTTCCGTAAGTCGAGTATTACGAAAGTCAGGGAGTTCTTATAGCATAGCCGAGTTAGCTGGTTTCAGACGAATGCAACTTGGTTTTTCAACCCTCAAGTTAGACATATCGACAGTAATATACATGCAATTTACACATTATTAATGTGCTAATTATACAAATCGCACAAGTTCCCTTTTAGACTGAATGGGGCAACAGAGGAAAGGATACCCCAATGGGTAAAGGGGGTTCCACTCAATATCGGATTCCTATTTGGACTTCCGAAATACTGGTCATTTCATAACTTAACTTTCGCCTGGCAACAAAAATTATATTGTCATTTGCGCTACATAACAAGCATCTGAAACACAAAATTTCTCTATAAAGATCTTATCATTTTAAAAATCTAAGCAGGAACAAGAAATCATATCGTATTATTTTCATTTATTCGATTACCGATACTAAGTTCCTGTCTTTCTACGGTCACAGACATTACGTACCTTTATTTCGTAACTCTAGATTACGGTGTATTTAATGAACATTGTTCTTGATTAGACTGGGGTTCGAGCCCGTCACCACCAAATACGGAGGATGCGGAAAGGTCAGGGAATGACCACCGCATATCCCGGAGCAATATGGCCTTAGTTGCTAATGCTCCTAAAAACCAAATAACAATAACAATGAACATTGTTTTCTTTGAAATCATCTCTCGTGGGACATAGATTCCGAAACTTTTGTATTTACATACATCAGGCCAAAAGTTGGGAACCCTGTAATGCCTTAATGGAAATATTTCTCGGACCATTTTTAGTCAGTTCCGAGTTAGTTGGACTCAGTCATTATGTTCTGCAAGTGTTTAGGTTTTCAATTAAAATAAAGGATTAGAGAGAAAAAGAGGTCCACCAATCTACTTGATTGTACAAAAAGTTTCTTTATTGTACAATCTTTATTTTCTTTATTCATTATCCCAGTGTGGACTTTCAGGTGGTCCAGCAAGGAATGCCAAGCTACTCTGGCCGTCATGTGATTACAAATATCTATTGAGTCACGTACAAAAAGGCCTGTTGTATTAAATGAAAGGATCAGATGAATATGGGGCAACTCTGCATATCATTTCCTGGTCGATAATTAAGTTATCCTCCCTGGAATGTCGCATTTTTCCTAAATGGTTCTTGGACACTCCCACTTACAAACAAAACTCGATTTTCTCATTCATTTTTTCTCTCCCCAAGCCAAAATCATCTTTATGTGGTCTCATTGAACGGATTACGAGTGGAAGCAGAAACATCTGTACGTAGAAGTAAAACCAATGAATAATTCAATAGTGCATTGTAACATAATTTTCTGTTCCTTACGATCATAAATTTGAAATTTTAATTTGTGAGACATTTTCCTTTGAAAGAATAGATTAATTTTTTTTTCCATTTGTATAATTACCGTTTCTAAAATTCGCAATTTCTGTTTTAAGATCAGGGAATATTTCAGAAAGAGGAGTGGAGCTTCTTATTTCACACACTCGATATATTAATGAGTAAAATTGGTTATCCCAAATTTTTTAACGAATTCAAAGTTAAGAGACCAAAGAGTAATGGATGTTTTTAAAATAGTATAACTATTTTAGTAAAATTTCCACTTCTAGCAGAAAACCTACACGTGTGAGTGTGAGTGTGTGTGCGAATTCTTCTGTATTCTTAACCTTCAGCGTATACACGGTAATAAAGTATGATCGGGTCTAATATTGTTCGTGTTTGAGATCACCATAAAAAAAAAAAAAAACAAAAACTAGTGTGTTCTGAACATGAAATTTCATACCATACATATATTCTTTTAAATTTATATTTGTGAAATGAAACATTATTCATACAGACCTCAGAAAAAATAATTACTTTATTGAGCACGAAATGCCAGAGAATTTAAATTTAAAGAGCAACATATTATGTACATTCAAATGCAAAAGCTCATTAGGTAGTAGTAGACATTTCTCAATTTCTCTTTTAGTAAATGAACATCATCTCTACTGATGATATAGAATGAGAAGAAATTGGAAATTTCTTAATGTGCACGAAACTTAATATACTGAATAAGCCATTTCCATTAATGAACCGTCCTGTGAGGTTCCCAAATCCAGCTGTAAGAATAATCAGGAAAGATTTTGATCCCTTTATCTGATGTGGTTGAATTAATGTCTTTCTTAACAGGACTGGAGATGTTAGGGGAAGAAAACATTCATAAGTAAGAAAGAAGGATCTCTCTCTCTCTCTCTCTCTCTCTCTCTCTCTCTCTCTCTCTCTCTCTCTTTTTGCCCTCATTCAGAAAGAACTAAAGTTTCTACCCAGAGTGAGGCGATCCTCACTCCGGTAGAAAGGACCTGAGTTCGAATCCCATCGATGAGAGGAGAAATTTTTATGGGTATTTTTCACAAAGTGGCTGAGTCAGTCGGTCTCAGTTGAGGGAAGATTGATTTTTCTCCCGGAAACTCGACCTCAGAACACAAGCAATTTACAGACAATATACACGGAGGAACATGGCCTTAGTCGCCGATGCTCCTAAAATCCAACAACAACTCTCTTTCTTTCTGTCCTTCCCTCCCATTCCTTATTTTACCTCCTCCCACGCCAAATTGTCTGCATATCATTTAAATTAACATAGAATTTCGAAATTAAGACATTAGCTTATACTACGTATTTTCATTAAATCTAAAAAAAAAAATATATATATATATATATATCTTACAGTCGACTTTCCTACTTTTTGACCAAACATAAAATGATTGCTGACGGTTTCTTAATTCTCCAACCCAGTAAGATTTTTATAAAATTTCTTAGATTATTCAAAGATTTTTATTAATATTCTGGTTTGATTAGTTAGCCATATAGAATTACGTATTATGTATGAATGCAGCTGACGTCTGATGTCGCTGGTTTATAATGGAAAAATTCCTATTTATTCTCTTTCTAATCGATCAATAGGCTTGTTGCTGCAAGTTTTAATTAGTTGAAGCATTTGAATGCACTAGGTGTTGGCTTTCAAATTGAAATTTTCTTGTATTCAGCGCTGACAAAGTTCTTTATTTTTACATATGTAAATATGTATATTACCGAAGGTTTTGGGATACAACAAATATACATATTTTTGTAATTTTCAAGTTATGAAAATATTGCAACACAGAACTGTGGTGTATATAATGGGCAGGCCATTCGGGAGTAAGCTTTCTGGATTGAAAGCAAGACAGGTGATGGATTGTTAATAGCACAGGACTACTAGCGTCCGATGGGATTCGAAGCTTGTCAACATCCTAAGAATCTCTGTCTGGAATACGCGTTTAGCGTGACAATATGCGTACAGAGTATGCATGAGGCCAAAGATGAATTTACTCATAGAGTGAGGATTTTGAAAAGCGATCTCCGAATGGTGGGTCGTGTTTCAGTAAAAAATCTAAGCACAAAATCGCAAAACAATAATCCAAGGTTGCTGCATACGACAGGTGCAGTAGTTAATGCTCGTACAGTACTCAGGCCGTCGCTTCAGTTGAAGTTTCACGGCTGAACTGCCACTCACAAATCCTTCATCGCGAAAATTAATGTACCACGTGGTGCCTTAACTTCATAGACTTCGTAGTCCGTGTTAAATAATTAGAATTTAAGTCCAACGCTGTATTAAAATCTAATCTGTGAACTTGTGATATCTTTTCTCTTAGCTCAATACTTTTAGTAATATAGTGTATACATATGGATTTGTTTAGAGATACATTAATAAATAAACAAGTCTAAAAAAGTGCACATAACTTAGTAACACGGACTGAAAATTAAACTAATAAAAAGGATGAATGAAGAAGGTAATCAAATGTATGTAACATATTTCAATACCACATTTGTTTATATCAATTAGTATTCCTTTGATTAGCAATAAATATGTTAAATACAGATACATTAATCTAACTAATCTAAGATCGTCATCGAAAATAGCTAAAAATGAAATAGAGAAATTTTGGGACAACGTTTCTGAATGCCATGTGGAATTCGACCATCAGACTGAAAAAAGAACGTTATTGCAGACCGATTAAAAAGAAGAAAAACAAGAAATATATATATATCTGATGAAGTGATGATAATTAAATCCTATTAGAAAAAAAATGCACAAAATAAAAAAAGCAATCAACAAACTGGCGTTAGGTTACACCATTTTGCTTATGCACCTTAAAATCATCCCATTTATATTTAAGCAGGATATTTCTGAGTGAACTTTATGTGATAACCTAAAAGTTAAATGTAATGAATTAATTTCAATTTAATAAAATTTATTCGATTAAAATTAATTACATAATTAAGTTTTATAGAAAAGATCTTTGTGGCTTTCCATATCTCTTAAGCATATGGCACGATGATTTCTTTTTAAAATATCCATAGAAGTTGACAATCGCGACATTCACTGCTTTCCTTATTATTAATATTAATTGATTTTTACTTCACAGTAGACAAATACCATATCCCGAGTCACACCTCAGAGATTTTATAATAACTGCAAGAAGGAGAAAGGTGTCGCTTTAGTTTGCCGCTTCTGCGGCTTTGTAGAATTAAGTGACAGTGAAAAATGAGGAAAGTTTTCGAACAATAAATTAAACAAATTAACTCGTTAAACCTTGCAAGTGACAGAGAAGAAGACATCGGTGCATCGAAATATTTTCTTGAAGTAATAAAAAACTTTTCGTCCGGATGAGCGGCTTGACAGAAGAGAGAAGCACCTTTACACGACACCGCGATAAACACAGTCTGCGCTGCTTCGAACAAATGAGTATATTCGTTAAAGTTTAGCTTAAATTGATGAGAGTTTATTGCGGTGAATACTGTGCTAGAGTCTATTAATCAACTCGCTAACAGCTAAATTAGCGTAATAGAAAGCAATGTATAAAAACCATATTTATAAAACGACGCTTTTTAGTATAGCGCCGAAACTCTTAATGATCTCATCGTGACCAGCAGGATAAAAAAATGTTATTTTATTTATTTATTATTATTTTTATAATGGTGATTTCATACAGAAACAACCGAGAGGGCGCTTTAGGATCATATGACGTCACAAGATCGCAAATAACGTAATTGTTGGGACGAACAGTCCAAGTTGAATGCGTAGCCATTTGCAATTTGTCAAGGTAATTTTTTGTTGTTAGCATAAATCGAACCACTTTTCAGTTATTAATTTTATGTGTATTAATGGTTTGTTGACTAACAACTATCTTTAGAAATGCGTAGAATGTATCAATTATTCCTTAAAATATGTCGTGTACAATGAAGGCGACAGATTCATACGTAAGCATTTTGTATAAAGGAAGCTGTGTAGGTATTCCTTTACTATTTCTAAATAACAGTATTCGAAAGTGAGTGGTACAGTTGAAGCGCCAAAA